>NW_025767203.1:490000-817405 GCF_003918875.1 Haliotis rubra | reverse complement strand
TTCATACCCGATTCAATTTGTGCCGAAGGATGAACGATTGATTCTTACTAGTGGTATACCTATATTTCTCAGTTGGAACGGAACCTGTCGCTCCAAAAGAACTTTACATTTATAGCAACGCTATGGAAAAATTTATGGATTGTGGAACCAGTTTCAGATTATGGATACATGGAAGCCCTCAAAACAGGATCGCCAGTAAGGTTAACTAAATTTCACCCGATCAACAAGTGATAGTGAGGCCACTTCCGATTCCATTAGCGCTAACAACGGAACTGATTTCGTACGGCCCACCTCGCGGCATTTCGGGAATGGCTGCGTTATCTCAATGACTGCCTAACGCCGGCCGTTACTGCAATACGGTTCCTAGACGATACGGGTTGGCGTCTCGAGGCTGCGGGGCGTGCGAGATAGATGGGTGTTGGTGGTGTAACGGTCGGTGGATCTTACGCGATTGGTAAATATCCGCCTGCCCAGGTACCTGGGACAATTCCGCGTCTGCCTGCTGCGTAATTGTACCCAGCCATGACGAACTGGATCACCCTGGTTATAATCATTGCGTTTACATTTCAGTATTTTGTAGGGCGGATATTTGTCTGGCGTTTGTTTCCTAATCGCATACGTTGCGCCGTTGCAGGGTTGCTTTCCATGAAGGTGCTGCTTGTGCGTTGGTTTCTGCGGGTTGGGAGAATGGGCGGAATGCTGCTTATTACGTAGTGCTGGCTCATGGCTATCTTTAGCCCATTTTCCAGTATAGTCGTTTATCCAGGTCGTGAGAGATGATTTGGTTTTGCTGTGATGCTTGTTGTTTTACGTATTTTGCGTTGTATGCTTGCGGCGATACTGCGTCAAGCGCTCTGTGCGAAATGTCGTCGCGTATTTATTTTTGTTCATCAATGCTGCACGGCCTCCGCCAGGGTGCGCGAATGTTTTCGCTTTCGGATTGATAGAGAGGCGGGTATGCGATAGGAACTACTTGTAGTAGAATGATTACACGACGTTGTCAAATCGTATGTAACCAGTAAGAGCGGCGTTTTGAGAATCCTGCGTTCTGATGGGTAGCCAATGGTGCTCAATTTAGGGTGCATATGCAGATTCATTAAAGTGAATCTCAATTTACATACTATTGGTCAATCAGAGTTATCAAATCCATATAAAGCCCTGTGAGTTGGGTTTGTCATAACTTATATATCATTGATCGCCTTTGAAAAACGGACGGTGGTAGCTAATATAATGATGAAAAAGTTATTTGTTATTATTGCAATATTAAACAACATTTTGAATTTTTAATAACAATACAGAATGCCACAAGGAGAAATTACAAAAGAATAATATACTTCGATTTGTGGCTTTTAATTTGTGCATTGTAAAATGCATAAAACATAGCGTATATCATCGAGTCTGGAAAAAAGACTGATAGCGGTTGCTGACGACAATTCTAACCGGATCCTCGCGGAATTGGGTGCCGTGGTACTGGCACGAGAAAAACTCTATTTATCAGGATAGGTAAACTTTATATACCCGAGAATAACGTTCTTCTCGCACTGTCGCCAGTAATTCCAGGCGCCATAATACCACCAAGAACTATGGCGGTAAATCAATAGAAATAAAAAAACATCCTCGAACTGGAAGCCGGTAGATCTAGAGGCAACAATCTTACACAGAAGTTGGATAGTGGATATGTATATTCTTATAATTAACTGTCGTAGCATTCTTACCTAAAGAATGCAGGTGGATAAGTCCTTCGCATCACAGAAATTTTATCCCATTCTCAATGGCCTTATATCCTCAGAAATTTTCTGCTATCAATATTTTACCATTAATTAGCCACTAATTAAAATTCTGAAAGTGTAGAATAGCATGTAGAAATGTAAGAAAACACTGTTTTTCCGTTGACAATATTCAAAATATTCATGCAGTCAGAATTCTTTACTGTATTGAAAGTACATACGCTAACTCACTTCAACCACCAGAAGAGTTGATAGAGACTAATAGCAGTTTATCAAATTAACGATTATTTTAACCTATAATAAAATTCTCAAATATAGATGGATTTTAGGGGCGTACATTTATCTCAGGACAATGACAGTGCGATGTTGTAATTGCTATTAAACGTATACAATTATATGAAATTGTGATATAGCAATATAAAGAGTTTTGTAAAGAGTTTTTGAATTTTTTATTTTATTGGCAGTTAATTTAATATATTTATATGTATTTTCCAAAATTTACGATGAGAAAACAATTTGTTGACTACCAGAAATAAATCTATTTCTGATTTTGCTCTAAAGAAGTATTATTGCAAGTGTTAGGGATGTTAGGATCATTTATTTTGCAAGATTTACAGTATCCCGGCCCTCTAATTAAAGTGGGCGTTTTGAATGCTTTTAGTGTTGGGCCTCGTGCATGCTGTGTCATTCAATGTACGGGGCCTCTCAGAATTACTAACGAATGCTTGAAAATGTGGGTTTTCAAATTGCAATCCTGTTATGTTCTTTTCTTAGGTGCTTAGAGTAGATTCTCATCAAAGTTGGTGACACCAGAATGAGTTGCGCCAGTGGGAGGAATGCAGGAAGTGGAAATGTCCGCATGCCGCTATTCGGTGTTGGCTCTATGCTTTTTATTAAAGGCGCGGTGGATGTTTATATGCAGGCAACACGGACACCTTGTTTGAGTGGACCATGCTTTTAAGAATAAGAAGGAAGGAAGAGAGTGGGGAGGGGAAGAAGAGATGTTTACATTGCATGGGTGTCGCATGTAGAATGGTGATCATCCGTGGGATAGCTGGAGACCTTTAATGTGCTGTGTGCTTCAGGACATTTCTGTATTGCTCGATAATGCATTCATGCTGGCGTTTGTTTGATAAATCGGCTCAGGAAACTTAGATTTCGTTTCTCGTGGAATTGGTGGGTTAGGTCGGGGTGGGATTGGTTTGAATGACCGTTGGGTTTGGTGTATTGGTTGGTTGGTGTATTGTTGGTGGGTTGTGGTTGTGGTGAAGTTTGGTCCGGTTAGTTCGGTTTGGTTGCTGGTTAAAATAAATGGTTAGTCAAATAAAGATCATCGGTTTGCTTACATGCATCCATACATATTATCGATTCATAATCTACAATACTGCTATTTACCACCAATCCTACTCAGAATAAAACAACATATACATATACATTAACTTCGCTTAGTTTAAACAAATCATTTCTGGTTTTGTGGCGACTAAAGAAACGTCAGTTTTAAGGAAGACTAAGACAGTGATTTGCTGCGGAAAGACCAATCCAATTGCCGGCAGTACCGTTGCGCCAGGCGGTGATGTAGGACCTCCGGCTGCGCGTGGGCCAGCGGACCTATCCTCCACCCTCGTTACTCCAGCGGGCAGCATTCACAGTTTGCCCTGCGGCGCCAAAGCTGGAATGCGGTGCGTGAGAGAACTGTTCTGTTCACGCAGATGAGAGTCGTACTGCGTATCACTTCACAGGAATGGCCCAGCAAGAATCAGCGATGTGGCCGAAGCGTTATTCAGACCCGCGCCAATAGAACTCGCCGAGGAGGAGCTATCATATGAGAGAGAATAAACCCTGAACAAAAGTGGGTTCTATGGTAATATCCAGAACCAATCCCAGGAAGGCGGCTTTCAAAAGCGGAGGCACCCTCATCAGCCAATCCTGATGCCACCGCACCGCCTCCACCGTGCCTATACCATTACACTTCCGGCAGACTTCTGCGAACAATATCAACATTATGCAAAATGATATAACCAACCCTTGATTTAAGCCCGGATTGAACATCTTGCAGGATGATCGAAGAACTACCTGTAAATACAACAAAACCAAAACAACCCTGTGCCCCAGCCGCATCAGGCCTTTCTCAGAAATCATGGATTCAAAAGTGCACAATAGCCTTCCATCGATGGTGGAATGCTGAAGTCCAGAAGTCTGAATGTGCGCGGGCGTTCCATAATGCTCCTGGCTGGTTATTCATTGAATTAATATCCAGATATTGTACACAAAAGAAACATGTTTTGATCATATATCCATTTTCATATTGTTTGGAATATGCATTGCCTCTAATTTTGTTTATTACTGACGTTTTTGGCTGCTGGGTATATTAACTATAAAACATTCTCAGTACTTGGCACAATCTGAAGATCGTATACTATATACATCAAATGTCCACAACGAATCTTCACAAAATAAGGTACACACATGTACCGCTTGGAGCAAGAGGCGGGAAGGATCGAAGCCGCATCGAAGACCATGGGGATAAAATTTATTTACCACAAATAGGACAATCCATACATCTCCGCGGTGAACATCTGTGTTCCGGTAACCGGTGTTTCACCTCAAGAAGCAAGGACATTTCATCTTACTTGGCGGTAATTCTATATGCCCAGACGTGAAAAGGATCGCATAAATTTGGACAAGTTCCTGTATTTATGCATATAATATTTCACAAATGTAAGAATTATATGGCAGAGTTCACAATATTTCAGAAGGAATGAAACCAGAGTGCAGTACTTTGCAAGATTTGGCGTGATATCTCATATGTGGCCAGGTAAAACTGCCATGTCTCCACGCTGACTTGAATTATCCATTGCGTTTTGGTTTGATTTAACACGGTTCATAACTATTTCAAGATAGCCACTCACATATCATATGGGAACGCGGTGTAGGAGTAAAGTGTTATTCTGGCGGCCGTATGCATGGGGTTTCATGGGTGAATTGAAGTTCGTCGCGAAGTATCTTTTATGCTTTCGTAATTCCTTAATTATGTAGGACGGTGTCAGGCCGGGGGTAGTATATGGGGGAGATCTTTGCTGTGTGCAAGGCGCGGATTTTCAGGAGTTTGACGTGGCATGCAGTCTGATTTGGAGGATAAATGGGAAGGCATGATGCCTCCCTATAAGCGGCAGCGTTGCAATATCTGTTCGCGCCAGATTTGGGATAATCCGCGCGTACTATACGTTTACGGGTGCATCGCAAGCACTCTTTGGAACTAATATATGGCGACTGCTGGACCTTAAAGGAAGGTTGACAGGTGACGATGTCATCAGCCAATACCGTCGCAGGGATATCAATACATTCTTATATGCGGCGAACATTGCTTAGGTTCAGGTATTTTACGTGTTTGTTGAAAAAAAAGGACCAAGACGTAAACTGCATGTTTGGGTTTTGAAGCGCGTGTTAAACAAAAGCCAGAACTTCTGTGTAGCTTTGAGTATAGGGGCACAACACCATACCACAGTTTTTTTTGTTTCTGTTTATAACTAAAAGTACATTATTGCCATATACCCAGTCGAACGCCTTTTCTTATCAATAAAAGCGATATATATACCTTTGAGACATCTACCGCTTAAATAGTAGGATAACTTTCATTTAAAGTCTACGCAAATTAGTTACACCAAGTAATTTCTTTTCACGTCAACTGGAGCTTATCCCGGAAATCTGGTATATGCTCTCTTACGCCTAATTTAAGTACTTATAAAGGGTGCCAACCACGAATAGGCAAGGTAACCCTCTATAGTTTTGAGGATCATATTTCTGCTTCTCATGTTGGGGCAACTTTTCAGCAATTATTACTAAAGGACATATAGAACTTTTCAATAGAATATCAAAAAGAGCAGATTCAACCCACGGCTATGGTACTATCACATTACACCGATTAGATGTTCGTTGTGATTATAATCTGCAGCCATTAATAGCCGTATGGCTGAGTGTACCCCTACCGTCTATTTCAAAATACACTTACAAAAACATCTATCCCATCCCACAAATGTGAGAGTCTTTCAAACTGAATATTATGTATGGCACGCCGCAATGAAGCGCGGAAGTATTTTGAAGTTGTCAGATGATGTAAGAAACAGTATGAGGGAGGGCTAAAAGCTAAGATCAACAAAAATAAATCACCCCAGAGTTCACAAAATATCCTCCACTTCATATTTACATTTTATCCGCAATGTAGATTCTTTAACAACGGGACTTTCACCTCATTTTGTGAAATGAACCAAAAGAAATATAAATTGTAAGCAAATAATGAAATAATATTTGAATTAAGATAAGGTAGATGGCAGAGGCAGCTAATAATCGTGAAGTGCTGCCACTCATCTGTAATGTCTTCTTGTGGCCAAAAGAAGCGAGGTTAGCCTGGAGTTATTGGAACTCTCTGAGGCTCCTACCAGAGAATGTGTAACAGATTTAGTCTGATCAATAGCCCTGACAGTTATCCTGGTTAACTTTCCGATAGTTTGGTTCATCCAGACGTGGGTGGTAAAATTCACGGTACGGCAGGCGGTCTCGTGGTATTTCCCGGCTGCAGAACTTCGCTGCGGTTTTGGCGAACGAGTCTTGAAAGAATGACGTTATTTGATTGGGTCTTAACCGCTCGGAATGGCTGGTTATCTTGTTCCCTTCATCATCTTGAAAATGTTTTCGCGATTAAAGCGGCCTCAGGGATCATCTTTGTTTCTTTTCGCCTTCCGCCAATGAACTTGACGGGGGTGTTGCCTTCGTGACCTAACGCCGCACTTCTCGGTGCTTTGGTCCGTGGCGGCTGTGATGTACAGCCTTACTGGCGCGGTTTGTTGAGTGTGACCCAGTTGGTAGAGACCCGGGCCCTGTCGGCTTTGTTCATGCGTTGACTCCTTCACCAGGTTGACGGTTGTTGGGTTGGATGGATGTTTAAATTGCCGTGGGAAGGGTTTGGAATGGGTAAGGATCTTGTTTTATTGTGGGTTGTGGACGTTTGCAACTACAAAACGTGGGTGAGTAAAAGGCACCGGTGGTAAAAATTGCGAGTTGTTGGACGTTTTGGGTCCGTTTTCTGGCTTGCAGCGATTTCGTCGTTTGAGTGGTTGCCATTGAAGCGGAGCGCTTATGAGAGTGTGGTAGCGTCAGCGGAATGCTGCTTCGGTGACAGATTATTTTGAAGACGGTGTTTGGACGACCAGTTGTTTGCTAATTCAGAATTTGTTGCTGCAGCGGCTTGACGTCTTGGCGCCTGGAATGATAAAATGAAATGATTCTATAATCCTATGGTTTGGAAGCAAAAGTAATGTAATATGCCGACATATCGACAGCTTTAACTACAAACTTTTGACCAATTCCATGTGTTTGGTCGACCGGCTTTTTGGGATTTTGCCAATAGAGGTGCGTTTCGGATAGGTGATTTTGGGTGTGTTTTTCTGATGCTTGATATAACAAAATATATACGTAAGAATAACTGAAAATGTGAAAATACCAATAACCTTATTATTCAATCTTCCAGGTTTCCGTAACGACTGGCAAAACGACCTTGGCCAATCCATTGTAGAATCTACAAATGAAGGGTTTGTTTCGTACCGACAACCCATCAACGACCCCATGTCTATTGCTGTAATAATATCGTACCTTCTAGCAACCCATGTCCTTATCTTTCTTCCGTGACGAATTTTGAATCACCAGAACAACAGAGGCTCAAAATTAATTGCCCCTATAATAGCCTGCTCGCAAATTATTCAAGCGAAATACTTACAAAATAAAACAATAGAAACAATATGATCCATAATGCAAATTAAAAACAGTTTAGCATAGTCATGTATATAGAAAGTATTTACTACCAATATCTTTAGGCAGTGAAACAATACGATGCGGTGCTGCTTTAATTAATTTAAATTACATTATCTTAAAATATTTTCACCAATTACGTTTGCTAACCTCTAGAACAAAGACACATAATGCCTAACATTATCGAACATTAAAGGAACACTTCAGTGGGTTGCGGGGTTGGGAATCTGCAGACGGGCATTTAGTACGGGATGACCTAAACAGTGCTCCTCAAGAAAAACATGAGTAGGTTCCTGTGTGATGATGGCGTTTCGTTAATCCTATCTTCTAAAATTAAAACTCAGTTTTCAATACGTTCCTGTTTGCATTTGCAAAGGCATTATTTTGCCATTTTAAATTATTTACCCTTTAATTTCAAAATCATGATATAAACCGCCATCAGCCCTCTTAGATTAACCATCCTGCATCTCCAGGTCCCTAGGGCTTGGTGACTTGCCGGGTTCCTTTTCCACGCTACCCCAATAGTCATAACCTCCTCTGAATGTGTTTTAAAATTAGAAATTTCTCTGTTTACCGTCAGCGACAGGCCTGTAGTTTGTTTGAGTGCGAGGACGGTGGCTCTGAAATGTATAAAGTAATGGTTCACTGATGCTTCATGGCGGGCGCTGATTCCTGATCTCGCCAATGAATCCCAATAATGATTTCCTTCAATCTTTGTCTTTCACTCTATACTTTGTTGTTTTTGGCTGGCATCTTCCCAAATCTGACATCTGTCGCAGAGGTACGGTGGTGGGTTTATCTGCAGTTCTGCAAGGTCGTTTGGATGCTGGATACCCAGGCAAATACAATGGTCTGAACACCATCTGGATCCTGAACGAGATGTCGGTGCAATATGCGAATTTGGCTTATTGGTTGACTGTACGCATATCTTTGAAGCATCTTCCGTCCTGTTTCCTGCGGTGCGCACGCTGTAGATCTTGGGTGCTATGCCCTCTTCTCCTTCGCCAGCAGTGTTGTCCTAAACCATGGAGATTCTTCCCTTTAACAGATGCAGCTGCAGGCTTGCAAAATCAACCGAAAGGGGTTGATTTGGCAGAGTGGTTGGCAAAGGTGGGTTTCCTCCACACAGGTTTCACATACATCTTGACTATTTGGGAAGTGATGGGGTTTGGCATGGGAATGATAGTGTCATTTTTCGCCTGAGTCCAACTCTATGTTTCTTGTCCCAAAGATGCAGAAGCGCGGAAACAAGGATCGAAAGAAATCAATGCATCTTTGAATTTACACTTTGTCATCCATTCGATGGCGTCTGTTTCTATTGGGGAAAGATATTCCGTTTGAGATTTTGACCATTAACCTTGATTGGTCAATTTGTAGATGGTTAAACTAGATTTTCTTCATGAGATCAGATTTGCAAATCGGTGGATACAGTAGCCAATGTTGGGCTCTCAAATTATTGTCTATAGTTTGATATAAGTCCTATCAAAGGTATCCTTAGATCAGCTAGGGTTCTATCAGGATCTTCTGTGATCAATTTTTTTCAGTTGTGGATTGTCCTGGTGCAATCATATCTAAGCGGACAGCATCCAGCAGTATCAGTGCTTTCTTTTTGCAATAGGCTGCTGTGGCACTTTCGTGCTGGAAGGAATATCTCTTTGTAGGCGTGCTCCAATATTAGAGCAGTGCTGTGATGTTTCTAGAGTATGATTCACATCATTCAAACTCAAATCCCGCCCATTAGTAACTCGAATTTGAAGTTGTGATATGGTTGAGATCTTAAGCTAAGTACTCTGAAAAGATATACATGCATAGTTGCGTAATATAAATTAACAGGTATTATTCAAGTTAAATAATGTAAGTCTTGCATATTCATATTACAATACTATTTGTTTGATAAAATAAGGTCATCAAAGGATATTGACGTATCACAGTGGTTCAACATAAATCCTTAGGATGTAATAACAGTGAGATGATTCATTTTATGGAATCATGTTCTAAGTCCAAGCTTGTAACCATGGAAAAGGCTTATTAGAATATGGATTTCACAGTTCGCCAAAATATTACAAGGCACCAGTTCAGGAACATATGGTTGAAAATACCTGTTTCAAAGTTTGAGCATTGCATGTATGATGTCGATGGAAATAAATGCACATTACTGAGGTATTGGGTGGTTTAAATTTCACTGGGATCGGACATCAGGCATTGGACCCGAAATCGGTCTGCTTATGGTGCGAGGCAGGTAATGGCTCTGAATGGCTGTTAATAAAGGCAAATTGATTATAATTATATGAATTCCATACTTCCTAGAATATGTGACACTTCATTTATATATACTCAATTATTACTTATACATCCGCATTCAGGGCTATTCTGCACTTCTCTAGTACCTCATTTTGTAGATGAAACATTTGGTACTCTCTTTCTGGAAAATATATTTAGTTCCTAAATTAAAGAATGTATGTTAGCAAAAATCCATAATTTTCATAATTTTATATAGGTATACTGCTACACATTTAGTATAATAGCAATATAGACATGAATATAAAGCATGGAGAGGAGTTCTAGGTTTAAAACATATAGAAATGTTCACTGTAGGAATGAAGTTGAGCTTTACCTCCTGATTAGCACACTTTGATCTTGATGCTTAGACTGTCTTCTATAAACATCTGTGAATTTTGTTTTTGTGAAGTTGACAAATCATTTAAAGGTGAGGTTATAGCCAAATGAATTAGTGGCTCAAACGATAGCCCATTATGATTAACCATATCTCAGTTTTAAATACTCCTGGTCATACACTTGAATATTTGTTGTAGTCTGTGACGTGGTTCCAATATATGTATTTTTCACTAAAATTTGCATCTTCTTAAAGAGTTAGACGTTAAAGGGCATTATTTGGATCAACCTCTCCTTGGGGTACTATTTGAAACTTATTATAACCACTTCCACAGATTCACACAGAAAATATCAAGATTAAAATGGCCTTATTTCCAGTAGTTTTGCTCCGCAGTCCCGTCTTTAATATACGCCAGAGAATTCATCCAGAAGAATTCCCTAATAAATATAATGTAACCAAGAGCGGCAATTGTGACAGCATTATCTTGATTTTCAAATATAGATGAGATTCAGTTCCCACGAAGCATTTAAAGGAGAAACGAATTTAAAAGTATTAGGAGCGATATGGTTTCGCTTTAAGAACAAAAGAGTTCAGGTTGTTCAGCTACAAATTTTATCTGCGGTTGAGAACTCACATTACTGTAAGCATACTTTTTTGCCGGCGTTACATTTGCGGGTGTGGATTTAGACTACATCAGCGCAGTCAATTATTCACGCAATCAACCAATTGCCAGGAATTGCCCAGCTGTCTCTGCAGGCTGCCACTACTATATAAAACAACCAGACTATCTGCTTCCAGTTGATGCTTGCAAGTTTCGCATGCAAGATTTCTCCCCAGACATAATAATACTATGGCATGCCATAGTTGAAGCTCATGCTTAAAACACCAAGAATAAGTAACCTCTCTCTACCAGAACCTGCAGAGCTGGGACTCGAATCTTGTTCGGCTAGGAGTCTCCTCATATCGACGGACACCTTTATACGGCAGCTGCTTGACCCTTGATGGAGAGGAAAGGAAACACACACACACACACACCATGGATATGGTCTCCAATATAGATGCCAAGTCCTGTAGCGTGATGATATGGACAGACTATCAGTGAAGGATCGTACCTGTAAGAAGCAAAAGAAATACTACCTTAACGCAATGCTACACAACTCTGCATACCTATCATTCAAGTGCGATACAAAATTCTACACTTTTCTTTAATCTATTCAACAAATCATTAAATGTTCAAATCGCAATGCTTCATATACCTTAAAAACTATTCATGTCAGCTTATGGCTTTTATATTCCAACTACAAATTCAGTATTTGTTTACCTAATTGTGTTATTATCTAATAAAACTCTAAATTCCACACTAGCAAAATATTTTTGTAATAAAGTTCTCCCGCATTCTTATGACAGTGATACAAAGAACCCATATATCGAAACGTTGCATATACATGCAATAAAGGAATTGTTATCCATAAAATCGGTTGTTTGTTGCGTTCCCATGTATGCAGCTTCTAAAATGCCACTCAAAGAGATAAAGAGCTTTGTTGCTCCCTCATATGCAGCAAGAGGGTTGTTTCACGGAGTAGCTCACGTAGCCAATGACTATAGATCTATACTTAGAATTGTTTTGGTAGATTTTGGCTTTAATTAACATAACTTGTACTACAGATTTAACAGGTTTATGTATTCTAAAATGAAATTAAAATAGTGATCTTAGGGACTGTTCTGTAACATATGGTCAGCAGGAGTAATGATATTGATCTTTATAGGAAGCATGTACAATGTAGACCAGCCCCTAAAATTACTTATGTGCAATAGTGACACCCCAACCCTTGCATGTCATATATATGCAAATCAATGCCCCCTCCATAATTTTAAATTATAATATATTAATATTTCTACATACAAAATTATTTGCCCCCAAATTCTGCATTTTAAATGTAAAGGAAACCTGCTGACATTTCTCTATTAACTGTTGTGAGGTTGAGACGGGGACGGCCGTGGGGCACAGTTTGGACAAAATGCGACATCTTGCTGATGGCAATGTCACAGAGAGCTGTAGTAGCGTCTGCGTTTTCCATTAGGTTCCTTTTGATGCTCGGTGTTTTGGGAGATATTCGGGAACGATTTTGCATAAGTGGGCCATATCTGTTCAGTCATGGCATGGGATCCTGTTGGTTGCAGCTGTTGAATATAGGATCCTTAGGCGTTGATTTCCGGATGGTGTAGATCTGTCGATATAAATAAATGCAATGCCTTTTTCATTTTACCATCTACAATGACTTACCAGTAGCGATTTCACAAACATACAGAAAGGAAGGCCGATTCGGTAGAAATCAAACTTCTTCCCTCGCTATCTGCTGCGCGGCTCTTGTCGTCTGCCGACCACCACACTTAAATTCACCTCCCGCAGATAGAAATATCCGGCATGATCCCCAGGGTTTCTAAAGCCGTTTCTTTGGGATATGCTCCTTATACTCCACCGCCTGCCATCATCTGCTGTCAGGCCAGCACTGCAGCGGAGCAGACAATTCCTTCCGCATCCGCGTTTTAGGGATTTAACGCCTGGCAGCGGCACGCCATCTAGCGTGTGAGGAACATAGTTTGGAGACGTAACTGGAATGGTGAATTGTCGCTCCACGTTTTGAATTAACATTTTCATCACAAATTAGAGACTGCATTGCTTTGCTTGTTGATGAAGGTTGGATTATCCACAACTCTTTATATGTACATATATACTTTGCTACTATACCGCATTTGCTGTTATTCAAAATCTAGTTTCAAAGTAACAGTACTACCTATACAAACCAATGGGGAATCATGCCGTCTACCTCCCACACATTGATCTTTTGCAGAATATTAAGCGTATCGCGAACTACTAAGCCTATATTTTAGAAAAAAATTACAACGATGTTTAATACAAAAGTGAATTGTCATCACATTCTGAAATTTTAAAAACAAATTCTGGATTTTTGACTTATCCAATATTCTCGATTTCGCATAGTTCCCGCGTGAACCTTAGAAATGGATTCAATGGTTTTGCGGAACAGGAACGGCCCTGTTAAAAGCCACACCTTAACACCCAACGGATTCATTTGAAACATTGTTTAAACTGTAGAAGAATTGTTATATACAGAGGATATTTGAGAGTTTATGTCTTCAAAATTATCAGTAAGATGTGATAAATATCTACCTAGCGAAAGGATAGTTTTACCTGCTTGTCAAAGAAACTCGAGTGAAAGAGACAACCTGGATTTGTAGCGAGGAACAATTGTAAAATGATATTAAATGATGTCTTTTACGCTTTGTGTCATAAAGTCCACAGTCGTACTGTAAACATAATACAATACAGCCAGTTAGCAATATCTAATACATAATTTTGTCTTGATATTCCTGCGATTCGATCGATGATATTTGATCCTATCCAGCCGCTGGTCATTTGACCAAAAGATTCTTTGTACGCAAATATACCGTAACAGGACTTAACAAAGTCTCTTTCTGGGAATATTGCTGGTGGCTAAACTCTATCTTCTTCCAGGAACTGGGCGAGGTATGCGAAAGGTTAAGGAAAAATGCCATGTATTATTTGGTGAAGATAGGTATATGAAATGTTTGACGTCATATTGATAAAATGTGTTACATTGGGGATCAACATTCCGACAAGATATAGGTATCGCTGTATGCGCACCGAATAAAGCTCCCCTCCTGGTTCGGACGGGTTAGGTTTAGGAGAGTGATGGGGTATATGGTTTTACTTTTGGCAATGCTTAGCGTATGCGGAAGAACGAAATGCGGCGTAGGTTGGGGCGCTTCGGCGTGACGGGCGAACGCTTTAACCACTAAATACTCCACCGCCCTTGTTCAGGCGGTTGGCGAGGTGCATGGAAGGCTTAATTTCGGGCTCTTTGAATGGTGTTGCCGGTTTGGTAGCGCGTGTGGTGGTGCGGGAGGATGGCATTGGGTAAACGAGGATAACGTTTAAGAAGCAGCCAATGGGTGTCGGGTGTCGGTTTATGTTGTTTCCGGCGTCGTGCATTGTTTCCATACAATGAAAATATAGTGCAACTTCATTTTTTGCTGTTTATGTAATCATGGTTTATCGATTTTAGCAGGCTAAAGTGTGGTTCGCAGGTCCACGGTTGGTAGACCAGAAACGTATTAGTGTCATTACCAGTTGTGAAAGATCTTCGCCAAATATAAACTGAAGTAGGGAAATGGGTTGAAATCTCAACCTAATTAGATCCAAAGTGCCACAGGATGTACATGTGGCTCATGAATGTTATGCTAATTGTGATAGATGTACTTACCCATCATGAATAACAGCTGTTCGATTCCCCATATAGGTACAGTAACCAAACCCATTTCTATGATGTCCCCGTCGTATTGCTGGAATATATTGTACCCATCATAGGCTAACAGCTGTTTCGATTCCCATATGAGTTACAATGTATAAACCAACCCATTTCTAGTGTCCCCGTCATTATTGCTGGAATATGAAACAAAGCAGCCTAAAACCAAACTCCTCCTCCTCCACTAACAGCTAATCTCTGGAATGGAATTTACAGAAAAATGTTTTAAACTAAATACGATAAAGATAAAAAATTCAGACGTTCTTCATTTCAACTAGTAGATCCGACACCACCCTATATCCTAGGCTTCATATATGAGTTACATTAGGTACTCTTGTTTCAAAGTCTGGAATGACCCAGACTATCCCATGTCGTCCACGAATAAATGCATTATGGTGCAATATTTTCGATGATGAACAGCGGCGGTTGGTCAACGTGGTCTGTGAAGATTATACATTGACCTGTAAGAATTAATAGTCAACAAACAGTCTCTGGGGACGGGACCTGCAATGTGGCGGCCCCAGACCGTTGGAGCTCCCTGTCCCGGGGCGTCCTGAACCTCAGACGCAGACATGTAACATTGTGCCTTGTGCAGGTGGGACAGTGTGAATATTTGTCGTCGCATCTGACGATGGCTACATTGCATATCGTGACGGGGATGGTCAGCCATCATAATGATAGAGATCAGTAAAGATTAAAGATTAAAAGGCGGTGACGGATGGACAGTGACTGGTGTATGGGATGAAGTGTAGGTATCTTGGGAAGCGTAACAGTGACGGGATGATGCCGAAGATGGTACGGGTTGTGCTTGGGAGACTGAGTGCAGATCCTTGCATGCTGCGGTGTGGGGACTTGCGGTGCTTTTTTGCTGCTGGCCGGTTTGCATCGTTCGGACGTTTGGGTTATTGAATTTATGTTGTGCATGGTAGAATGTCAAGGTCTTTTAAAATGCTACCAGCGGGCCCTAGCTTATCTTGAATGTTTGCGACACGGAAGCTAGGCATTGTTGTAAAGCATTCAATTGATTCTTTGGAGCTCTACCTCTTATTTTCACTAGGGGAGGGGGTTCATTGCTTTACAAATAAAATCTCTATTTTAAATGAGATACATTTCTGTAAATATCACCACCGTATGACATATATTTATATTTGGAATTAGTATAATGATATCTCAGTAAAGTACAAATTCTAGTGTTTGGGGTTGGGTCTTAACCGGGACAGTCTCAAGAGAGCTGGGCTTTTCTAAGCGTCAGCACAAAGTCAGGGGATCTAGCCAGCTCCAGACATCGCTGAAATCGTGGTTTTGTTTTGTGGTGCATGTAATTTCTTTTCTGCATTGTGGTGTTAAAGGTTGCGTTTTTATGAAGTAGAGGTTTGTGATAATAATGTTAGATCCTGACCAACTTCTAAATGCTTAATTTATATATGGTTTACAATTTGTTATCTAAATTATTAAAGAAGTACATATAGTATTCAACGTTTGTGTTTGTATTTTGAGTGCGTAGCATTATGGCTAAAGCCGCATTTATAATATTCCAGCAATATCATGACGGAGTGGACACAAAGAAATTCAAGCACACATTAAAACACTTTAACCACTAGGCCAATGTAAGTAGTTCTATGATTAACATCAAATGGATTCACATCTAGCTAGTCTGTTTCCAGTGAAATTACCGATGAATTTCCCATAAGCAAACACATAAATCAAATCAAATAGAAATTGAGATTGCCTGGTCTAGACTCGACTGATTATTTACAGAACACCGCAATCTGGCTGGGAATATTGCGGTGCGGCGTTAGGCAAAGAGAAACAAAGCCAACCTCATAAGACAACAAACTGGCCAAAGTCAGAGAGCAGGTCGAGGATATACAGGAGCTTATGTTATTTTTTGTATTTTGTGGGTATTTTTGATGGATCGGCAAAACAACTCCAGTTGTCAACCTTTCCGCCATTTGGTACACATCGTGAGCATTTTAACCATCCCTGCCAATCCCATTAATTTATCATATAGTTTACAGAAATCCCTGAGGACAAACATATATTTAATATTTTCTACAGTCATAATAGAATATATTCTCAACAATACTTCGTTGTCAGCACTTGCATAATTCGATTATTGATTTCTACCGCTTTAGGCACCATTGGCGAAATATCAAAATTAGAGGACACGAAATAAACTTTAGACGGTATTGGAGATCAGACCCGGATCATCGTCGCCGTGTCTGGCTGCACCTGCCCCATAATAATACATACTAACACCACAATGGGTCAGCATGTGCCCATTGCGTTTGTCCACATGACATGCACCTAAGTGCCACAGTTCCTGCCTAAAACATACAGACGTGAAAGCAAAGTGTATGTGCGTCGTTCATTTTCTCGCCTTTGCTGCTTTATCAAAATACACATTCTCATGCTGTAGGTTATTTCTATTCCTTCAATCGTTTTGAATAGTTCCCCGATCATGTAAAGAGATACAAACTCATATACCATGTGTCATCGATATTTGCATCAATGGCGTTGTGCTCTTTGATATATCTTGCCTATCTTCAAAATCAGTTACCGGGAATCTTTTAACCACAGGTAGGATGCGGGATGTTGTCGATGGTGGGTCGGTTCAGGGGTTCTGTAATAGGCCAGATGTGGATGAAGGTCCGTTTGTCTTGGGCGTTTTCTCTGCATAATGCGTGGCAGTACCCATATAAAGGACGCACGGCACTTGCGGCAAATGGGTTCGTTTGATGCATGACATTTGGGAGGGTGGTGTTTTGGATACCTTTCGGATATGATTGGATGCTGAAAATGATGGTGCAGTGTGGTGAGGTGTTAAGTTGGTGAGCTGGATGGCCTGCCACCACCTACAGGATCACTTTTGGCCCATGCGTGGGGGTCCTGGCTCTGAGGTGTTACACACACACACAGGTTCTGCCTTGGTGGATCTGAAGGAGATCTTGTTGGTGGCTATTTTTGGCTGGATGTTCACAGATGATGAGTCAGGTAGCGGCACTGGTTGCACTTATGGATGGTGCGCGGAGACAGTTCTGTGACGGATGAAGTGTGGAGTCCTGGAAGTACCTGCAGATTGTGATGGGCATTTGGACATGGAGAGCTGCTCTGGCACCGGTGATTATGGATCGGTTCTTGGTTTTGGAGTGAAGAAAAAGGGCAGAGTGAAGTATCACAGTAGTCTAATCTATGCACAAGATGAAGAAGGATGGGCAATTTGATTCTTTAGTCAGGTGTTCTTGTTATCTATATTTCTCAGTTGAATGGAACAGACTCGCAATACATTAAACAAAGACTTTTGCATTTTATACTGAACCCCATATGGAAATGGTGTTGGTTGTGGATGAATTTGGTTTGTATATGGATGCAATGGGCCACTAAAACCAAGTTCAATACATTCAAGATTCCTTCGTTAGCACTTTTAGTCAATGCTGTAAGTAGCAGTGGAGGTACTTACTGGTTTCAGGTGCCAATATGCATCTGTGTTGGGCTTTCCATGCGGCCCCTCTCGCATTCACGGAGTAAGCTGCTGTGTCCCTCATGGCTGCCTGGCCTCATGGAATTGCACTGTACCAACATGGCGCGGATTCATGTTCCTGGGATTGACCCTCAAATGCGAAGACTTCTTCTTCCAAAGTCGATATGAGTGGCGTAAGGTGATGTGATCTCGATGGTCACCCGCGTGACGGTAATATCCTGCCGGGCATTTAGCCCATCAATATGTAGTGCAGATTTAAAATCCAGTGTAGACTCATTACGGTATACCTCTCTATGTCAGGAAATCAGCCCCTAAGGACTAGCTTTACAGATATAGTTACAAGATCGCTCAGGTATTCTTCGATGCTTGTTAATAACATCAAATTATCATCAGATATATAAGGTTAAAACCACTTTCTAATAGGCATTATGTAATAATATTCCGCCTGAATGACAAAGATTTAGTTATATCTATTCGGAAGGCGTCCGGATCCATCTAGGGGTTGTCAAGTATCCGTCTACTCATAGCATACCGCCAACCAGACCTTCGCCCATCTAGTGCATATCAGCTGCACGTTACATTCAATGTAAAGCTGTACATACCAGATATTATATATGGATTATTAACGTTATTTCCTAATCACCATAAATTCTACACAAAGATTCGTTTCCGCAGGTACGGTCTGCTTATTGCCCCGTTTGGTTCTGGTTGGAAATGGGCAGATGTATGACCGGTATGGTCTTTGCTCATATTAACTGATAGCCATTTCAATATAATTCGTTTTCCAGAGTGTGAAGATAATTTAGTTTGCCTATGAATGTTTTGGTCAGAGTTGTCTTTTGTTGTTTGCGTTAATGCTTGCGGCGGAGTGCGTGAACGTTCGCCGGTACGATGTCGTCATATACATTTATTTTGATTCCGTAGTGATGGCATCACCGCCGATTCATATCTTTTCGCCGGTTGATTGAAGCGAACGCGGTACGTTTTTATGCCCGATGGTTTGTATGCCGTGGAACGTTACGGTATTAATCCGGTAGTAGTAATATGGCAGTAGACATGACGTTTTAGATTCAAGTACGGTAGGATACCCAGTGACCAATTGGTTGCTCAGATTTAAAGTTGTTTTGTAGCGGATTAGGTGGTGGATGTCGGTTGCACTTTCCTCTTGTTGGATTCGATCAGAGTTGTCAGATCCATATGAAGCCCTATGTGCGGTTAGGTTTGTCGCCAAATCAGCATAATATATTGAATGATGTTACGTTTTTTGACGCGTTTGAGCTCGGTTCATCTTTGGCAAATATTTGGGTGCGTTTAATACGGCCGTTAGCTCGCGGAGGGTTGTCTTGTTTGTTCAAGCTCTTTGTTAATGGCACCGTGGGTTAACGTGGGCGTTCAGTTAATAGCACTCAGGACCGCCGGCGGCGCACGGCGGACGGTTTACGGCAGCGGAGTGGCGTTTCAAGCGAACGGCGCTTATAGTTGGTTCGGCCAGAGAGGGATGGGATTGTATCGTGGGATGGACTGCAATAACAGGTGTTCACGGCGGAGGGTTGTGCGGGGCTGTGACTGCTTAAAATTTAAATGAGACTAAAATACATGTTGAATAGAACGCCAGTTCCTGCGTTCATCTTTAACACTTATTGTAAAGGTTTATATATGTTTACTACACTACGTGTGGTTTTATTTAGTTATTGTTCCGAATAGGCAACCGAGATCCAGGAAGCACTATACTTGCGCGATATGATGTGATGTTGGAACCGAACAAATAGATAATTCAAATTATTTTGAAATATCTGAATGATTTATATTATGATGCTGGGGAAGTCGTCGGCGGGATATGGTGATTGTGTATACTCTTATTCTACCGGCGTACCTCAAATGCCAAATATATAATACAAAATGTTGATGTATGGCAATATCACTACCGATTGAATTCAATAATGGCTGGCCGCCGGTTTACGAGGATACCCGCCAGATTCAAGAAGGATCGATTTTATACACCAATACCAGTCACCGTAAATGTCGAATAGATTCCCCAACTATATCTAGTAATAATATTATTCTACATATTGTTTTCGATGAAAAGAAGAAATGAAATTTTACCGGGTGTACCGTTAACCGTTCGTGATTTACAAATCCAGTCATAAGCGTCACGCTACACAAACTTTCAACAGTTCATCTCCGCTTATCATTCCTGTAATGCCTATCTCTAAAATTCCTCTTCTTCTCTCCAATACAAATAGATATCTAATTGAAAATACTACAATCTCAGAATCTAAATTTCTTTATTTATTCAAACAAATTGATTATCTTTTATTTATTTCACAATTTTCGTTTCAGTTTATCTGGAGCCTTGGTATTGGTGACAAAGACCAGTTGTAACTAGATTCTAAAATGTATGAGGGAATTCAGTAGGGCTAGGACGAAATTAGGAAAAAATCGATCAAATTACCATATACCACGAATCAGATCGAATCACAGCGAATGGAAATGCAGTGAGTCAACCTCTGAATGTTATTCAATCACGTTTGACAGGACTGTACCAAACCAGCATAGCGATAGCGGGATCCAGATTTGGTCAGACTCGCGCTAACTAGGTTTGGCCACGCATATGTCATGTCGATATCCACATCGATGCTCATATTTGTCGCAGGTTGTCTGGTCAGTTGCGGACATTTACGGACCGCCGCGTGCATATGGCGGATATTTTAACGGGTATCATCGCTCGTTCATCAATGAGTGCCATGTGTAATGTTGCGTGAAGCCGCAGAAAAGAGATAGCTATTTGTCTGTATCCTTGTCGTGGGCTCATCTCCCTTTCCGTTCTTACCTGGTTCACCGTGCACTCGATTCCATGTACGTGGTTAGTGGTGCGACGATCCCAGCCAGATTCGGTGATGCGTTTCGCTGGATGAATATATTTGATGTAATTGTTGGCGTCGAATCGTTTTGCGGAAACGTTTTGGGTTGGCGTTGGGTACCGCTTCCGTAGTCCTTTGATTAAATGTTATATTTGAATATAAATATTAAATTTAGCCACATACGTCATTTTGCGATGATGAAGGATTTTAGAAGCGGCATAAGCAGTATCCCCAGATGCTGCGTGGCAGTGTATTTTATATAGGGTTATTGGTGGTGTTTTTCTGCAGATCGTTTGCGGCGGCGTTGTATATTGCGCTGATGTTCGTATAATGCATGTTTTCCGTCCATACGGGCTGTTGAAAGGGCGCTATCACCAATGGAACTTATCAGATCGCGTAGATTGGACTAAATGAAGGTTCATCGCGTTGGATAGTGCCGGGGAGTTATGTTTAAATGTCTGCCAGTTAGGCGCGGCTTGCGGAAGTTTTCCAGGACGTAACAGGATATTGCGTCTGTAGCGGAGGTTCGAGATGATAATGATATTGCACAGTTTTATTCATAAGTTCTATCGCTTAGTAAGGTCAGATAGATCGATTTATTCAGCGGAAGTGTTGGCCCTAGGACCTGGAATTACTGCAATTACGGTTGATTGCTTTCACATCGTGCTAGTGACATATTAATTTCTAATGGCATTGGATACCTATTTCGGATCACGAAGCTGTTATTGTATCCCTGCATCCCTATAATTATTTGATGTTAAAAGATTTGAAATGTAGTGATTCGCCGCATTTACCAATTTTTGACGGACTTGGCAAATGGTCAATTAATGATATTGATAGCAGCATCTTGAAAAGCGGACATGCAGTCATGACAATTTGAGGTGAAAAGTGGGCGATAGATTACGCTGAGATTCGAAAATTAAATTAAGACCTGCAGCCGTCTAAGCCTCCTGTAATATTTGTAAAATATTCTATCCCCTGAAAACATACTTCTATAATAATATTACATGTATTTTCCTTGATTCATCATATTTATATATAAGCTATTATATAGTTTCTCCTTAAATATCTTCTACTGAAATTGAAATGCAGTCCCCACAAGCTGGGATCTATGTCTGTATATATACCAGCATCCGTTGTAGGCCAATACAAAATTCGTAAGCGCTCCCGAACGTCCCGCATACCTAAATGTCGCTAGTTGGTATAACCGTATTTCCCCTACGATTATTCGAACGTCAACAGAAATTTCGACTTCTCTATTTACTTCGAATTTTAGCTGATACCAGCGTTTATTTGAGTAGTGGAAGTAAACATAAACCAAATTATGGTATATAAGCTAACCAGTGGCAGTAAAACCACTATTAAACTTTAGCGGCATGACTAATATTTTGGAACAACCTCCCAACGTTTGGATTACCTAACGGCGGTCAGCCGATTCGGAAGTTACGGTGATTCAGAATATGAAATGATATTGAACAACTTGAGCCCTAGGCTTTAATATAATGATGATGTGGTCGTTGTTGTGCAGTATTAAACAGCGTTTAGTGCAGTACGTAATGATATAGGGAGGATTTACAAAGAGAATGTTTTTCAAGTCTTGGAAACAACATAGAGCCTAATTAATATGGTGCCTTTTGCTGAGCTGTGACATCCTTATAACTGCGTCAATAAACCCAATTTATCTTTGCTTGATGGTGCCATGCATCTAATAAAGGAAATACTGCTTGAGTAAATATACGGTGCAATATTAAACTTATTAGATTTGTTTTACAGGTTTAACAGTATTCCTTTAGGCCTTGGCTATATATGGCGACGGTGTGTGAATAATGGGAGTCTGGACCCGGACAATCGCTGTGCATTGAATCAAATTCTAGCGGATCCTCACGGGTAAAGGTATAAAATCATTCCTACCATAACTTACCAAAGCTATGCGGCTCTGTTATCAAGTTGGAGTGGCTTCTGTAGTAGGAGGAATGTTGGATTTATGCTCCGCATAGAGTAATTCCAGGCCATGGCAAGAAAGGATGAATGTTGTCGGTAAATCAATATCCTCGAACTGCATAGCAGGAATCTAGAATAAAATCTACACGGTTTATTGTGTGGATGTATTGGTGTAGAAATGGTGGTACGGGACCAGGAGGCCCGCCGAGGCCTCGAACAAATAACTGGGGCCCATGATCACCTATGAGAACATGCAAAATATGTCCACGAAATCAATGGATGGTTTGCGGGATGCGGCGAGTGCAGGTGTTTGGTCACGGTAACGAAATATAATAGCAAACAAACCATGGGAATTATTCGGCAGTGGGTGATCTGTAAAGGTGTATTAAATATGCTTTGTGCGGTGCGATAGTCAACTCTTCTCTGACGAATGCTCTCTTTGTCATCTTTCCAGAGTAGCACAGAGTTTGGTTGCGATCTTTGATGTCAACCAGGTCCACATGGACCATATTGGATCGGTAAACGCGTTTTCTGTCTCCCTCGTATTCGCTAGCTGGTACGCATAGAGTATCACCTTTATTACGGTCCATTAGCGTTTTCTCCGTTTTATACGGTATTTGTGCAGCCGCGGTGACGATTCGACGGATTTTATTTAGATTATGCTTCGATGGGTCTTTGCCCGCCAGAGTCTGAGTGACTTCGTTGATGATAACATCCACCACTCCTTATGGCCTTTACATATTCTGTGTTTCAGTCTTGAGGATCCATCAAATCCTGCGAGTACTGATAGTGCAGAGGCGTTACGGTAGTGTGCGTTGAATCTCTGCAAACAATGCTTAGCTGCAGTAGGCTCCCACTATACTTAGTATCACCCGTACTTTACCAATGTTGTAGCTGCTTAGCTCGACACAGCTCCATAGACTTCGCATCCGGGATCGACTTGCAATCTGGTAAACCAAGTCAGCAACTACCATTTATGATACATTCAAAAGACGCTTGCGACTTTGTTCAAAATCTTTGAAAACCGATCAACGAGTTCAGCTTCAACGCCATAGCAACCGCGGCATCCAATCATCCAAATGCCAAGTTCTCGCCTCATTCTATCGTAGAAATTAAGAACAAGTCAGCTTAATGATAGGCCGCAGTCGGTCATCGAAATATCGAATTTTTCTTCGGGCGATACGAGCTGCCGGCAGGTGGAGCCTCCAGATAAACTGTTTGTTAAACAAGAGCTTTAAGCGGATTTCAGGATAACATCAACACCTTCCAGCAAAAATTAAGTGGGCTGTAGTATCTTCTCATCCATGCTATATTGCTTGTTTAATACAGGCGCCTGTAATCCATCTACGTAGGTGTTGACTCCGTCGTCAGCGATCATCGTTTGTAATCCATGGGGACGGTGACGTCAGTTGATCATCAGTCCGGTATATCGCATTGTCCGCGCTGGCTTTCAACATGTTTCATCTGGTGTTGATTTGGACGTTTTGTTTTTCGAGACAGGGCTGCTTGTAATCTGAAACGGTGGCGGTTGTTTTCACCCGATGTTTTCCGCCTTTTCGCCTTCTTGATTTCGCGATCTCGTCGGCTTTCTTCATGCGGAATGCATCTTGGGTCTCAGGCCCGGCGTGCTCCGATGCGGTATAGCGATCGTATTCATCTTGCCGGGCACTTTTTTGTTGACTTGACATTTCATACAGGGTGATCTTTGGGATAATTAAGTCGTGCAGGTGCGTATGTTTCTTCATGTATCCTCGATATCGTCCACATTGTGGATTTCGCCGAGCAGAATCCGTTTCCGATGTTACAGCCCCTCACAGCGCACTTATCGTCGCCCGTGTAATGTTTCGGCATCGTTATTGAAATGATACATCGGGTGTTGGATGGAGTCGGATGCTCATCCCCGTATAAGCAGGTCAGTTAGATGTGGGTTTCTGGCTGCATGTACGCCATGTGATGTCGATGGAGATATCTTGTAATTTGGCGCTGGGCTGCGTGACTTCCTGGCTTTTCTTCTTCCAGCTGGATCGGACCGGCACAATGTTGTTTCTCCGGTTCGCCGTGAATAGGCCTGTTGGGAACAGGTCTGGCCGAGCTGTACAGGTTGTTGGCGTTGATATAGAGCATGTGGTTGGTCGGTTTGCTCGAATCGTGACCTGGGAACATATTGGTTGTTTCTGGCGTGTCGTTTGGATGCCATAGAAATCCTGCCTCGCCTCGCAGCCTTTCTCCACGAACAGGTGCATGTCATAATCCGTTAACAATTCCAATTCAATTTTCGTCTTTTTTCAACAAGGCATCCCAAGAGAGACGGTGATGAGAAGTACCGCGGGTCCAGGCCGTACTGTTTCGAGAACGTTTTCTTGAATATCTCGAACACGTTGGCCAGCAGCATGCGATCCGTTTTCAGGTACAGGTCGTTGTAGTCGCCCAGAGTCTTGCGCAGGCCATTTCTACCACCGCGTTGAGGGCATCGCGTAATCGTCCAGGGTGATGGCCGAGTCGGTCAAGTTGCTGTGAAATCGGTCGATGGGGAGGTAATCGCGTCTCATCGAGACCTGGATGAATCGTCCATGTATTCGTAGAGGGTAGACTCCTTCCGAGAACAGCAGATGTCGAGGGTCACCGGTGTCGATTGTATCGATTGGTGATATTGAAGTCGTTCGAATTCGTTGAAACGTTCACCAGGCTATCCAGAGGCGACAGCAGGAACTGAACTGAGTCGATGAATTTCAGACCGTCTAAGGAGAATGAGATGTATTTTTCCATGTTGTTGGGAATGCACGTCAGATTGCCATCGACCTTAGAGATGGCCTGCATGATCAAGTGAGCATCGTACCCGCGAAGATTGTGAAACACGACGGGGATTTTGATGGTTTTGGGATTGATTTTGAGTTTCAGGTTGCAGGCGACGTGGCAGTGATCTCTCACGACATCTCCATTCAGGGGTTCGTCGCACACGTGGCAATTCTTTGCCTTCTTATGAGTTGGCCAGTCGTCTTGGTTCATGTAAATGGGGGCGATGGTGTACAACCGTTTCCTGATGAATTTCTCTTCGTTTTGCATGCATGTGAGAAATCGTTCAGACGCCTCAGCGTCAAGGACCTCTCTGTAGACCAGGGGAGCCTTCGTTTTTAATCGATTGCATCAAACGACCGCGATGCCCATGAACCCTCAGGCCGTTCTCTTGCGTTTTGTGCGTGGAAACTTTTCCGGGAATGGGGCGAGCAACGGTGTCGATGTTTTGATAAGGGCTTCGATGTCGTGTAGATGGCGTGAAGGCACAGACATTTGATGCTTGTGGTTGACGAATTTCAAGACATTGTCGCTTTAGTCTGGGCATGTCGATTCAGACGGCCGTCTTTCCCCGCCCAGCAACTCCCTGTGTGATTCCAGCAGGTCGGCCCAGGTGAAGCCTTGCAGGCACCGTTCGCAAAAGTTTTTCCGGCGTGTTTCGATTGATCATGTAACAACAGTCTGCTGGAAGCTTTTATCCATGCATAGTGATGCTTGTCGTCGTCTCACTGAACCATGAATAGCGTTGATCGTCTTGATACCTTCGTTGTCGAGGAGGGAGCCTACCATCCTGTGCGATCGTTGTGTTCCTTACCATTGCCAAAGAGACGTTGATGGCTATGTGTTTATTCTGTTTTTCGATTTTTGGTGATCTGGGAGATGGGAGTCAAGGTCCGTCTATGCGCTAGTCGAGCCCGTCGTCTTCCAGGATAGCTGGAAAGTATGTCGAGATGTGCGTTGGCTGGAAACAGCGTGGATCTGATCGCTACCCTCATGCAATGCATTAAGCCTTTGTTTTGGCGTTGACCATGGCTTGCTTTTTCTTAGTACGGTGACATCGTCCAGGTACGTTCCCGCCTTTGAACAGCGCGTCGTTTGCCACCTCCAGGTAGGCCGTGTTGATCGTGTCACGACCCAGCCCAAGCATGTATGTGGGTGTAGCGTTCCAGCAATTCTCGTATTTTTGCCAACAAGGTGTTGATGGACGCATCGACGGACTTTCCCGGGCTGATCGCGACTTCTTAGTTGCCTCTGAAGTAGGGCTGGGCGTGCTCGGTGGTGCTGTCCGTCTGCTGTTTTTCCAACGACATTTTCACCGTGAGTTGAAATTTGGGGCTTCCCAGATCGTTTTCAGTTCCTGCCGACTTTGTCAGCGTATCAGGGGTTTGATGTGTCGTCGACGTCCATGATCTTGTTGACGTCAATCCACCAGCCTCTGAGATATTTACCTCTGATTGTGCTGTTCGCCGAACCGAAGTTCGTCGGGGTTTGTGTTCCTCCTCCAGCAGTTCGATGAGTTCGGTTTTCCTCATCGCAGAATAACCTCTGAGCCACGTTCCTTCGCTGGAGCTTGAGTTGTTTTCACGGTGGGTTCGCCGTCGACATGAGGAAAGTCGAGCAATCTCAACAGCTGAGGTTTCCTCAAACAGGAGTAACCGCTCACTCCGTTCTTTTGTCAGTTCTCGAACAGTTGGCATTGTCGAATAATCTACAAAAGTTCCTTCGAAACTAGGATTTGAGCGGCTTGGACCTCAGTATTGTGGAGGCACAACAATGTTACCTTCACACTCACGAAAGGTTGTTGATAATGCAAGGAAATGTTCAGCAACTTATAGTTTAGTTGCTTATATATCTAGATGCGAAGTCAATCTCTAATAGGTTTGTAAAATTGTGAAATCAAAATCGCAAAAAGTTTCTGCTGAACCTGGAGATTCGAACGCTGGACCTCAGTATTGTGAGCTCAGCTATGTTACCTTCACACCACTATCCGTTCTGTACAGAGACAGTGTAAAATATCAGATTTTTATTCTCAGCAGTCGGTTTAACGTCTGTTGAGGTAGTCTCTTTCGTCAAGTAGATGAGATGGCCTCATGCCGCGATCCCTCGCGTGGGCTTTGCTACGAGCGATAATGGCATTTCACTTCCACACCGCACATTTCGCATGCGTGTAATTCACGAAACCTTTTCGTGGTATGGACATCATGTGGTTGCCGCAATAGTTGGCGATGCATTTCCTGTCGCCCAGGTTTCGGCTTTGCCGAAGCAGCACGTTCTTGCAGTTATTCAACGCACATCTTCCCATCTTTATGTATACACATAAATATGATCTAGTCTAATTGTTTGACGATCAACACGGTTCGCGACTAGACCCAGAGCCACGATGATCAGCTCTCGTTGTTTCTGTGCTTTGGAAGGCGCGTAATACCGGATATAGCGTGGGTGGTGGGCCTCCGCCGCCCGAGAGTTCGAGTCGTTTGCTGGTGAGCACGTACGTACTATTCCCGCGATGGCGTTATCGACGTTCACGAACGTTTTGACGGCGTGGTTTTCGATGCGCGAGTTGTGCGTTGACGTAATCGATTCTTTGCACGTTTTGGGGCATACTCGGCTTGCGCGGGCCTGCAGTTTCTCTGGCTATATCCTGACGTTTCACGTTCCGCCGGATTTCAGCTGCTTTGGAAGTTCGTAATTTGGAAAATAGGTAATTGCTGCCAGAAAATGCGAAGGTGATGAATAATGCCCCGCAGAGAATCATCGTTGATTGTGGCCATCTTTTTATTGTATGTTATTTACGATATTATTTCAATATGTGTTTCCGGAATGATGCCTTGCTTGACGAGGCATGTCTTTGGTGGCCATCACCAATCCTAAATCGAACACGAAAGCATGCCCATGTCTTGCAGGTTGAAATCGAATTTGGGTGCTGGTTGTTTGGTGATCATTTTACTCAATAGAGCGGTAGCTTGGCGGCCGATACCGCTTACCTACGATGGCGTTGATACGCGTCGTTGACGAACGTTTTTTCCATCGATTTGTCAACATTTTTTTATAACATGATGGCGAGGGTTGACTTCTGGTGAAAGTGCGTGTACCGCTGCCGGGAATTGGTGATGTCTTCAGGTTGAATTTGTACAGCAATACGGGGATGACGGTTGTGATGCATGCTGCCGCCGTTATGGTGTAACAAATCCATTGACGAGTTTTTCTGCTTTTTAGCTAACTGGAAGACCTTTACTTGGCCGGCGGCTACTTTTGGGATCCTTTTTCTTCTGGTTTCACGGTATCAATCACTTGTTCCGTCATCTGCTGTCTTTGCTCGGGACAGCAGCATCCCTCTGCTCCTCCTCCGACGACATCTTGTACACTGTTATCATTATTTTCTTTTCTTTAAATTGGCAATGCTTTTACCGTGATGATCTTTCTAGAGATCTTCGCTGTGCGGTAAAGTCGACGTTCGAGGGAATGGGAAGGATGTAGGAGGCTATGCCAGTGTACATCTGCGTTAGGACTGACCCTATGGTTTCTGTCATTTCGGCGCCCGAGTCTGGCTTCGTATCTCGTGTACAGCTTTGTCGATTTCTTCGGTCGACATTTTGTGAATGTAATGTTATCGGGTGTGTGGTCACCCCACCCAAATATTGTTTGACTTTGCCGCCGACCATGAGCGCCACCAGTCTTTCCTAAAGCTTTACGTTTTATTATTCTCAGTCATCCAACATTGGTTTGAGAAGTTCATCGCACTCCATCTTATACCGTGAGACAAGCAATGTTTAAAGTCTAATAAAATGAAATCCGATGTACGACGGAACACATCGAGATGAAAGCCAAAGTTGCACACGATGAGTGTTTCGAACATCATTTTTTGCTGAAGCTATGCTTGGAATTTGCTAGAATTTTGCTGAAGCCATGATTGAATTTGCTAGAATTTTGTTAGAATTTTGCTGATGCTATGTTTGAATTTGCTTGAATTTTGCTTGAATTTTGTCAGAAGTTTGCTAGAATTTTGCTAGAATTGTGCTAGAATTGTGCTGCGGCTATCTTTGAATTTACTAGAATTTTGCTAGAATTTTGCTAGAAGTTTGCTGAAGTTATGCTTGAATTTTGCTAGAATTTTGCTAGAAGTTTGCTGAAGTTATGCTAGAATTTTGCTGCAAGTTTGCTAGAAGTTTGCTAGAAGCTAGCAGACTTTGTACTCTACGGGTTGGTTGTTTTCAGCAGGCGTTTGGCGTGTTTCGTTTTGGCGAGCTGTTTCTTCAGTCGTTCTCGTTCTTGTTTGGTCGGGATCACGTCAGTTTCTTGCAAGCAGTCCTCGAACGAATCCCTGTCCTTGCAGTGAAACAGGGCGACCCATCGCGTCTGTTCCCGTAAATCTTTCAGCACCGAGTTGAATTTCTACTCACCACCCAAATGCTGTGCTTCCTGTGTCGGCCCGAGAAGGCCAGATACGACAGCGTGTCTCGTTTTTAACCATCTCCTTGTTGGCTGCAGTCATCCAGGATGAACAGCGTCGATTCTCCCTCAACTTGTTGTGATAAAGCACAACCAGTCCTGCTCCGGCTCCTCATCACCCACGCTCTCTCCGTGTATGTCTTCTTCACCGTAATGGGGCAGAGGAATGACGATGTGGTCGAACACGCGTCGCGATATTATCCTTCCAACATGTCAAGCACGCGAATGCCCCGTCTTGCCGCGACCCCGCCTGACCACACAAGATGGCTAGTGGGGATCGCGAGGTAAATCAATAAATGGCGTGCTGCGGATCTTCCATTGTCTATATTTAGTTGCATGCAAATCGCATGTACAAATATAATTTTAATTTACCGCCCAGACTTTAAACTTTCTTGATTTGGATGGTGATTCCCTTCGCTGAAGTTGTTCGATGCACCGTCTCGCTGCCGTCGTAGTCTGTCATCATCCATGGATCGCATGTCCAGCCACAGCACGTAATGTTTATCCACGTATTTATTTAGACATCACGTGAGGGCAAACCCAGGTCTTTGATGGCGTTGTTGACTTCAGACGATTGTCGCTTGATGGTCCATATTTTTTATATATCTCGTCCCACTGCTGGAGTAAGCTCGCATGCCTTGACTGAACAGCTGGTTGGGCACACCCTCGACAATCACTTCCAGTTTCGTGATCTCGGGATTCCAAGTGAGTTTCGCTGTCTCTTTGAAATGGCTCGTATTCAGCCCTGGGAATGATCAAGATGCCTTTCATCAATCTAGCCGGCACGTTCAGGTTGATGTTCCACAATGTGTTGCTCTTGTCCTTGACCATCGTCTGGTGTCGCAGCACACGGTCGTTACAGGATGGACAGCTTTCGAGTACTGGTTGCAAATCTGCCGGGCCAGTTCGTGGCTCGTGACCATGTCGAACTCTAGCGAGATGTTGTCGACGACGTAGCTCGCCTCGGTGTTGTCCGGCGTTAAGATAACTTTGCCGTAGTCATTGAACGTGAGAGTTTGTATTCCAGACTGTCACACAGCGTGGCTGGTAAAAGCGGCATGTGCCCCTCGAGCAACTTCGAAGTTGAGCGGTATGCAAAACCGATTCCCGTGTAGCCTCGGCGGTGGCTTTTTCTCCTTTCGTTATATTGTCGAGCTGATCTGACGTGAAAACTCTCCCCACACGTAGATCGCTCGATACATCGTTATTCCGTCTAATTCCTTGATACGCCATGTCATCACGTTCGTTCGACGTTCTCCGGAGGTCCCCGTAGCAGTAAAACACATCACTGTCGTCGATGCTCAGCACCTCGTTCCCGCTGATTTTGATGGTTGTTTTCTTGACGATGGCGCGACTCAGGTTGTTTAAGATCGTGTGTTTGTCGTTCGTGGACTCCGACGTAATGTGAAAAGCCAGTCGAGTTGTGCCAGGGACGATGACATCGCTTCGCGCCTAGGTTGGGGAATCGAACCAGCAGCGTTTGGTTTTGATCGATCGTGCTCGGATTGTTGGTGATGGTCATCGACTGACGCACAGCTTTGACACCGAGCGGCTCTCTCGATTTTCGGAAAGGATCTAACTTTTGTCCGTAATACGACATTGTTTCTATTGAAACTATGTATATTTTTAGTTTAAAATAAAATTCAAAAAAATGGTGGACGATATTCCCTGCACGTTTGCATGCACGTGCGGGGGCAGCTGCTGCTGCTGCTTCTGTCGTGGTGGTGGTTCTACTTCTGGTGCCGGTGCCACGATTCCCGTTTCGTAGTGCAGCATGACTTGACTCACGTTATTGACTTCCGGGTTCAAGCCCAACTTTTGATCAGCGGTCACGATGACGATTTCGTTATTGTAACCCACCACTCGGTTCATCCTCAGTCACATGTCGCTCGGAGCCATGTACAGTTCCACACCGAACATGTAGTCGACTTTCGACCTGGCGTATTCCAGCGTCTTTTCATAGCGTACGATGGCACTCGGTAGATCGACTGGTCTGGCGATGGCATCCTCGATTTTGACCACAAACTGTTTCTCGCGTCATAAGCCGTCCCTTCGCCCACGATGCCCGAACGCGTTTGCGACTGCGTGCCCAGCACGGCCCACATGTAGGTTCGAATCGAATCCTTCAATCTGACGACACCGGCACGAGTAAACCCTTTCGAAGTGTCCAGCATGAACATTTTCCAATCGTCCGCGGGTCCCTGCTCATACCTCCAAACGTGGTAATCCATGTAGTCGTCGTTCCACTCGTTCGTCGTGACGTAATGATACGACTTGTAACCCCAATCTTTCACCAGCAGTTTGCTAGCTTTCACGAGAGACATGTTGTGAATGATTGGAATGCCCAAACCGTGGTTCAGACCTTCGGTTGCGTGAGATCGGTAGCACTCATATCATCGCTTTTAGGATAAAATATTCCCGATGTAGCCATATTGAATTGTTAGTTATATAGAATACATATTTACTTTTTCAATATGTACGCAACGCTTCCGGGAATCACGAGCGGCGAGGCCGTTCAGCTGCAGCATGCCATCGATAACACGTCTGGTCAGCTCGAAGTCGTGCTTTGCGATATCACCTACTATCCGCAATGGACCAACATCGACGGAAGCAACTACAGGCTGTTCGTCAACGACAACCGCAACCAGTTAACATACGGCTACTACAGCGTGTGCTTGCTCAACGACGAAGCATTCAAACCCTGGGAGCCGAACTCAAAATGAACGACTCCAACGGCACGGTCGTGCTGGTCAACGACGGAGAAAACACTTTGAGACTCAGCCGGCCATTGACTAAAATGCTCGGGTTTATGTCGAACGTAATACCACCGGAAACCACCGTGACCCGCACGAAATTACCCAATCTCGTTCCGTACCACGAACTGTGCATTCATCTCAATCAGCTGAGCACAACTGACAACGTTCAAGGCGAACGACCTTCGATGCTGCTGAGAGCCATGCCGGTGAAAACGGAAAAGTACAACGACGGCAGAACCGAATCGTTTTCGTCGCAGCAGTACAAGAAATTAAGGCAAGGCACCATCACTGAATTAAAAATATCGGTTTTAGACATAAAACATAATCCAGTTAATGTAGGATACCTGGCGTGACGCTGCACCTACGCAAAAGACAATGACCGAAGCTTCGGGTCCGGGAACGACCATCCGACTGGGAAAATGTCATACCATTACACTCTCCGACCTCAGAGACACGCGCGGATTTGACGAGCCCAGAATCGAGGGCAAACTGCAGCATTGCAACCGAAAAACAACATTTACAAACGCGTCCGAAGTGCCCGCCGCCAAAGGCGAAGCAGCGGATCTGGCAACCGCATCAGCAGCGCCGTAGTAGCGTTTCGTTCGGCGACAGCGAGCGAAGCCGGTCAACAACGAACGGTACGACCTCGTCCACAATGAAGAAGACGAGTGGATATATCCAGGGCCTTCGACGGCAAGCTGATCGATCTGAACGATGTCGAGACCATGGTCGTCGCTTCGAAACGCCAGCGCCTTACACTTTCATGTTCACTGACGACAACAAATGGGTCCTCGTGCCCCTCTCGAATTGACTGGATCATCGACATCACGCTCGGCTCTCCCCTCGTTTTACGGAAAACAAAATCCACTACCTAATGAAAGTCCTGAACAAGGGAATAATGCTCTTGGCTTACGTCCCAACGCCAAGATGCAGCTTGATCCTCAGCCCGCTCTCGCGAAAATAAATTAGCACACCTTCTATCGGAAACCCGAGACACAAAGCACAAGTTTGTAGATGGTAACGGGATTCGACGAATTAATCAACATTATGGAAAATCTACCGGCCAATTCCACGCTGATTATCCAAGTCTTCCTATGCGAACCACCATCGGCGTCTCGCTAAGTCGAAATCGTGAGAGAGATCAAACCCCAGTGGTCTAAGAAACAACAACACCACGTTTGCTCCGTTCGCGTTGTGGTGAACGTGAACGCGACACCAGCCTGCAGGGTGTCACCGTCGCTGTGGAAGACCGCGATATCGCCGCCAAAATTTTCCTACCCGACAACATATATTTCATGGGCTTGAAGTGCACGTCCGAGAAATTATCCGAAAACCAATTGAAAATTATTTCCTAACATACGGATACAGTCATGAGTGCAAACGTGACTCCACAAGCCACCATCGCGTTCTCCGACCTTGGGGACATGCGAGGATTCGACCAACCAGGTACGGAAAACGCCTTGTACGTGTTGCACTTACAAAACAACGTGTACAAACGACGAGAAGTCGTCTTCGAATCTCAGTTGAACTGGATTATTAACCTGGTCCTCACCTACCCCTATCTTATCACAGATGAGGATCGTAATGTCCTCGAACTAAAAAACAAATGGGTTCTACTGGACAGGTTTATTCCATTCGAGGAAAATGCATTTTACGCTACACCACTGCCAGATCAAAAAGGTTACATGCTGGTTGCCCATCTGGAATTAGGAAAACAATGTATGTATCTGAAAAACTTTCTCACAGCACCAGGCTCGTGGGTACGTACGATACAAGGTTCTACCCTTATTATCGAAGTTTTTCTCAGAGATGCCCCTGCACAAAAAGTGCAACTTCTGGATGCGTTATACAAACGCTGGTATAAACACCATGAAAATCAACGCTGTCGTATTTACGTACAACCAGGAACAACAGTCCCCACCACAAACCTCGATAGAGTTAGGGTTATTCAGGATGGACACACCATTACATTCGAAGCCATTTTTTTATCCGAACATTTCCATTTTATTAGCTTAAAGTATATTCACCAACGATTGACTGAGGACCGATTAAACACTATTTTGTAAGAGAGTATACACACACGCAGAGAATGGGACTGTACCCGGTCGTGGATGAAGTGGCGAAAACGCTAGAAACCGTAGACAGGTTCCGTTTGCAACAGATATGCGACATCAAACAACAACTAGAACAAGATCGTGATGCGGGAAGAGCGTTGCATAAAAAATATCACAGAGCCGTCAATTACATGGACAGTGTCGACACCGCCCTGGTGGCAACAGGCATGGGATTAGGCGCAGCGGGAGTCAGGTACCATAGTGGCCGCGCCCGTGGTGTTGGGCATCGAAATAACAGAAGGAGTGGTAGGGTTAGCGGGATTGGTGCTTAAGCACATATCTCGCAGACTGCAACGTAAAGCGTTGAAACACGACGAAATTAGAGTTCTAGCCGAAGCAAAGCTCAACACACATTTCCACCGCGCTCACCGACAGTAAAATATCTCAGGAAGAGTTTAGGTTTGTGCTCTCGGAACTCGCCAAATACCACAGAATGAAACAAGAGATTCGAACCAAGTCTCGTAAAATCTCTGAATTCAGCAAAGACGAGAAAAAAAAGTTAGTGGAACAAGTGAGGCAACAGGCCCGAGAAGCCTTCCTCACGAAAACCAAACAAATTATTATCGGAGAAGATTCACAATATATTGTTTTGCAGACATCACTGCCGAGGCTTAATGAACACCCTTGATGATGTTAACGGTGTGAAAATTATTACCATAATACTTTCTGATCACTCACCTAACGATAAAACAGATGTAAAAGGTTAAAATAGAAAGGTTAAAAAAAGTAGCAAAACGTCCCTAGTAGCCACAATTCCCCTAGGGTGAAGTAGAAAGATGGAGGTTGCGCCACTTCTCCCTAGGGGACTTATGTATCGGCTACATTAGTAGTATAAATTTATATCATTCGGAGCCTCATTTGAGGCTCAAACCTCAAAACGTCATCCTTAAATAGGCTCTATGACGTCACCAAGCCACGTGACCATCGAGGGCTCTCTGACGTCATCATTATGCATGATTAAAAATGCAGAATAACTCATTAATATGCAATTATATGCATGACGTCACAGGTAAACAAAGTGAGGTCACAAGTGATTAACCTTATGCACTTATGCAATTAAGGGACCATGCCTTCATTAACGGAGAACAATGCATAGTAATTAGTGTAGTGCCATTCCCATATATGGAAACTGCGCGCGCTCATAAACCTATTTTCGAAAAACGTGCGCGCTGAATGCTGATTGGTTCGTTTACACACATGGTTTTTCCCCCTTCGTTCATGGAACCATCTGTGTACACAGTCAGATGCACTTATTGAGCTCTCGTATCATTGATATGCAATGATATGGATGATGTCATAGGTCATCTGTGATTAAACACAATGACTTAATTAGTTGCAATGGAGCCATTCACTGTGTGATTGTTTATTAAGTCAAAACGAGACATAGTAATGACAACCATATATGGTATTTCTACAACGACTAGGGTGGCAGTGTCACCGTCAATGGAATGAATGTCTTGAGCGTGGAGAGGGGGAGAGAGTTTGTTTTCTAAATAAATAGACATGAGTGTGAATGGGAGAAATGGGACACACGCTGGTTTCAAGTTCTAGAGTAGACGAAAATGTTTCAAAATATTTGTCACAGCAGGTTTAATATTTTGATATTTTACCTGAGCTGCTCATGTTAAAAACCTTTGATATCAATTTAATAAATATAGTTAGTTAGTAGTCTGTGTCACCATGTGAGTATTGTGTTTACAGGCACTTCCAATAACGTTTTCCATATGTGACCCCCTTCCCTCGCTATAAGATGTCCAGCATGAGTGTAAAGACCTTTAGGCAGAAACCTGTCCTCTGTGCGTTACAATGAAGTCAAGTGGGAATCATAACATTTCCGTCACCGCATAATGCTAAGTACATTTAATATTTACATCATAAATGGAATTTTTAAACTGTCTGATAACACTAATGAAGTAATCTTTCCCTCATAACATGTAAACATATGGAAATGATAGAACCTTGTTCTGTGTTTGTTTATGGTATGTCGAGGGAGAGGTGATACATGCCTCATTAAGAGGTAAATCACAATAATGATTGACCCCCAGAGCCTTCAAACCCTGCCTCATCTAAAAAAAACAAACAAAAACAAACAAACCGAGAAGGTGGGAACAAGTTCATTTTGTTGAGCCCGTTCATTTATTTTGTGTGTGTGTGTGTGTGTGTGTGTAATTATTTTCATATGAAATCCAAAGATAGACATTACATTGTGTTAAAATATCATTAGAATATGTCATATTATATGTGTACATATGTCAGCCTTCGTGTTGTGAATGTATGATGTAAAAAAAAAAAACACTAGCAAATTGTTGTGATCGATTTGTAGAAGCATAACAATAATTGTTTTCCAGAAGCATATTCATGATGTGGAGAACACTATTGAATTCTGTGATAGTCGACTGTGTGTGTGTTTTCAGATAACTTAGTAGTTTTATGGGCATGACATGTATTCATTGTAGATGGAGATAGATAGATTGGGTTGATCAATTAATCATATTGCGTCAGAATTATTGTTTTGTTAAGAATACGTCCGACTTTGTTAGCAACTGTATGATACTCAATCACTAGCAGCTACCACCCGTCACCCCTTTTTTCATGGATAATAGATGGAAAGGGTTTCTCAATTACTTTGAGCCAAGGTATCTATACATATAAGAAGAATAAGTTCCAATAAATGTAATTCCCGGGTTACATATCTGACACCATGCAACGGTAAAATATAAAGCAGTAAACCATGGGTCATGGTTTCATAAGAATGGAAGACACCGTAGAGGCACAGCCTCTCTCGATAGGACTAGCTCTAGAGTCCCGGAGACTATTTGGAAGATGCTTAGCGAAGACAGAAACTGTATTTTTTTCTCAAATATTTATTATCTATATCGTTGTGATTACTAGCATTGTTAACTTATCCTTGGATAGAGGAAATTTAAATATATGGATAGCATTGTTAAGTAGAAGCTTGGGTATCTACTACCTAACCCTAAAATCAAGTCGCGCTTGTCACAATCAGTGTGAAATATAGTTCAACCACTCCAATGGCATGCATGTCTATTTACTTTTGAAATAAACCAATCAGAGGAGGTTACTATTCATGAAAATGAGAAGATCCAGTCGGCGGAAGACCAGTGTTCGTCTAGCTCTCGCATCTTGTGTACCAGTCAACACTTACTGCGCAGATACAATGGGAACAAGAAGCACAGAACGGTTCATATTCTTTTACACCAAACTATGATCACTTAGTCAACATTATCCTGTGAGACTTGAAGAAAAAATGATATAAAATTGGGAAACTGATGTAGAAAAGTATTCATGGTGGGGGAGAGGTTATTTTTTGCTCATGAACTAATTTCTCAGCATCAGTGAATGGCATTGTTTTTATATATATATAAACAGGACGTCAGACGACCGTGCAACCTTCTACACCTGGAAGCAAGTGATGAGAGAGCAACACAGTCTGAAAGACTCCATCATTACGCAATCTGATGAATGGTTTCAAGACCGAGATGAATGTGTGAAAGATGCCAAGAGAAAATTTCAAGATGAACACAAAGCTGCCCAACGAGTGATCATCAAAAAGTCCAGGAGAGTGCCTGTGTGTGCAGACGAAGTAGCCATGGTGAATCAACTAAAACATGCCGAGGGACTTCTGACTTTGTGTTATACTTTCGAAGTCACTAAAATCGTTAGACGACTTTCGCGGGAACTGTGGTTTGGTTGTATGTTTGATGAAGAACAAGTTCATACTTGTCGTGACCTGTCAGAACAGGTGCAACTTGACAAATACTTAAACGCCGCCATGACCGAGGTGAACGATGATCGCGTGATTGACAGATGGATGAACTTGTTGACTGATGAGTCATCCTTGAACGCAGTAACTGCTTTCAGTTTGATTCCCTATCAATGTAAAGATTATCGTGACTCACAGTTTAAAACCATGGAATGGGTTCATGATTTGAAATCACATGTTCTTAAGATGTTATTTTTGGAAAATAGATTTAAAACAGACAAATGTTGATACAAAAATGACTTTCAAAATGACGTGTGTCTTCTGTGGAGCAATAGACTGCTTAAGAGTCAATAAATTACATATGTATAGTCCTTGTTGTTGTGTTATATATGATTACATATATTCATATATATTTACCCATTTGCCATGTCATGTCACAGTACATCATGAGTTCTCAACAGAGGAACAAGACATCCTTAAAAAGCACGAGAAAGCATTATCAGAGTATTATTTTAACCCCACCAAACCGGGGGCTTATTATGGACCCTCAAAACTGCGTGATGAGTTAAAAGCGAATAGACCACCTGAGGTTAAACTCAGGAAGGTGAAGTGGTTTGTCAAGAACCAATATGCTTACAGTTTACACAAACCAGTCAGGCATAAATTCCAACGCATGAGAGTCAGGGTTAATTCTGTCAATGAGATGTTTGACTTAGACCTTGCCGATCTTTCACGGTACAGCAAAGAGAATCAGGGTGTACGTTATTTGCTTGTGGGTATTGACATACTAAGTAGGTTTGCGTTTGTGTTTCCTCTGTCAAACAAAAAGCCCGAATCTGTCTTGACGTCTTTCAAACAAATCCTCAAGCAACGACGTCCTAGGAAAGTGCGAGTAGATGCCAGAAGTGAATTTAAGGGTGTGTTCAAGACGTTTTTACAGAAACAAAAGATAAAACTCAGTATAGCTCGCAATGAAAACATAAAAAGTAATTATGTGGAACGTTTTAACAGAAAACTGAAATCTCTGATCACGCGATGCATGACCCATAATAATACCAAACGTTATCTGAATGCTCTACCAGATTTAGTGTACAATTATAATCATACCCTGCATTCGTCTTTACCCCAACTCTCTCCGGCACCTGTCAATAAAACCAACGAAGTGAAAGTGTGGAACCATATCTACCTGGAACCTTTGAGAAAAGTCAGCAAACCTAAAATCAAGAAATACTTATTTAAAGTAGGTGATCTGGTTCGCATCTCATACCTCAGAAAACCTTTCAGCAAGCAACTCGGCCTCAAGTGGACGGAGGAGCTTTTCAAAGTGACTCGACGTTACAGGAAACAGGGGTTTCCTCAGTACAAACTCAAAGATTTTCACGACGAACCCTTGATAGGGTCTTTTTACACAAACGAGCTTCAAAAGGTGAGCAAAGCAGCGGATGTGCTCTTGCAAGTCGAGAAAGTGCTTAAAAGGAAAAAAGGTCAAGGGGAAGACATACGCTCTGGTGCAATGGGTCAGCTGGCCTAAGTCATTCGACTCGTACGTGGAAGAAAGCGAATTGAAAGAAGTGTAATAAATATGGAGAAGTATGTGTTTCTCAAAAGCTCTGACTCCAAAAAGACATCGTTTCAAGAGAAAACGCCTTATCATTTTCGCGTCAAACTAAATCAAAGGTTAGTCTTCGACGGATTCTGGGTGGTGTCCTTAACGGAGCTGAACTTTGGAAAGGTGAATCTGTATAAAGTCAAGGATCCATACATAGACGTGTTGTGTAACCTGTGCGATAGTTCATTGGCGGGCGAAACTCAACTGGCTTTATTGAGACGCATCGACTTGAGACAGGGACCTACCTACACATTTGGTACTGAATTTAACATTCGTGTCAAATTGAAAGACACCGAGAATATCGAATTGTATTTAAAGTCGGAAAATGCCTCTACAGCTTCATTCTCAACGGAAGAGACCACCGCTACACTTCATTTAAGACGTTATCCTTTTGTGGAGTAAAAAGCACAGATTCACGTCCACTTTATTTCCCAGACTACGCTAAGTTTAAACATTATTTCGACAACAAACACGTGAGGAAGACATCTCATCTGCTCCATGGGAAAGCAAAAAGCTGGTGATCCCGGCTTGTCAAGCAGGAAAACAACAACAATGAGACCCAACCAAAGTCACATTGCAAATGACGTCAGAATCGTAAAGTGAGGTAGAGAGAGGGGGACCCAAAGACAAAAGACAGAAGGCTTTAAAACGGAAGGCGGGCGAAAGGTGCGTCACAACGAAGAAGATTCGCTGAACCAGCAACAACGCTGCACCTTCCAAGACGGCCAAAGCGCTCCAGTGTACTCCTGTGCAAGAAAACGATATCTTCAGTTAAAGACGTCCATATAGGAACATAGAGCCGTCGCTGTCACTCATCAATGATAAAGAATTCGACGAACTCGTTCCAGAGTGCTTCAATCTGTTCACGCTACCTCCTTATCAGACTAGCATACAGAAACATTATTTTGTGAATGTGCGACCTTTAAGCCAAATCAACGATGCTGCCCCGTTGGAGTTTCAAGTGAACAACTCAGGCCCCGACTACACCAATCTGAGACGCACCAGTTTGCATGTCAAAGTCAAAGTAACGCAGACCGATGCCACGGCCTTGGCCGAGGACGAAAATGTCGCTCCGGTGAACTTGTTTATGCTGTCGCTGTTCTCCCAGGTCACCGTCTACCTGCAGAACCAGATCGTGTCCAGTACCAACAACCATTACGCCTACAAGAGCATGATGAGGGCCCTGCTGGGATATGGTGCGAAGCGAAAAACACCCAGTTGATGACGCAGCTGTTCACCAAGGATTATGCCGAGAGCAACGTGGATCTGGAAAGCAGTAACGTCAGCGGATCTGTCAATTCAGGAATGTCATTACGTGGCATATGCATAGCGCAAAGCAAAGAACTCACCATGTCGGGGCCCTTGTACGAGGACATCTTCCACGTGAACCGGCTCCTCCCCAATGACGTGGACCTGACTTTGAAAATGTTCAGATCGGAACCCAAATTTTGTTTGATGAGCAACGTGTCTGAGCATGAATTCAAAGTTCAACTCTTGGACGCTTATCTGCAGGTGTGCAAGGTCAAAGTCAACTCCGCCTTGATCTTGGCTCACAACACGCTTTTCGAAAAATCGAAAGCTCTCTACCCGTACACCAAAAGCGAAGTCAAGGTGACCAGCATCCAGACCACTCAGCAGACGCACGCCATAGACAACGTGAGCAATCCTGTCGCCAACCGATACATCGTGGGACTGGTGGAAAGTTCGAGTCTGAATGCCAGGTACACCGGCAATCCCTATAATTACTAGTCGTCCATGCTTTAAAAAGATAACGCTGTACATCGACGGAGTCAGTGTGCCCGGTCAACCCGCCGAAGCGGACGATGTCGCCTCTTACATCAACATGCTCGACTGCATGGGACTGTGGAAGGAAGACAAGGGCAATGCCATCACCAGAAGCGAATTTCTCCTGGGAAATGCCTTGTTCGTCTTCGACATCGACACAATGTGCGCTGAGTCGGAGTACCTGAACTTGGTGAAATCGGGAAGCGTGAGGCTCGAACTGGAATTCAAGTCGGCGCTCACCAGCACACTGAGTTGCGTCGTCTTGACTGAGAAATCAAAATCGACCAAGCCCGCAACGTGTTTGTCACCAGTAATCACCAGATGATAATGAAAGCTTCACAGCTTCGATGTGCCGTACGATGCGACCCGAGTTTACGATCTCGTGTCCTAGGTGTTTTTGCTAAAGACACTTTACCTATGCTCACGCTGAGCATGCGTTCTAAAGGCGTTGGACTAATTGTCAACACCGAGAACCGTTTACACGAGGGTAGTCACTGGATTGTGATGTTTTTCAAAGGGAGCCAAACCGAATGTTTTGACAGTTTGGCGGAGCAGCTCGTTGATAGGGTATTTGATCACTATATGAAGTATGAAAAGAGTAGCTGCTACACTCACAAGACAATTACAATCTTCCAAATCGAATACGTGTGGTCTGTTTACATTGTACTATCTTTTATGTAAATTCAAAGCAAATTTACGAATGAATTATGTTGTACAGCAATTTGATATGAATGATCATGTGTTCAATGATGAATATGTTTCCTCATTTATTTGTAAGTACTTCAGATATTGCACTGAATCATGTCTACCTTGTATCTCTAAGACGAAATATTAGTATCTGTTTTCAGTGTGGTGTATACCCTGTTCATTACATAAATGAATCATACATAGATAGGACCGCAATAAAAACTTGTATAAGTGTATAAAATTCTTTTTCTTGTCATTTGTAAATGTCTTGCATGATGGTAAGAAAGTAGAATAAAACTCCAATGTAGTGCCGACTGACTTGCATTTTCACTCTTGCCTGCTGATAGGTAAGACGTCATCTTTCAACATGATGAGAGCTTCACAGGATATATTTGGCCCTACAGCCATTTTCAAGTCCAAGTCAACAAAAACACATCAGAGAAAACCAAAGGCACCAAAGAGATCGCTAAAGCGACAGGTTACATCTAGCCAGACAAAAAAAGAAGCACAGCTCTAAAGGGGAAAAACAGATTGTATTGAAACTACAACCCATGTCGAAGATAAAGGCTGTTGTGAAACGAACCCAACCGACCTTGAAGCGACACATGTCTGAAGGGAATAAAAGAATGCTTCAGACCCTGTAATGCCACACTTGTGTTTAACTACCATGGAGGTTACTACCACTTGTCCACACTGTGACAAGAGGTTTACACGAAAAGATAATCTACAGAGACATCAGAAGCAGATGCATGGATCAACTCGAAACTTATCTCCTCCTCCTCCTCCTCCTCCTCCTCCTCTCCTCCTCCTCCTCCTCCTCCTCCTCCTCCTCCTGGAGAGGAGCACAAGCAGCATGACCGATTCAGATTTCTGATTCCTTCCAATGGCATCATTGTCGGACCCTGTGGAAACGGAAAGTCAGTGTTTGTCTTCAACCTATTACAACATGGATTCATTCAACCTCTGCCTGATTGTATTGTGTGGTGTTATACCGTGTGGCAACCTCTTTACGATAACATTCTTCAAACTTTACCCCAAGTATGGTTTGTTAAAGGAATACCATACAATCTCGAAGATGAAAACTACTTCGATGCCCACAACCAGAACTTGATGGTGTTGGATGATTTTTTGTCTAAAGCAAAGAATGACAAGCGAATTTCTCGTCTGTTTACCCAAACCTCCCACCATAAAAATGTCATTATCTTTTTGTTATTGCAAAACCTCTTCCCCAGAGGTAGGGAATCTCGTGACATTGCCCTAAATTCTCATTATGTAACGATTTTTAATTCACCTGTGGACAGACAGCAGGTGAAGGTATTTGCCAGAAGAATATTTCCTGACGACATAAGTAGATTCATGACTCTTTATGAAAGGGCTGTTGAAACACCTTATGGACACCTCACAGTGGATCTAAAACCTGACACGAGCGAGAAGAATAGACTGCATTTCAATATCTTGACAACCAGCTACAATAAATCTGACCAGAGTGCTTTATGACAACAACAAAAACAACAACAACAACAGATAAAAGATCTATCGGCAGCATTAGATGTTCAGACAGCTCCTGACGTTTGTGCTGATCACACTTCCAAAGAACAGTCTCTTAGCTGTGACGTTGAAACAGTATCCATCTCGAGTGACGACACAGGACCTCTCACCATGGCCACTGCGTGTACTGACTGTGGTGTATTGATAGACAATATGCATGATCTACAACGACATATCAGATCATGGTGTCCAGCAAATGACAGTTTGAAATTCAAGAGGAAACGTCTCAGATATGAGACTGACGACAGCAGTGATGATGAGGACCTGAAAGGTGGAGGTCTTGCTTTCAAAGATCGTCGTTGTGGGAAGCCATCAAGCACTGACATGGGAGTTGAAGACTGGCAAAATGTGGGTTTACAACGCATCTGGAATCGTGTGTACAACAACAAACGTGACCTGATGAAACTTAAGAGGAAAAAGTACAGAAAACAAGGTGATCGTACACATGAATGGATGTACCAAAAAATGAAACAGATGTGGGAACATGAATTGGCTGACAGCCTTACCAGTGTCATAGAGTTCACCCAATACTTTAAACAGGCACCTCTATTTCAGTCCATTCGAGACAGCCTGAACGATATGGATCCTGGCACTGATCAATCTATCATCAAAAACAAGATAACCCGTTTCATGAAAACCATCATGAAGGACATTCTAACTCGCATGGATATGCCTGAAGCTGAAAGCGACACTGAATCTATCATACCTGCCGACGATGGTAGTGACGAAGATGATGCTGCTGCTGCTGCTGCTGATGATGATGATGATGATGAGAGTGAGAAAGAATAAAACATGGCGAGGGAATATACAAACCTTGTCTGGTGTTCCAACCCTTCAGTCGATATTTTGTACCAATGTAAAGGAAGGAGGAGATATGGACTTATTCATATAATAATAACACGACCTCTCACGAAGTCAAAACAGATTTATCTAAATGACACCAACAGCTTGTCATCAAAGAAACAGATGGTCCTATACATCAGGAGACCAGCCAAGTTGGGATCTCCAGGGCGCAGATCTCTTTCTGTACCATAAATGTCACGTAAAGATGTCCTTCTCCATCCTATCGCTGTCATTTCAAGATGAAACACATTAAACTTTTAACATCATTGAACCGTTAAGATTCCTATTTTTTGTTTTGTCAATAACTGAAATTACCCAAGTCTTACACTTGTAACCTTGTGACCTTATGTTGCTAATAAAAGAAGGTCTATCACAATTTTTGTTTTGTTTTGTTGGTATTTTTTTTCTCAATTCAGATCTCAATGTTGAGCGAGTTAGTTTAGTATTACACCTTACTAAGCAATATTCAAGCCATATGGCAGCGGTCTGTAAATAATCGAGTCTGGACCAGGCAATCCAATGATCAACAGCATGAGCACAACTGGGATCTGCGCACATGGGAACTGATGACATGTGTCAACCAAACCAGCGAGCCTGACCACCCGATCCCTGATTCCGTTAGTCGACTATCACAGAATTCAATAGTGTTCTCCACATCATGAATATGCTTCTGGAAAACAATTATTGTTATGCTTCTACAAATCGATCACAACAATTTGCTAGTGTTTTTTTTTCATCATACATTCACAACACAAAGGCTGACATATGTACACATATAATATGACATATTCTAATGATATTTTAACACAATGTAATGTATATCTTTGGATTTCATTTGAAAATAATTACACACACACACACACACACACACACACACACACACACACACACACACAAAATAAATGAACGGGCTCAACAAAATGAACTCGTTCCCACCTTCTCGGTTTGTTTGTTTTGGGTTTTTTTAGATGAGGCAGGGTTTGAAGGCTCTGGGGGTCAATCATTATTGTGATTTACCTCTTAATGAGGCATGTATCACCTCTCCCTCGACATACCATAAACAAACACAGAACAAGGTTCTATCATTTCCATATGTTTACATGTTATGAGGGAAAGATTACTTCATTAGTGTTATCAGACAGTTTAAAAATTCCATTTATGATGTAAATATTAAATGTACTTAGCATTATGCGGTGACGGAAATGTTATGATTCCCACTTGACTTCATTGTAACGCACAGAGGACAGGTTTCTGCCTAAAGGTCCTTACACTCATGCTGGACGTCTTATAGCGAGGGAAGGGGTCACATATGGAAAACGTTATTGGAAGTGCCTGTAAACACAATGCTCACATGGTGACACAGACTACTAACTAACTATATTTATTAAATTGATATCAAAGGTTTTTAACATGAGCAGCTCAGGTAAAATATCAAAATATTAAACCTGCTGTGACAAATATTTTAAAACATTTTCGTCTACTCCAGAACTTGAAGCCAGCCTGCTCCTATTTCTCCCGTTCACACTCATGTCTATTTATTTAGAAAACAAATTCTGTCCCCCTCTCCACGCTCAAGACATTCATTCCATTGACGGTGACTCATAAAACACTGCCGCCCTAGTTGTTGTAGAAATACCATATATGGTTGTCGTTACTATGTCTCGTTTTGACTTAATTAACAATCACACAGTGAATGGCTTCATTGCAACTAATTAAGTCATTGTGTTTAACCTTAGATGACCTATGACATCATCCATATCATTGCATATCAATAATACGAGAGCTAATTAAGTGCATCTGACTGTGTACACAGATGGTTCCATGAACGAGGGGGGGGGAACCATGTGTTTAAACGAACCAATCAGCATTCAGCGCGCACGTTTTTCGAAAATAGGTTTATGAGCGCGCGCAGTTTCCATAAATGGGAATGGCACTACGCTTACTACTATGCATTGTTTTCCGTTATTGAAGGCATGGTCCCTTAATTGCATAAGTGCATAAGGTTAATCACTTGTGACCTCACTTTGTTTACCTGTGACGTCATGCATATATTTGCATATTAATGAGTTATTCTGCATTTTTAATCATGCATAATGATGACGTCAGAGAGCCCTCGATGGTCACGTGGCTTGGTGACGTCATAGAGCCTATTTAAGGATGACGTTTTGAGGTTTGAGCCTCAAATGAGGTTCCGAATGATATAAATTTATACTTTTCTCTCACCGCGAGAGTGCCCCCAAATCAGCTGAGCGCAGCTGATGCGATCCTGATTCCTTGCTACCACCAACGAAACACACGAAAGTTGCAAGTAACCCACTGAGGCAACGGTGGGATACGAACACACAATGCATAGCCGCGAGAACTACACATCATAAGTCAGCACCTCAACCGATTACGCTACCGGGGACTTCTAAGATACATGTCAGTTTAACGGGTCTATCCTAACAGACAGACCCCATGCTCACTCAAAAACCGATATCTCTTAAACTATCCGGCCGATTTTCGTGACATTTTGCATGCACCACAGCAGGAGTATAGGGAATGGTGGTAAATTGAGCCCTTTGGAAGGGCCTGGTCCCGTACCACCATTCCCTATACTGCTGATGTCCTATCCCATAATTAACATAATTAACTATTAACTATTAGATTAGAGTTCCTTTGCTGGACAGGAACATGTAAATTTTCACTGTTAAAAACACACCTTAACATGATTCATTTGAAAACATTGTTCAAACTGTGAAAGAATTGTTATACAGAGAATGTATTTGAGAGTTTATGTCTTCCCAGGTATCATTAAGATACGATATAAAATATCTAAAACCTGGCGAAAGGATAATGAATGGATGCATAACGTCGAATCTCGGTGAAGAGACACCCTGATTGTGAGGAACAATTGTAAAAATGATATTAAATGATCATATTTTGCACAACACAATAGTAATAAGTCCACGCAGTCGTGCTGTAAACGAAATACAATACAGCAAATTGTCAATATCTAATATATAATTTTGTCTTGATATTCCCAAATTCAATCGATGTGATATTTGATCCTATTGAACTGTTAGTCAACGCTGACCAAAAAGATTCTTTGTACATAAATATGGCAAACTTAAGGAAAGGTTGATACATTGATCCATGGAGCTTTTGTTACTGTACTTGGTGCCAACAGTTACATATCTTTGGAGGCGTTAGTAGCCTCGAGGTTAAAGCGTTCGCTCGTCACGCCGAATTCCCGGGTTCGATTCCCCACATGGGTACAATGTGTAAAGTCTCTTTCTGGTGTTGCTGGAATATTGCTAAAAACTAAAATCACTCACATATCTTCTTCAGAGGTACTGGGCAGTTTGTGAAAGGTTAAGGAGAAGAAATGCCATGTATTGTTTATTGAGAAAATGGTATGAAATGTTTGACGTCCTTATTGATAACAAATGTGTTACATTTGGGGATAAACATTCAGATAATATGTAGGTATCGCTGTGCGCACCGAATAAGCTCCCCTCCTGGTTCTTTTTCTGTATTCATGTGAACAGACATTTGCTCTGATTGCAAAGTCAATTCTACTTACAACACCTGTTCGAGCGAGTGAGTGAGTATGGTTTTACCCTACTTTTGGCAATGTAGCAGCAATATCACCAGAAATGCGCTTCACACATTGTACCCTTGAGGGTAAGTGAACCAGGGCCTTCGGCGTGACGGGCGAACGCTTTAAACACTAGACTACCCCACCGCCCGACAACTGTTCGACAATTGGCGAGTGAATGAGCTTAATTTCAGACTGCTTTGAATAGTATTGCAGTTAAATGCATACCAATGTGTCGCATTAATATGGGATGAAAAACAGAGGAAAAATATTTGTTCTGTCGATACCTTGGAGCGAGATAACATTTAAACAACAATAGGTGTCAGGTATTGATTTATGTTGTTCCAGCATCATGCTTTGTTTCCATGCAAAAACTTCACTTTTTCACTTTTACTGTTTATGTAATCATGGTTTATCGATTTTAACTTGAGCTAAAGTGTGTGGTTCATAGTCACAGTTGATAGACAGAAACACGTATTAGTGCCATTACAGTTGTGAAGATCTTCAACAAATATGGCGCTGGTAGTGAATTAGGAGCTGGAGTTAAAAATCTCAACACCAATTTAGATCCAGAAGAATGCCTTTGCAGGATGTACATGTGGCTCATGAATGTTATGCTAATTGTGATAGATGTACCCATCCATGTAGACTAACAGCTGTTCGATTGCCCATATGAGTACAATGTATGAAGCCCATTTCTCGTGTCCCCCGTCGTGATATTGCTGGAATATTGCTAAAAGCGGCGTAAAACCAAACTTACTCACTCACTCACTAACAGCTAGTCTCTGGAATGGAATCATTTTACAGAAAAAATGTTTTAAACTAAAATACGATAAGATAAAAAGGAGCCCAGAGACTTTCTTCATTTTCAGCTAGAAGCTGTGGTAGTCTAGCCACATATTCTAGACTTGCCACATATTCTAGACTTGCCACATATTCTAGACTTGCATGGGTTGCATTGGGTATATTTGTTTCAGGGTCTGAATGACAGACTATCCATGTCGTCCACGAATGAATGCATTATGGTGCAACTATTTTCAGTGAACGGCGGTTGGTCCACGTGGTCAGTGACATCAGCTGGTGCATGTACATTGACCTGTGGGAGTGGTCAGCAAACAGTCTCTAGGGACAGGACCTGCAGTAACCCGACCGCAGGCCACGGTGGAGCTCCCTGTCCCGGGGTGTCAACAGACACTCAGACACAGACATGTAACATTGTGCCTTGTGCAGGTAGGACAAATGAGCATAATTGTGAGTTAATATTATCGTCACATCGGCAATATTTCAGCCATATCGTGACGAGGACAATTAACTATCATATTTAAAGATCAATAAAATTAAAATTAAAAAAACTGTTGACGATGAACAGTAAAACTACTAGTGTATCACAGATAGAGATGTAAAACTATCTTAAAACTTATACTATAATACAAGACAATAAAAAATAAAACACGGGATATAGATAACCAAGAACTGAAGGTAGATCACCATACTAGAGACCATGGGGACTTACAGTATTTTTGCTACCTGCATGGACCCGAGCCGGATTTACATCATTCCTTCAGACGTTGGTGATTGTAGGTATATTTAGCCATAACTTAATATATAATAAATGCTACTTTTTAAAATATTCTGTAAGCTTAATTTATCTTGAATGTTTTGGGACTTACGTAGCTAAGCATTATTGTAAAGCATTCAGTTGATTCTTTAGACTCTACATATTCCCTGAGGAGGGGTTCATTGCTTTAAACCGGCTCTGTTTAAATGAGATACATTTCTGTAAATATATCAGCACGGGTTAAATGTGACATATGTTATATTTGGAATTATGATTTCTCAGTATAAAGTATAAATTATGGTATTTGGGGGTTGAGTCCTATCCGAGACAATCTCAAAGTTAGGCACCTAATCGTCAGCACACAAAGTCAGCGATCTAACCAACTCAGCCATCGCCTTTAATCGTGGTTTTGTTTTGTGGTATGAAACTTCTTTTCGTGTAATTAAGGGTGCATTTTATAAATGAAAATTTGTAGTAATATTTGTTCTTCTGACCAACTACAAATGGCAATTTTATATGGTTTATAATTTGTTATAAAATTATTAAAAGAGTACATATAACGGTATTCAACGTTTGTGTTTTGTATTTTGAGTGCGTGAGATTATGTTAAAGCCGCATTTAGCAATATTCCAGCAATATCATAGCGGGTGGACACCAGAAATTGGCTTCACTCACTGAAGTAGTGCTTTACCCACTAGGCCATTAGTAGTTCTGGAGTTACATCAAATGGATTCACATCAACTATAGTCTGTTTCCAGTGAATACTAACCGATGAATTTCACTTAGACAACCAAATAAATAAAATAAAATAAAATGAAATTGAGATTGCCTGGTCTAGACTCGATTATTTACAGAACACCGCAATCTAGCTGGAATATTGCTGAGTGCAGCGTTAAACAAGAAACAAACCAACCAACCTCCTCATGAACAACAAACTGACCAAAGGTGAAACATTGAGTCGAGGATATACACACAGACATATGTTATTTTTGTGTTTGTGTTGTTTTGATGGATCGGCAGAGAAACAACTCCAGTTTTCAACCTTTCTATAATTAAAGATACACATCGTGTGCATTTTTAACCGTATCCCTTGTCCATTAACTTTTCATATGGTTGAAATCCTGACTTTGACATGCCTCGCGTAAGTATGCAGATATCTTATCATAAGGACCTATGGCCTTCCACTTAAACTGACTGGCTGCTAGTTAGGTTGGTTCGCAGGTTGGTTGGTAATACGTCGTCGTTCAACTTTGACAAGTTCAAAACGTTTATACAAACTGAAAAACTATCAACGTTACTTCTCGGAAACGTTTTTCTCTTCAGTTGACGGCGCCTGGGCGACATGGACCGTGGCGTCCACTGGACCTTGCTCACAGACCTGTGGGGGGAGGGCAACAGTCACTCAGTCGGACCAGGACATGTACCAACCCTTCTCCTGCTAATGGCGGTTCAACTTGCCCAGGCTCATCCACAGATAATCCTAGTCAATCCTGCAACACCACACCCTGTCCAGGTGCGATAGAATAAAATCAAACATTGTAGAAAGTTTACTTGTTTGTTTTAATTATTATATTCGTTTTGTACTGGAGTCAAGTTGACAATTTCGATCGATTGTATAGGTATTTAAGACTTCCTTTTAGTGCTCGAGGTATACAGGAAGATTTTTTGAGTGAATGAGTATGGTTTTAGGCCTCATCTAGCAACACTCCAGCAATATTACGGTGGGAGACCCCAGAAATGGGTTTCACACATTGTACCCATGTGGGGAATCGAATCCAGGTCTTCAGCGTGACGAGTCGGACGTTTTTAACCATTCTTAACACATTGGCTACCAAAGAACAATTCTTATTTTTTCGAACGTTTCGAGAATAAGTCACTTTGACAAGACAATACTGGTAATTTGTTAACTGATATTTTCTTTTTATCTTTCCTGTGACCTTCCCACGTTAATACAATATTTTGTAAACTGGATGCATATTATGCTTGTTTGGTTGGTTCAATACGTCGTCGATCAACTTTCACAAGTACAAAACGTTTGTGCATAAACATGTAACACAATTAGCCTGCAGTCCACGAAAATTAATTTTCATTTCTACAAACTGAAAAACTATCAACATTATTTCTCGGAAACGTTTTTCTCTTCAGTTGACGGCGCCTGGGCGACATGGACAGTAGCGTCCACTGGACTTTGCTCACAGACCTGTGGGGGAGGGCAACAGTCACTCAGTCGGGTCAGGACATGTACCAACCCTTCTCCTGCTAATGGCGGTTCAACTTGCCCAGGCTCATCCACAGATAATCCTAGTCAATCCTGCAACACCACACCCTGTCCAGGTGCGATAGAATAAAAATTAAACATTGTACAAAGTTTACTTGTGTGTTTTAATCATTATATTCATTTTGTTCTGAAGTCAATTTTACAATTTCGATCGATTGTATATGTCTTTAAGACTTCCTTTATGTGCTCGAGGTGTACAGGAAGATTTGTTTGAGTGAGTGTGTATGATTTTAAGCCGCCTCTACTAACATTCCAGAAATATTACGGTGGGGGACACCAGAAATGGGCTTCACACATTTTACCTATGTGGGGAATCGAAGCCAGGTCTTCAGTGAGACAAGCGGACGCTTTAACTATTAGGTCCCCCCAACACCCGATTTTTCTCTTTTGTTTTTGCCTATGTCACCTGCCACGTTGGCAATACAATATTTTGTGAACTGTATGTGGGCCTATAACCTGACTGGCTGCTTCCTTGGTCGTCAACTTTGGCAATTTCAAAACGTTTACTCATAAGCATGTAAAACAATTAGCCTGCAGTCCACGAAAATTAATTTTCATTTCTACAAACTGAAAAACTATCAACATTATTTCTCGGAAACGTTTTTCTCTTCAGTTGACGGCGCCTGGGCGACATGGACAGTGGCGTCCACTGGACCTTGCTCACAGACCTGTGGGGGAGGGCAACAGTCACTCAGTCGGACCAGGACATGTACCAACCCTTCTCCTGCTAATGGCGGTTCAACTTGCCCAGGCTCATCCACAGATAATCCTAGTCAATCCTGCAACACCACACCCTGTCCAGGTGAGATATAACAGTAAACATTGTACAAAGTTTACTTGTGTGTGTTAATCATTATATTCGTTTTGTTCTGAAGTCAAGTTGACAAGTTGAGTCGACTGTATACGTGTATGAGAAACTGTCCTCCATGTGATCGATGTATACAGGAAGATTGTTTTTGAGTGAATGAGTATGGTTTTAGGCCTCATGTAGCAATACTCCAGCACTATAACGGTGGGAGACCCCAGAAATGGGTTTCACACATTGTACCCATGTGGGGGAATCGAATCCAGGTCTTCAGCGTGACGAGCGGACGTTTTAACCATAAGGCTACCGGAACAACCCGATCTTTTTCGCTATTTCGACTGTCACTTTGACAAGACAATACTGGTAATTTGTTAACTGTATTTCGGTCTCTGACCTTTCACTTAACTTGACTGGATGCATATTATGCTGGTTGGCAATACGTCGTCGATCAACTTTCACAAGTACAAAACGTTTGTGCATAAACATGTAACACAATTAGCCTGCAGTCCACGAAAATTAATTTTCATTTCTACAAACTGAAAAACTATCAACATTATTTCTCGGAAACGTTTTTCTCTTCAGTTGACGGCGCCTGGGCGACATGGACAGTAGCGTCCACTGGACTTTGCTCACAGACCTGTGGGGGAGGGCAACAGTCACTCAGTCGGACCAGGACATGTACCAACCCTTCCCCTGCTAATGGCGGTTCAACTTGCCCAGGCTCATCCACAGATAATCCTAGTCAATCCTGCAACACCACACCCTGTCCAGGTGAGATATAACAGTAAACATTGTACAAAGTTTACTTGTGTGTTAATCATTATAATCGTTTTTTACTGTAGTTAAGTTGACAAGATGAGTAGGCTGTATACGTGTATGAGAAACTGTCCTTTATGTGATCGAGGTATACTGGAAGAACGAATATTATCTTTAGTGTATATACAAAAGCTGTATATTTAAGGAATATTACTTTTCTATATATGCGGTACTTTGTTGTCATGGCAACTGCCGCGTTGGTAACACAATACTTTATAAGCTATTAACTGTATTTGGGCAAGTTGACAAGTTGGGTCGACTGTATACGTGTATGAGAAACTGTCCTTAATGTGCTAATTGTAAAAAGTTACTTTAAATCTGCGAATCTGGATTCGACAGGATGGTACATGAAAGCTATTAAGGTTTTAGGGACCGTGGGATAGCCTACTCGTTAAAGCGTTCGCTCGTCACGCCGAAGACCGGGGTTCGATTACCCATTGGTAAATTGTGTGAAGCCCATGTCTGGTGTCCCCCCGCCGTGGTATTGCTGGAATATTGGTAAACGCTGCGTAAAACTAAACTCAGTCACTAATGAGGGTTTACTGGACATCCTGCTCCATCAGAACTCTTCTGTCACTTCTCGTACAAACCTATTCCGTGGTTTCGCATTAGTATTTAATCAGTGTTTATTGACAACTACCCACAGAAACACCATACGCCTATGTATCAATAACGCCTATTCAAACTTGGAATTATAGATCACTGTCTCTAGTTTGACGCTCCCATTTATCCTCATTTAGGTAATCGAACGGAGAATCCTGTCACCCGTCGTAAACATGTTACCAGTGGAAAATAACCACAATTTGGGTCAAAACCACCCAATTATTTGAGAAAAGGAAATTTGACTGTTTAAAGTCTAATTATGATGAATACTGTGGAAAAATATTTGGATTGTAATTGATATCAATCGAATATCAAAGTATGTAATGCACATGAATTAGTTACGTGGAACTCTATGATTGTGTTGTTGCTAAATGCTCCTACACTCAAATACTCGTTACAAATACATATACCCTTGAAGAATGGTTACACAGCACTCAAAACAATGAACTTGTATCTACATAAGGGGATACGATGACATGTGTCAACCAAGTCAGTGAGCCTGACCACCCGATCCCGTTAGTCGCCTCTAACGACAAGCTTGGGTTGCTGAAGATCAATTCTAACCCGGATCTTTACGGGTGCAGCGTTTTTATCACCTGAGTGTACAGACTGCAGGAGCAGCATGTGCCAGAGCCCAGGATGTACCTGCTGGCAGCCAACTCATCTGTATGGCAAGCCGTTAGGGACAAAATTGTGAATTGTGCCATGGGTGCTGTGCTATACATTGTATGAACAATTCAACCTGTGACATTTATACCAATTGACCGGAAGTATTCATCTGGAATGATTAGCCGATTTATTTGTCCAATATATACAGGGCATGGTATCGACTTTGGGAAACTGTGCCACGGTGTATTAAGTCCATCTACAGACAAACAGTTGTTTTCTGTGCATCACTGAATGAGTGAGTAAGTTTGTTTTACTACTCACTCAGCAATATTCCAGCTATATGGCGGCAGACAATCCAGTGATGAAATACTCGAGTATGGCAGCAGACAATCCAGTGATGAACAACATGAGCATCGATCTACGCAGTTGGGATACGAGGGCATGCGTCAACCAAGACAGCGAGCCTGACCACCCGATCCCGTTGGTCGCCTCTTACGACAAGTAAGGGTTACTGAAGATCAATTATAACCCTGATCTTCACGGGTCTGCATCACTGAGCATCATGGAAACTGACTGGAAACGTCCATCATAAACAGACGCTTCTAAATGATTGAGGATTAAAGCTTGTGACACATTTATAGATTAACCACATTTACGGATCATATGTCACGAGCGCCTTTCTTCCATGTCGGTGTCGAGAGACTTAAAGCATTCACCGTAGGTTAAGGTATATGTTAATCCCGAGTTTTATGTAGGTTATTCTATACATTATTTATTGATATTAATTGAAATTAAGTAACAACACAAGAAATGTTACCCTAAAGAGAAAGGCAGTGTTTAAGGGACGTAATATCAATTTGTGACATAGTCGCGAGCCATACAGAATTGTTATTGATGTTTTATGTGTTCCCATGTATTTTGTAATAGGAAATGAAAGGTGTATCGTTGTCATTTCCAAATTGTCATTCGAAAATCGCAAAATCAAAAGGTGTCACGTTTGTTCTGCCCGTTAAGTTGTAAGCATTGAGTGCTAGTTGCATTCACTGATACCATCAACTATCATTGGTTTGTGAGCAGCAATAACAACAAAGGCCATAACATAACACAATCATTTCGGGCTGTGGGGTAACCTAATGGTTAAAGCGTCCGCTTCTCGCGCTGAAAGCCCGGGTTCAATTCCCCACATGCGTACAATGTGCAAACCGAAACTTGAGTCTCATGAACCAATTCAGACAATTTCCTACTTGTCAGCCGATCCGAATTTTCTCGTGTGAAAATGAAAAGAGACACTACAAACAACTATGGTTACACAAAATTACAATTCCTTGTTCCATAAGAAAATGGTATTTACAAATGAATTTTAATTTCAAACTGAAAAACAATCGTATTTCTATATTTTATGGCGAGGTTTGATGAGGTTTTAAAATGATTCACAAGTCATCTGGCTTGCTGGTTACACATGTTATGTGTTCTTTCCGCTTATCCCATGTATTTTTCTAACGTAGAGTATGTGATTGGTACAACATCAAGGCCGTGAAAGACCGCCAAACCTTTTTTGTGGCCTCGTTTTGAAATTTCTACGATTTCCAGATTTCCGTTTGTCAGAGCACGTAGTGTTGCAATATACAAGTGATACGATATATCCAATAATACTGATTAATATTTATATATCCAGTTGAATTCTGGACTGGTTATTGTACTAAGTTGCGCAAAAAGACGGAACCCAGTCAGCAGGAAACGAGACTGTTGTGTGATCAATGTTTTGAAGTCCATTTCTGGTGTCCCCCGCCGTGATATTGCTGGAATGTTGCTAAAATGGCGTAAAACCACACCCACTCACTCCCACAATCTCTTCATTCATGCAGTTGATGGCGGTTGGTCCAGCTGGATCACTTCCCCTGAGGAACCCTGTTCTCTGAGCTGTGGGGGAGGGACAAAAACCAGACACGAGGCCAGAACCTGTACCAACCCTGCCCCATCTAACGGGGGGGCCACCTGTAGCGGATCACCCACCAGAGATACAGTAGTGTCATGTAATACTGCAGTGTGTCCAGGTACGAGTCCACATTTGACTTTTTAACTACAAATTGTTTTTGAAAGCCAACTCTGTTTAGGTAGGAAACGTTGTATTGGTGGATTTCAATATTTTTACATAGATAGGCTTATCATTACAGGAAACGTCATGCATTGGTAGGTTAACAATGTGTAAAAAGTGCACAGTCGATATATGTTACTTTGTATAGCTTTTAGTCAGTCGGGCCCGAAAGGCACCTACTTTGATACCGAAATAGAGATATTTCATGAGTTCCTTCAGATCGATCCTGCTATATTTCTTTTTAACCCCCAGCAGAGTTTCAAACAATAGAGAGAACATCTATTTAACTCAGGATTGTTGCTGACGTTTCGAAATGTACTGTTTATGCCAACACGGTCGACATCAAACTCATCTATGTACCTTCTACAATTCAAGTGACATGTCCAACAAGCAGTGGCTACATACATGACGCTTCTGTCAACGTATGTTACAAGATCTCATCGATTACTCGAAACTGGAACGATGCTCGTTCCTACTGTCAAGCTGAAGGAGGGGATCTCATAGCCCTTCAGACAAGCGCCAAGGAAACGTTTATTCGCCAGGCGATATTTGGTAATAACACCTTTTCTGCATTATTTGATTTTTTTCAGCTTGGTCGATAGTTATTGGGTAATAACACCTTTTCTGCATAATTTGATTTCTTTCAGCTTGGTCGAGGTCTTAAGCAACTCCGTGCTTGCTGAAAGAGGCGATCGGTAGTCATTCCAGCTGACATGGTTGACACATGTCGTGGTATCCTAAGAGCATAGGTCGATGTTTATGATAGCAATCACAGAATTGGTTAAATATCCGGTTTAGGATTGGTCTCCAGGAACCCATGGTTGTCGTGAGAGGCCAGTAACAGGATCAGGTTGTCATTCTAGCTGACTTGGATGACACATGTCAACGTATCCTAGCTGTGTGGATCCAAGCTCATTTTGTTGATCACTGGATTGTCTTGTCCAGTTTCGATTATATACAAACCGTCGTCATCCAGCTGTACGATTTTTGTGTGCGTCGCTAAAAGACAAAGTACAGCAAGATAAGCCTACAGGGTTACATGTGCAAAACGAAAATATTTCTTGAACGTATCTTTGAAAATGCATCAGTAGAATCTCTGCACTTGTCTAAGTTTTGATGTTCAACACAAGCACTAAATGTGATGGGCGGTGAGGTAGCCCAGTGCTTAAAGCGTTTGCTCGTCACGCCGACATTTCTATGTCCCCGTCTGTGTTGTTTCTGGAATATTGCAAACAGTGTCGTAAAACCATACTCGCTTACTTATATGACAACGTGTCAGTGGATTATATTGCCCATCACATGGTTGCCTGGTCACTACTCGATTGTTACCAGGACGTCGTCGCGTATCAGGAATGCTTCTGAGCAGTTTTTGGAATAAAACTTTTTTGTAATGCAAATTGTGTTTTCAGCAACTGACTGATACCATTATTTTCATTTACAGGCCCAATGCAATTTGTTTCGGCGGGTAACCGAAAGTTTGATTGCTTGTTGTATAGGGCCGCACACAGCAATATTCCAGCTATAAATGACGCTGGTCTACATGTAAATAATCGAGTCTGGACAGACAATCCGGTGATTGACATAATGAGCATCGAACTATCTGGCGTTGACGTTTTATACGTATCTTCATCGTTGAACATTTTGTATTCTGAAACGCCATACACAGTAAAGTGAGCTTTTAATCATTGGTTAAGCTTATCAATGGTTAATCATATGGGTTTTCTCCGTGATAATGGATTTTATCTTGATTGGCACAACTCACGTGCTGGTTTAATTCTGTCCCTCGAAGCATAAGCTGCAAGCTGTATCGCAAACATCTGATTGGGGACGCAGTGTGCGAAATAGTTTCCAGTCGGGCTAGCTATGCCTGAAATTTTCTAGCCCACAAAATAATTCACTAGCCCGAAATTTGAATGTAGAAACTAAGCAAAAGATTACAGAAATAGATGAGTATAAGATATTGTCGGCATGATACGGGTTTCGTCATTAAGCCGCTAATATGATGAACATAATCTTGCATGATTTAAAAGTGTATTATAACTTAACAAGTCGGAGAGAGTGATATATTTACAAAGTGACCCCATGAAATTCACTAGCCAGTTGGACCAGTGACTGTGGCCCGACTGGATTTTTACAAGCCATGGGCTAGCGGGCCAGTGGCTATTTCGCACACTGATTGGGGGCCTTGACAATCAACGCCCAGTGATCTAGTGACAGCATGCGCTCATATTATATATTCCGGGACAAAGCAAACAGCAACACGCGCTAAATAATGTTTGTTTTGAAACTCTAAGCATTTTATAATTAGATGACCTGAAAAGCTTGGAAAACGCACGTAAAATCTCCAAAGCACGTCCGGAAGATCGTCCAAAACACAGTCAGTTGGTCACTTAGAGCTGTTACGTAAACAAACGCATGTGTCTGTATATCGCACTGTTCGTGATCCTTTCCTTATTGAAAACTTTGAATAAGGCAACACAATTCCGTTCTATGTCATGTCAATATGACTATATACATTTTCATGATTTTCTAACTATCACATAATGTCATGACTGATTAAATTACTCTAGTTGCTTTTATCAAGTACCTCCATCCTAACGTGTGTTCTGATTGGTTTGTCGTATTATCGCTCATAACATTACCGATAAGGGGCCCGTTTCACAAAGCGGTCGTAGCACTACGACTGTCTAAATTCTATGTTAATGTATGGGAGTTACGATCACCTTGGTGCTGCGATCGCTTTGTGAAATGGGGCCAAGGATTTACTTAAAGGTTACGGAAAGAACGAGTGTTGACGAATGAGTATACCCTATGTGAGGAATGTCTAAGATCTGGTCACACTTGTCACAAATCGTTGGAATCATACTGGTCACACTTGTCTTCTACACCTTCGAGCATTGAAGAGTGAGAGGGTGAGTGAGTTGGGTTTTACGCCTCTTTTAGTAATATTCCAGCAACATCACGGCGGAGGACACCAGAAATGGGCTTCACACGTTGTACTCATGTGGGAATCGAACCCGGATCTTCGGCGTGACGAGCGAACGCTTTAACCACTAGGCTACCCCACTGCCCCCTAACATTCAAGAGGGAGAGACCCAGACGATGACAGATATGTCTGCAAATTATTGTTATACTACGTTTGGTTATTATTTTAGTGCATTGAGGTTACGGCCGACATATTTGTTTTTCCTGGTTCTGATGCCAGTCTGGTTATAATAATGATATGAATAAGGGCATTTGTAATGCCCTGAATTCCGCACCACGGCGGAGCACGCTGCCAACAATGTGATTATTATTACTCTTGCTAGAGAAGGTTAATAGTCGCATGACTTATCACACCGGGTACCTATTTTCTGGTGGGTGAACAGGGGCAATTTTGAACAAACTCACTTGCCAAAGGTGAGAGCACATGTATCACATATGCTTCGTTGTGGAGCAGGTCTGGTCCTAGAAACCCGCAGGAGTCAAGCTGCGAAACACGGTCACCCATCCAGCGACTCTCCGCTTAACTTCCACTGATTTACGCACAGGACCACACAGCGCCACGACATTAATCGTCCTGGGTAAATGGTGGCGTTATGAACAGGGTACAATGTAATGTCTTATAAATAAAACAAAAAGCAATAAATCCCTTCCACAATCATCAGAAATATTCTGACAATCACATCATTAAACTGTTCATACACTGATATTCTCTCAAACCTGAATCCTTTGTATGATTCTTGCCTTGTCAACCATCACAAATACACGCAAAGGCAAATCAAGTGCACACCTGAACATAGACGAATGCCCGTGCTGATGGTTTCAGCAGTGTGGAGGTCGTTGTCGTCCTGTATCATTTTGAGCTTGTCATACTTCATGACCTTATTCGACGTTTTCGACAAATTTTAATACAACTCATCCATTTATTTGTTTGTAGATATCATCGGAACTTCTGACGTAGACTACTTCATCGGGGGACAGCAAACATCAACTCCTGGCTCGTGGAAGTGGGTAGATGGAACTTCAATCTCTGGCTTTTCAATGTCTGATTCCACTAAAATGTGCTTGGAAATCGACAAAGACATCTTGGATGACGACGTTTGTAATTACGTACAACGGTTTGTGTGTGAAATCGCCCTGACGTAAGAGGAAACAAGTGACTGTAATGTGCACCTAGCCCCTTCTAAATAGAGGAAGAAAACAACACTTTCCTTAATCAATACAAATCTCTGTTCCTTGTAATGGCGCGGAGTCCACTGTACGATTCCGATAATGTCAAAGGCACGTTTTTATAACACCAATTATTGGGGACCCTGATTTTCACAAAAAAACATGCAAAGTCACGGCGTCAATACTGTCCTGAATTGCATAGATCGATGTTGATGCTGTGGATCACTGGATTGTCTGGTCCGGACTCGATTATTTGCATACCGCCACCATAAAGCTGGAATATTGCTGAGTGAGCATTAAACAACAACCAACCAACAAACCAACCAATATCGTCCTTAACTAAAATGCGTGGAATCATGTGGGACAAGTTACAAGGGTTGACTGAACAAGACAAATCCCTGATCGAACTACATTTGAAAAAACTTAATTAACATTCTGTTTCTGGGCCAATAAATAGATATGTTGGAACAGTGCATGCACTGTTCGTGGCTTGGCCTGTCTGAATGCAACCGTATCGCCAGATCGTTTGTGAGTGAGTGAGTGAGTTTAGTTTTACGCCGCACTCAGATATATTCCAGCTATATGGCGGCCATCTGTAAATAATTTAGTCTGGACCAGACATTCCAGTGCTCAACAGCATGAGCATCGATCTGCGCAATTGGGAACCGATAACGTGTGTCAACCAAGCCAGCGAGCCTTACCATCCGATCCCGTAAGTCGCCTCTTACGACAAGCATTGGGTTACTGAAGGTTCATTCTAACCCGGATTTTCACGGGCAGATCGTTTGTGCAGAGGCGAAGCACAACATATGATAATGCACTGTACATACGAGGACAATGTTTCAATATTGAGGCATCAATCTTCAGTGATATAATAGATTCACATATTGTTTGAAAAACATCTATATCATTACTATGAATAATAGATAGTATACACCTGGATGCATTACAAAAACACAAAGACGTAATATATTGATATTATGGTTCATCGTTGGTCTCTCTGGAACTTGTATTATTGCAACACACATTTGTTGATATTTTTAATAAAATTATGACGAGTTCTCTCTGTTAAACAAAGATACACTTTTCCACAGAGGACGATAGTTTTCTTATTTTAGCTTCGAACTTCGATATTTCGTTGATGTATGTTTATGGATAAGACAATGCTGCTCACCTATCATCAGCTTAACACCATTCCCTTAAGACGAACATGTGTTTTCTGAATCTTTCATCCATGTGATGATTGTGCTTTACATATTCTGCATAAAGGTTATTTCCCTCGTGTATGTGTATAACTAAATGCTTGTGGTTTTGTTTTTCATTTTGGCTTATAGCCCTTGCTTTAACTTGTAAGTAATATTGTAAAAGCCTATATTTTATATTGTAAATAATACTGTAATGTTAAAATGTGTGTATAATAAAAATGCGGGACCTTGTGTTTATAATTCACTTGTGTGTATGTGTAAACTTGGTCTCCTCGCTATATGGCTGAAACAAAGTAGATGCGACATTAATCTTTATCTCACTCATGTACCAACTGTCATCCGTTGGCCCAAATCCTTGAATGACCTATTTCTGCTTAAACGAGTGTGTACAAGAGAGCCAATCTTCCACCGCAGACAATGTACATTGCAATAACCCTCTGTTATCTGCGGAGATCCTGTGAGGGAAAGTGCATGGTACGTCTTAACTGCACAGATTTATCCTGGGGTAAGAGGATACAGGATTGCCGTACTAATTGATCAGACAGGATTCATCTCTAATTTTGCACTGGTCAGTAGAACACCTTTGTCTCATACTCATACAGATGGCTCCGCGGCCTCGTTTGGCGGTGGACAGTAGCCAAGACAATAATGAACATAACATTATTATACGTTTTTTTAACAATACCAAAGAAACAAAGGTCATTCACGGATATGCACTCGACATCTGGAATGAGTGAGTTAGTCTACTTTTACACCGCTCTCAGCAATATTCCAGCTATATGGCCGCTGTCTGTAGATAATCGAGTCTGGACCAGACAATCCAGTGATCAACAGCAAAAGCATCGATTTGCGCAATTGGGAACCGATGACATGTGTCAACCAAGTCAGCGAGCCTGACCACCCGACCCCGTTAGTCGCCTCTTACGACAAGCATGGGTTACTGAAGATCAAAATTCTAACCCGGACCTTCACGGGTACATCTGGAATGAGTTACTGGATTGTCGGGTTTTTTCGCAAGACTGATGGACGAGATATATCCTAAATAATGATGGATATTTGACTGGGTGTGTTCAAATAGTATGCAATTCATGATATGATTAATTATCATCACAAAATGACAAACTATTGAAATAGAAGTATATAGACAATAGACCTGTGTATTTTAGACCTGGTGTGTGACTGATATACAACAGTTGTTGTCTAATATACAGTTGTAGACCTCAGACGGACTTGTGTTCTTGAGGTCACCACTCACACAGATCTGTCAAACACTAAGTGTGATGCAGTTGAGTACTGAATAGTTTTCACGGGCAGTTGCACCACACGAATTAAGATAGAATAAAATAACATTTTATTATCCCGAGGGGAATTTTGGTTACATCGTAAAACACGTAGAACACAACATAACATGGAATCACAACATATCACATTTCAACAAGCATTAAGATAATAAAAAAATAAATAGGTAAGAGCACTAAAAGAGTGAAAGAGTAAGATATGACTTAATGTAATGACGAGATAAAAATAGCACTTGTGTAAAATGGTGTACATGAAGGTAAGATGATAAATGAATGAATATGGAGATTAACTGTTGTTAAAATAATGAATACAAAAGAATGACGGAACATATTTGTACTAGCTATTGGCATGCGCAGACGACGTCCCGACAGAAAAAATTCAAAAACGTAAAATAGAATATGAGAACTGTCATCTACAATTTGCCGCTATTTTGTGACAACTTGCTGCTCGTAAAGAAGGACGATAGATGTTGCTAAATCTATGCCAATGATTTTGGGTGTTGCGTTAACAATTCTGCAGAGTTTAGTTTTGTTTTGAACAGACAGGTTACCAAACCAACAAAGTAGGGTTAAAAGTTAAAATCTTTGTATTTATGTTTCGTAAAACATTACATATAAGACAACAATCAAGTCTAAACTTGTTTGAAACGACGAAAGAAATACAATCTCTGCTGACCTTTTATGTATACGTAATCAACATTGTCATTCCAAGTTTGCATACAGTCAATGATAGTGCCTAAATGCTTGTATTAGTCACAATTTCCATTTGAAGTAGGTCCTAAAGGGTGAGATGATTTTTCTGAAATCTATAATCTTATCTTTTGTTTTCTTAGTACTTAAAATTAAAAAGTTATCTTTACACCAATTTGTAAAATTCAAAACCTCATTTCTGTAATCAAGGTAGGCAGATTTCAAAAGTGAAACAATTGCTGCGTTATCGGCAAATTTGATAATGAAACAGTTAGCTGTTTCACTGATACAATCATTGGTAAAAATAATCAACAATATTGGTGACAAAACACATCCTTGTGGAGTTCCAGTGGACAGGTTGGTAACAGAGGAACTGATCCCATTTTCAGTAACACAGTGAGGTTTATTAATCATAAAAGAGTCTACCATCTGATTAGATTACTGTCAACACACATGTTTGACAGTTTTGACAGAATAAAGGTGGCTGAATGGTACTGAATGAGGAGGAAAAGTCCGCGAAAAGAATCCTCACATATGATCCACTATTTTCCAAATGTTTATAGATGAGATTCAGAAGAGTTATTGAAGCATCGTCTGTACATCTTCTTTGTCGGTAAGCTCGTCACGATATGGCTGAAATATTGCCAATGTGACGTTAAATATTAACTCACTCACTCACTCTTTGTCGGCAAGCGGTTTAGGAACATTTGACCATAAAGCAGTTGTTCACTTTTGTCAAGCCTTTTCGTGCACATGGTCCCAAGGGACCACAAAAAGCGTGTGTGTTGTCAAGAAATATATGTTTATTGTGCGAACTCAGCTATATTCCAGCTAAAGCGTCCTGTGTCCTGTGGACCAGATAATCCATTACTTAACATCATGCGCAACAATCTTCGCAGTTTGGATTCCGTGTGTCAACCAAGTCAATGCCTGACCACCCGATCCTCTTACGGCAGGCTTGGGTTGACGAAGATCTGTTCTATCCCGGATCTTCACGGCTCAGCCAAATACGGTTTACTCCCACTTTTGCAAATGGGCAGTGTTAAACAACAGGGATTAGGTTATAGTCTGTATCAGGGTAGTGGGCACTGATATATAGTATAGTCATAAACTACATACTAAAGGATTTACTTAATTCATAAACTCGTATGTAACTGGCATTAACACAGAAAGACATAATGAGTTTGAAATAATAATTTATAAACATACAGGTGATATGCATCTTTTGAAACATTGGTATGAGTAACATCAATAACATCATCAACATATATGTCCAATCACAATACAGGGTGTCTGCAGCAGCTTGATGGAGGAGGTTGTCTGGTGTGGAAAATAGCATAAAGTTCTTGTCAGGTGCTGAATGCAGGAGGAAGTTGTCACGTCAACTTGATCATTAGCCATGATGATGAATGATGAAGTGGGGGTTCGTTTTATCATATAAATGCATGACTGGGACATTTATTAGCTCACCAATTTATTCAGACTTCTGGTCAATTTGTCACCAGACGTACCTTGAAACAGACTATAACTAATCCCCTATTGTTCTACGGGTGGCTGCATTTTGTTGTTTGGAGAAAAGTGGGTACAGTGGGGGTACACCCAAAATACATCCTTTGAATAATGGACGCTCTTGTGATTGACATCATCCACAGCGATCCACGCAACTGGGAAACGAAGACATGTAGTCTACCAAACCCTCGAGCGAGGACAGACTACCTAATAACGACATGATAGTAGTAATCCGTTGTCCTTCCTTCCTTTAGGTAGTGTTCACTGTTTATGAGTTTTTCAGTGTAGGATGTTTTTTTAAGCGATTTAAGATCCTCAAACTCGCCGACATAGCTACGTTTTATCTCTTAAATTCTTAAACCTCCCCGTAAACAGAGGGAGTGTCTAGTAAATACGTTATAAATCAGGGGGGAAAAGTTCAAACATTCATACACATTTTAGGAAACTTAGGAAACGGGCATAAAATCTCCGTTGCACCATAACTGACAAGCGCAGTTTTGAAAGCACTGTAATAATCTGCGTTTCTGTAGCAAAGTGGTAGGAAGGTGGCAAAGTTGTTCTACGGATAACTAAAGAAAGTATTCGTCATTTTACATTCATTCCGCATTACTAAGTGTCCAAATGCAAAATATATTTCTTACGTGAAACATTCACATGTTACATTATCAACTTACCCAGTGGGCACATCAACGTTGTTTCAACGTTGAGAATAGGTTGGTCCTCAACGTTAAAATTAGATTGAAAATAGGTTGTATATGAAATATTTTTAGACGTAGATATCGGACGTGGAATCAACGTTGAAGTTTGACCTATTATCAACGTTGAAAAAAAGGTTGTATATGAAAGTTTGTTAGACGTTTGTTTGCTTACAGGAGTCATAAATTGTAACAAAAGCCATTTTTACATTAAATGATGAAAACAAAGTGGGTGGTAATGAAAGAGCATTATCATCTTTCTCTTAAACTTTGTGATGGATATACTGGCAAACAAGTGAAATGTTAAAAACTTGTTACCTTAGCATTGCTCCTTTCATGTGATCCACAAAATTAATTCCACCCAATCTTCGAAAATGAGATTTTTGCACATTCCATCAAAAATAAATCTTATTTTTCATAATTAAATGTTCCTTACTAAATGACTTCTTTTATATGTAACATTTTAACCATTAAGAGAAATAAATCATCACATCCCTTCCAAACCAGTGTAAGAATGAAAGTCTATGGGTGCAGTTTTCTTAATTGTCCCATCAAAGAACCATTAGTGAAGTTACACATTCTGTAAATAAATAAAAGTTCAAATAAATTATATACAATTTCACCCTTCACAAAGACTTGCACAAGACATTTTGATGTGAATTTTCGTTGCATAATCTGAGAAAGATTCGCTTTCGCTATTCTCCATCCCAACTCCCCCCAAATAATATACATATGCTGACAGGGTTCAGAGCGTGCTCAGTGCACAATTTACTGACAGATCCATTCAAACAAACAAATGTTCATAATAATGTGATGTAATATAAAACATTGATAAATTCTATTCGATTTTGAATAGCTGCCCTTAGGGACCTTTCATAATTTATGTCTAGGGGGTGATGATGGTCTTTATGGAGAAGCATGTACAATGTGAATTACAACCCCACCCCATCCCACCCCAAATGCATGTACAAAATAAGTGACCCCCACCCCTGTATGCCATGTACAAAATCAATGACGCCCCCCTCCCCTTCCCATAATTTCTAAGCATCATTTTAAACATAGTACAAAGTACGCGTGTACAAAATTGCTGACCCCCTAGCTCCCCTGAACAAAATGGGTGCCCCCATCCCCTTAAACTCATCATCATCACTAACACACAACACACACACACACACACACCCGCCAACCCCCACCACACCACACACACACATATATTATGAACGGTCCCTTATATAGATGTACTTCATTGATTATTTATAAATGTATATTTGCAAAATTCAAATCAGGTGATGGGTACGAAAGGAAATCTTATTCGATTTTATATTGAAATATAACAAAACAAGTTCATGGAAAACACGGGCTTCCCCGAAAATGAGAAAAACACGTACGTGACATACCGGTAACCTTGTGAGATAAACATCAGCCCTAATTCGGAGTTTCCTGCTACATTGACCTGCTAAATTTAAACAACATTCCTACGTTTTTTATTATACATGAATGAAATACTTACCAAATAAACACCAGCATGCCGTGAAGATGTTGAAAACAGAACGATATTGCGTTGAACTTAGCCAAAGTGAAACGCCGAACTGACAACGATCAACTGCCTCAGCGCGCGATAATTGTGCGCATGTCCGGATATGACCAAACGAGGCGATCGAAAGGTCAACATCTGGCATGTGTTTGAAAGCAAACTGTCGGGAGTTCTACAATTTTGACAGTTTTGTGGGAAAATATCAAATTTAATGCAATTCGGATAACTGATAACTTAATACCTAAAATCATTGTTTTTTTCATTTTCAATCGCCATTTACGTAATATTTCCGTCCGTTGATCGATGCACAATCAAACAATATATTAAATTATATCTGTCACTAGGTCGATCTGGATCTTTTATGAAATTAATTGTTGTATAGGGGTTGGAATAGTCCCAAATGACGTCATCGAACACCTGGCTCACCTCATTTCAGGGGGCAATGGCCGCGCGCTCGTGGGAAACGGATCCGGCTTGACATCATAGCATCATACCATGGCTCATGCCATTAGTTTTGACCAATAAGCATAGAGCAACTATCGAACTCACTCCGGTGTGACTCAGGCTGACTACTGTGGCAGGGGGAGGGCGTGTCAAGTTTCTGTAGACTGTTAGCCTGGAGATTTCTCGCGGGTGTAAATATGGGTTATTATATGGGTATTTATATAACGCTATAGTCCATCCCGCATGCATGCTCAAATCGCTAGTAAATTTTGACTTGAATGTCAATCTCAGCCATATTACCATTCTCGACTCCCCGGGGATCATCTTGCTGCCACTAGGCGCATCACGTTAATGTGGTTTTCCCATCCTAACGAGGTATACATGACAGACAGACAAAAAAACAAGATAAACTGATTTCATTCTTTTTATTAGCTCTGTGTAGAACTATGGGATAGGAGCGCTCCCAGAACTAGAAGCTGCTTCACTAAGTATGTTTTCCCACAGGAGGTGGGCCCTGAGACAATCATGGAGAATTGGTGTATTAGTCTAAATTCTTCCAAAGACTGAGTAGTACTTTCTGATGAATGTGGTTGTACTGGTTGCTGCTGCTGCTGCTTTTGCTTTTGTTGTTGCTGCTGCTGCTTTTGCTTTTGTTGCTGATGCTGCTTTTGCTTTTGTTGTTGTTGTTGCTCCTGCTGCTGCTGCTTGATATCTGCTCCTGAATGTTTTGTTCGAATATGACGGGACAAGTCATGAGCCCAAACATATTGTTTGGAGCATACGGGACAGGGATGCATAATGATGTTCACACGTTGACAGTCCTACTACAAATGACACATTTAGCCTTTTGCCTCTATTTACAAATCTTTTTTCATTCGCTTTGTTGACACAGCTTCCATTGTGCTTTCCCTATTGACAACACTTTTTCTTTGTCACTTCAACTTGACTTTAGCCTGTTGAACGACTTGTTGGGTGAGAGAGGTGAGTGCAAAAGTCTCTTCAGAAAGGGGTAGGTCCATCTTGACACCTTGCTTCTCATAATAGATCACTTAATCATCAACGTTTGTAAAGGGATTGGGATATCCTTTAGCCTGCAAATAGTAATAGTTGGTCCATTTCTTAGGGTCGTACAGATAGGGTCTCCACTAGAAAGCATTTCATGCGAATGATTCGTAAACCTTCAAGATCAAAGTATTACTTAAGTGACTTCACAAACTTTGTAAGGTCCAGGTTAGATTGTGCCTTCAGTAACCCATGCTTGTCGTAAGAGGCGACTAACGCGATCGGGTGGTCAGTCAGGCTCGCTGACTTGGTTGACATATGACATCGGTTCCTAATTGCGCAGATCGAGGCTCATGCTGTTGATCACTGGATTGTCTGGTACAGACTCGATTATTTACGTATCGCCGCCATATAGCTGGAATATTGCTGAGTGCCGCGTAAAACTAAACTCACTCAAACCTAACATGTACTTTGTTGCTACAAATGATTATGGTATTGGCATGTCACCTGTCGTAATATAGGGGCGTTTCTAGTGCAAGACACGAAGGAATAGTATTACCCAAATGTAGTTACCTTAGAAAATACACCTTTTATCTGGCGGCCATATGAACAACGTTTGGAATCTACGTATCATCTGGCTGTCAGATTTACACACGTTTAAAGAAGTGTTAAAATAAACGAACACTCAATTCTAGTATTTATAGGTATTTCACAGGTGTGTGAATCTGGCTGTTCTTGTGTGTTCTAGCATGTGTAACTTACGTAAATGCTGTGAATGTAGGACATGGATTTCAATACATTTGACATTTCGTATGAACATGGTTAAGTTTGTCATATATTTCACAAACGTGTAAATACTAATATAATATATATAATACACTAATATAACATATAATCCACTAATATAACATGTATTTCAATGGTTCGGTAAATACCACATCGGGTTCGGGATGTACTGAGATAATAATAGTAACAATTCCTGAATTTGTATAGCGCACCATTCACAGTCTTTGCTCTGTGAGAAGAGAATGGTCTCTAGTTGTGACTTGAAAATTCAAGTGAATAATTTCAGGTTTTTGGGTAGAGAGTTTCATCTTTCTGCAGCTGCATATTTGAATGTTCTTTTGCCAAAGGTTGAGGTCTGAATTTTGGAAATGGTGAATAGTTTTTGCTTTTGTGATCTCAGAGGTCTCGGACGACGAAAGAGTAGTTCAGTGAGATAAGATGGAGCAATTTTGTGGAAGCACTTGTAGGCATACAGAAGGATCGTATGGTCAATGCGGAATGAAATTGGCAACCAATGGAGCTCTTTCAGTACTGTGGAAATGTGGTCGAACTTTGACGCTCTGGGGGTGATTCTAGCACCACATATTTCTGAAATGGTGAATAACTATAATTGTATCTACTTCACAACGACCACCACATCGGTTGGTTATATTACACCAGAGCGATAATGTTTGAGAATGTTATAGCACCCTGTCTCTGTCTGGATGTTAATGGTATGCACTGATAGTTTGTTAATTGGTATTCAATGGCATAACAGTATTTCTCTACCCAATCGTTACCGTCATACACCTGCGAAATACAATACATGATTTCCATCATTGCAGCCACTGAAATGAATTATGTATTTTCAGTAGTGACTTGAATTGCACTTAATGAAAGGCTCATCTGATTAATGAGTGTCATCTATAAATTAGACACATTTTCCCGTATTTGAAGAATAGCCCCAAGAGACGCCTGTGAAGGTGTCTAGATATGAACGACATTGCACATTATTGTATAAAAATTATTCCTATCAACAGTGCAGGTTACGTATCGGTTGATATATAGATTTTATTCAGTCATGCTGGCGCTGAGGACGCAATTACTGTTGTATCTAGTTGCTTGGCGTGCTAGTAACGTAATGACATGGAATACATTTTTTAATATACCGAGCTGTTGATTCGCTTGAATTTATAACATTTGACAACATGTGTTCATATAGTACACTCTTTAACATACGTGACAAATAGTCTGTATCGGTTCCATGGAGTCTATACCCATCTAAGCGTAAATCCAGTGTGTGTAAAACATGCATCTACTATTCATGTCATTCTCATGGATTCTTTCTTTTCAATTTCTTTCCAGTTGTCGTAATGAAAGATATTCGCTTAAGTCACACACAGAACTGGATTCGTATGTCTTTGATGTATAAACGGCATGTACATTGTGTTCCAATATTGATCAGACACTAAAGACACTAAGTAATCTTGTTCGACGTAACACAGCAGCGAAACAACAACTTGTTTAACATGTTTAAGTAGGCTGTGTTAGTGGCCTGAAATACTAGGGTTAGATACTCAGCAGAAAGTTTGCATTCTGCAATTCCGCTGAGAACTACGAACACTGCGCCAAATTCCGTCCTGAAATCTGACACGTGAGAGGTGAACAATGAAAGATGAGAAATAAGAAGATCGGCTCGTAATGAGATAATTAGAAACACATGGCTAGGTTATAACCATGACTGAGCACCTACAATTTAAAGGGAGCTCTAATAACGTGCTTTCGTGACCCACACGTCTGTTGAAAGGGTTCATATATCAGGCCTATGGGTGAGCATTGGGCATTCTGCTTTTCAGTAATTGCCTCTTCTTGTCCAAAAGAACTTAGCATGTTGTGTAAGTAGGAAGATCAGTCAAAATAATTGTAAGATGGATGTTATTGGTGTTAAGTGTTTTGTGACTCATCTTCGGCACTTTCCCATGCCGTTAAAATATTATATATTGTGATTCCTATATATTTGAGTCCCTAGTATGGTGATCTACCTTCAGTTGTTGGCGATCTATAACCAGTTTTTATATTGTTTTGTCCAGATAGTGCTATTAGTTTTAACCTTCTATACTAGTTTTAATTCAATTTGTGATATTCTAGTTGTTTTACTGTCCTTCGATGACAGGTTTTTATAATATGCATATATTCCATTTCAATGTCAAATATGTTCTCGTCACGATATGGCTGAAATATTGCAGATGTGACGTTAAATATTAACTCACTCACTCACTGACTTTATATTTAAAATGGACAACAAAACACAATGTTGAGAGTTTCAACTTGATCTCACTTGCTTTAATGTAACAAGGAGCGACCCAGAGCGATATCTGTTTGCGTGTATGTGATTGAGTGTCTGTGTGTGTATGTTTGTGTTTGTCTTAGGATACAAATAAGCCATTCTTATAAGTGTGTCATATTTTTTTGTATCTTATGTTATGGCAATTATATTACATTCCAAATAATTGACCTTACCTGCATTGCTTATGACAATGAAAACAAACACTGTTTTTTTCACAATGAAAACACGTACACAAATAACCGTTAGCTCCCTAATCTTATTACACGGTCGTATGAGTTCTCTGAGTGATAGTAGCTACACATATTTCATTAATTATACTTTCAAAGAAAATAATTGCAATGTATTAATGGTTGCCGTTGTAAAAATTGAAACGTGCAAATACTTGGTATAACCCCTTTTTTATTCGGAATCCAGACATTATCCCATATGGACGTTTTCTGAAAATTCAGTTACCCCACACCTATTTTGATTCAAGTCTAGGGTGGAAAATAGAAAATGCTAGTGACTGCAATTATTTCATATCTTTAGATAACTAAGCGCATTCGATATCATGTATCGTTAAAAGTAGGATCATATCCACTTCCAAGTTCAAGATCAAGTAGATATGGTTGACGTATTTGGTGTTAGAGTTCATATCTGTGGGAAATTGGTATTCAATATATTTTACACCCAGAAAAAAGGTGTCTCAACTTGGGTCTATGGAGTTTTACAAAGCCTTCAACACAGTTATTCTATAAGTTAGCGCATATAGATATCACAGCTTATTTTGTCTGTTACACGAAATGGCATGTTTCTGAGGATAGTCAAGAGTGGGTATCCTCTTCACTGACTTTATATATTTCCGCCATTTAATATTTTCTCAAAAGTCGCTTGTTGACGTTTACAACACATTGGAAAATTGGATTTCAGTATTCCCGTGCTGTAGATTACCCTTACATTTAAAATGGTTTTAAACTGAGCCAGCGAAGCTTAAACTACAACCTCTTGGCAACCACATGGCTAATCTGTATCATGGAAATCAATCCTCATGGAAATCAACCAGCGCCCATGTACAACAACCTAAGTTGAGAAGTTCAATATCGAACAAACTTTATGGATAACAATTTCTCTATTTCCTGAGTGCGACGATTCACATTCCTGATTGACAACGGTACAAGGATCTGAATTGAAACGTCACACTCACGCAATAAAGAAGTTGTTACCAATAAAGTTTGTTTGTTCGATATTGACCTACATAATCATATCATTCACCATCGATTCCACGATTGTAATATTCATACAAGACGTCAGACATCCATTTCTTGTCAATACATCAACGGATACCCATAGCGTCAGCATTTCCATGGGAAGATCTGAAAGGAATTACCATACAATCATTATATGTAAACATCCTGAGCTGGAACATTGAAGGTTTGAGAAAACATGACAATCCTGTTTCTATACTCAAGAAGTATTGTTTTTGTGAGAGTTTTGTCCGCAGTGAGAGTGAATTCTCTGATTTTCTTCCTGGCTACGGAGTGTTTAATAGTGTAAGACAGAAAGTAAAAAGTCTCGGTCGGTACAGCGGAGGCGTGACTGTGTTTGTCAAGAACATATTCATTTATAATAGGCTCGTTAGCCGTGTGTATGAACATTTCCAGGACTGTGTAGCTCTCATCTTGCATACATCTCGCTTGAAGTTGGGCCATGATATAATTCTCATGTTTCCATACGTTTCACCTGAGAACTCTCCAATATATGATAATGTTGACTGTGATGGTATTTCTCAACTGGAAGATTACTTCCATAGAGTGAGATCAGATTATCCAACTGACCATATATTTCTAGGGGGTGATCTTAATGCAAGAATGAAGGACTTCCTTGATTATATTCCAGATGATACTATTGAATATGTTTATGATACGGATGGTTATCCAGGTGATATGTTTGAAACCCCAAGGAACTCTAAAGATGAACAGTATAATAATTATGGTATGAAACTTGCAGAACTATGTCGTACATTTGGGATACACACTCTGAACGGTCGACTGTATGAAGATCTGTCTGGAGAGTTTACATGTGTCACCCACACTGTGTCTGATGAAGTAAATGAAACATGGATCAAATATGTATGGTCTAAGGACACAGAAAATAAGTTTATCACACACTTTGAGCATGTATTTGCAGACTCTCTTGGTGATTTGTTATACCTATTGAATACATGTGTTGACGACTCTATATCTATGTTTGTAAAGCTACTTCATCATGCTGCTGCCCACACTAAAAGTGTGTACCCTCCTGTGTGTAGTAAAGCTGATAGGGACAGGGAGCAGCCTCCATGGTGGGATCAAGAATTAGAGGAGTTAAAACATGATAAGTACAAGGCTCTTAGAGCTCATAGAGATTTTAATCAAAGTCTGGATATTTTCAGGTGTTTTAGAAATTGTTTTAAACATGTTTTCAGAGTGAAGAAGGAAGCCTATTTCTGTAAACAAAAGGACAAGTTGGTAGCTGCTAGCAAGGATTCTAAGTTATTTTGGAGGATTTTGAAAAAGTGTAATTCTTCCAGTGGTATTTCTCAGTCTATAACTAATCTGCAGTGGGTCAGTCACTTTATGTCTTTACTTTGTGCAGATCAAGATGGGTCTTGTCTTTCAGATGAGGATAGTGATGTTTATTTGTCAACTCAGATATCAGAAGGGCTTGATGATCCTATTACTCAACAGGAGGTTTCACGTCAGATAGTTAATTCTGCTAATAATTAATCCCCAGGGCCAGATGGTGTTGCTGCTGAATTCTTAAAGGCTTCTAGTCATCTCATTGTACCATATCTTACTCAGCTTTTTAATCATATTCTTGATAGTGGTAAATTTCCATCTTGATGGGGTAAAAGCATTATTTGTCCTGTTTATAAGTCTGGTTGTAGAGATGATACTAATAATTACAGAGGAATTTCTCTCATAGATTGTACTTGTAAAGTGTTTATGTCAATTCTTAATGGCCGCCTCCAGCGATGGTGTGAAGTTCATGATATTATCAGTGAATCACAGTCTGGTTTCAGGCCTGATTATTCAACAATTGACCAAATTTTTTCATTGCAGTCGTTAATTCAAAAATATATTAGCAAAAAAAGGGGTAGATTTTATTGTCTCTTTGTAGATTTTGCCAAGGCTTTTGATACTCTAAGGCATGATGTTCTTCTAAAGTCACTTTATGAAGCTGATATACGAGGTAAATTTCTTATGCTGTTAACTTCTATGTATAGTTCTTTATCAGCTTCAGTCAGGACATCTAAGGGTGTATCAAATAGTTTTTATTGTAAAATCGGTACTCGCCAAGGCTGTGTTTTGAGCCCTCAGATTTTTATTATCTTCATAAATAAGCTATGCAGTCTTATGGAGTTGGAAGGTGGTCAAGGTATTACAGTTTCTTCTTCTATTAGCAATCTCTGCTCTCTCATGTTTGCTGATGATGTGTCAGCAATAGCTGACACCTGTGCCCAGCTGCAAAAAAAGATCAATGTACTTGGTAAATTTTGTGAGCAAACTGGTATGAGCGTGAATCTAAAGAAAACTAAGATTATTGTTTTTAGAAATGGTGGTCCCCTGCGCTCATATGAAAATTGGTTTTATAATGGCAATGTTATTGAAACTGTATCCTTTTACAAGTACCTTGGAATTATGTTCACTCCTAAATTATCCTGGAGTAAAGCTACATCTTGCCTTGCATCACAAGCTAGTAAGGCAATATTCTCTGTTAAAAATTTCCAAAGGAAACTTGGCAGCATTAATTGTACAGATTTATTTAAAATCTTTGATTGTATGATATCACCTAATATCTGTAAATATGTCTTGAAACTTGGAAAATCCACCTGTAACAATATGGTCTTGGGTGAATGTGGAAGAGTGCCTTTACAGTTTTCTTATACTACCAATGCAGTGAAATACTGGTGCAGACTTCTAACCATGCCTGACTATAGATTACCAAAACAATGTTATTTTATGCTATTATCTTTAGACAGGGTAGGACGAAATTCATGGGCAACTAGAACTAAAAATATTCTTTTTCAATTTGGTTTTGGATTTGTTTGGATAAGTCAGGAAATTGGTGATCACAAAATATTTATGGAATCATTTCAACAGAGACTACATGATAATTTATTTCAATCTTGGCATTCATCTTTGGACAGTAACTGTAAATGTCTTTACTATAAGCAATTCAAATCTTTGTTAAATGTTGAGAGCTTCTTGATAAATAATGATATCCCTCAATATTTAAAAACTATATATGCCCGATTTCGGTGCTGTAATTTTAAACTAGCAGTTGAAACGGGCAGATACACTGATGTTGCACATAATGAAAGGCATTTCCTGTTTTGAAAATTAAATGATATCTTCGTTGTTCAAGATGAATGGCATGTGTTTTATATCTGTGATGCATATTCTCATATCAGAAATAAGTACATATCAAAATATTTTAGTAAATGTCCATCAATTATTAATTTTATATCAATATTACAGAGTAAAAATGTTAATATTATCAAGGATGTATGTCTATTTTTATACTTTGTTGACAAGAAACACAAATCTAAATGAAATATATATGTGCTCTACTTATCATCAATTTATGTACATGTATTTTGGTCCGGAGGCCTGTTACTGAAATAAAATTCTGTTCTGTTCTGTTCTGTTCTGTTATATGGATGACTTTAGCGTTTCCACGGTTTGATATACTAGTCTTGTCACCGAAAAGTGTTTTTGCGTGTTCATCCAATCTGATTGATTGTTTATTTCAATACTTTGGTTGTCAGCGTTCTTGTTAATTAATCCTTACTGATGACTGATACTATGTGGATTAATACCTGTAACTGACATATTCAGCTAACTCCCACAATGCGAAACAGTCAATAAGTTCTTTAAGCCCTGGGATTAAGCTGTATTAAATACAAGAAAAGGCAATTAACTACATTTCGCTACATATAACTTCAATGTGCTTTCTTCAGGTGCATAAGCATTAATATTACATACATCTATTACTATTACGCAAGAACTTTCGTCGCTCGACGGCACTTCAGGTGCAGTGAACAATGATTTTCTTTATTTAATGTTTATGCACCTGGGGAAACTACTTGTTTTTACGTGGATAGGATTTAGTTGTTTGCTATGCATAAGTATCCTCATTCAGTAAGTATACAATGCTGTTAGGTCTGAAGTTTCTAATTTCCTTTTCCTGTTGGAATATCTAGGCATCTGTAACTACTCTTGTCATAAAGGGCGGTTGGGTAGCCTAGTGGTTAAAGCGTTCGCTCGTCACGCCGAAGACCCGGGTTCGATTCACCACATGGGGACAATGTGTGAAGCCCATTTCTGATGTCCTCCCGCCGTGATATTGCTGGAATATTGTTAAAAGCGGCGTAAAACCACTCCCTCACTCACTACTCTTGTCATTCTATGAGTATATACCCCATTTGCATGAGGAAAGGAAACTTACATTGTTGTTTTTTATACTAAAATAGCGCATGTAATACAAACCTGCGGTAAACAGTTAACTGTTAGATTTTTTGTGTGAAAAATTCCTTCAACCAAAATGGATGCCACAATACATCAAGAAAATTGTGGATTACATACAGCACTTAAGAGTAAAGACATAAGAAGCTTCTAGATAGTTGCGACTCACAGTTTGTGACGTCAATATTCCGTAAATCTTCTCAGGCGCATAACACTTGCGAGATACATATAGTCAAGTGCTTCTCTGATTGTTACTCTTGCTTGACAACGGCACAAGGATCTATACCAAACATCGCATCACAATAGAATAACGAAATTGTCATTTATAAAGTCTTGTTAGTACATTTAATCCAATTCTCATACCTGGTATGCCCTTTAAACTATAGTTTGGCATGAAATGCATGTGGACCCGTTTTTTTGTAAATATCTCTTCATCCAATGACCCAATCGATCTCAAACTGTGCAAGTGGATGTTTTGTCAGACAACCTAATCACATTGTACATCACCGATTTTATGCATTTGTATTAAAGAATCTGTCTTTGTAACTGTCAACAAAATAAACAGCAGAACGCAGACGGCTTGCAGAGGGAGGGAGCCAATGACCTGTAACAACGGCAGTGTTGGGTCATAAAGGTCAACGTTCGTCAATGTAGGTCAGCTATGCTGATGACCCTGATGTCAAAAGAATCTACCTTTGGATGCCTACCTTTTTGTACAAGGTTTTGTTTATTGGTTGTTGGTTTATTTTTCAAATTTTTTTAGCACGATGTTCTTTTTCATGCCAAGAGCAACAGTTGTACGTTTCATGTAATCCGACACCTTATAAATCGGTTTGCTACGTTTGCTCTCTTTTTCCAAAAAATTCAACACATTTCTAATTAAACGTTTAGCATCATCTGAATAAGCTTTCATAATGACAGCTAGAAGTAGTCAATGTGAATGATCCAACGGTCTATCACTGTGCAGTGCACCGGTAACTATCATGAACTGCACGTGCATTTACCTTTATGACCCAACACTGCCGCTGTTACAGGTCATTGGCTCCCTCCCTCTGCAAGCCGTCTGCGTTCTGCTGTTTATTTTGTTGACAGTTACATAGACAGATTCTTTAACACAAATGCATTAAATCGGTGATGTACAATGTGATTAGGTTTTCTGACAAAACATCCCCTTGCACAGTTTGAGATCGATTGGGTCATTGGATGAAGAGATATTTACAAAAAAACGGGTCCACATGCATTTCATGCCAAACTATACATGGAACCTGTTTCTGAGGAGAGTCAAGACTGCTTCTAGGCCAGACAAGTTCGCTTCCACTGACGATTGATATAAATGCCAATCAACTGCTAATCAAACATACTGTTACAGAAGGTTATGTGTGTGAGCATGCATTCATGTCTCACATAGATCAAGCCAGCCATGTATGGAAATGATGTGTCTTCTTGTGTTGCCAACTACTCAGCAATTTCCGCCACATTAACGTGGCCTTTACACTGAATGTGTAACCGGTGGTTGATACAAAGAGCAACAACCCAGACTGCAAGTGATGAAGGAAATATTAATTGTCAGCCATCTAAGCACGTCACATGATAAACTCCCCCAAAACGTTCCATTTCCATTCAGTCAGTCGCTGAGCAGATATTTCGAGGCGTGTTTCAAGAACAGTTTTCCAAGTACAGTTCGATAGTCTCCAGGAAGCAAACCTAACCACGAGTTGCCCTATTCCAATCATCGAAAAATACATTTCCAGTATCACATTACATAAATTTGAATTATTTGCCAATATTTTGAATTTATGGAAGCAGGAAATATGATTCATCGATTTATGCAAACCGATTCGTATTGTTAAGGATATATTAGTATATCGTGTATCTAAACACATTAAACAATCCATTTTCGTTTTTAAAGCGTGATGTTTGATGAAACTGTTTGACATAATACGCGGAGTCCCGGTCGCTAAAGTGATCACGTGGTGTAATATCGACTGTTGTGTACACGTGCGTGCGCATGCACAGGAAGTATGCCTGGCGCCGACGGATACTTATCATAACAGTGATACATAAACTTCCACTGTGCATAAATATAACCCGCCTTATCACGATACCACTGAATACATATCCCGTGGCGGTAAATCCTTAGTTCTTATCGTAACTCACACAAATAAAAAACATGGATATTTGCAAATTGAGATTCATGACTTAATGGTGTGTCTGAGATCTGTTAGTATTATATTGTGTTATTGGGATAGTTTCTAACACAGTATTGATACGCATCCAGGCACCAATGGCCATGTTTGCAGGTAGATACATCTGTAAATACAGATGCGTTACTACTTTACCATAAGCAGATATTACAATCCCTCCTGTATTTGCAGATGAGGTCTTCCGATATTATCGATCAATTCGAGGATCGACCTGCTCCCGAGTTCTTACTGAGCTTCCTCGATAGACCTTCACTTGAATCATAACAGGGTTTCAATTCCAACTAAAAAAACGCAGATTTAGTTTGTGTGTTTCGGTTTTTGTTCAACGCCGCGTTCAGTTCTTTGTTTGGCATTTAAAGTGCTTGTGAGTGAGAATAAAGGCAAGATACATTTGAGGCGAAAATTTGAGGTTTTGAATTAGAAAACAGTTTTTTTCGATATAAAAGACTCTATTTTCGTTTGCGATAAATACTATTTGATCGCGATTCTTGAACATGTGCTTTCAACTTGTCTGAGTTGTAGAACTGACTGATGTGTCTGGTGACTTTGGCCATGGAATAACGTTTATGTTTAAGCATGTTGTAATGGGTTGCATAGATTTTCTGCTTCATCATATGATGAGAGTGGTGGATTAGATCTTAAAATCTGGTTACACCGTGACTTTTATTTTTCAATGTTCTTTCATTACTTAATAACTACAATATATCCACTACAGTATAACACTCGCTCGTTGACTTTCATGGTCGACCTACTCACGGTCGATTTCTGAGCTTACAATGACAGCATTCGTAATTGTTCTTTGTAATGCCAGCATTCCGATTGGCTGAACTTGTCACGTGTTATTGCATCATTTCCCCAATGAATTTTATAAATTAGCCCACGCCCATCAAAGCGCACTACTTATCGGAGAATCCCATGTACAGACTAGGGAATTACTTTTCTGTTTACCCATATGTAATTCGTGCAGAAGACAGTTTAGCGATATTCAAACCTATTCAGTATCGCTCAAACCACATGGGGACAATGTCCGAAGGATGAAGCTCCAGTACTATACAAGAATCTTCTTTGCCACCAGGATCAAGGATACAATTGTAGAACTTCTAAGGCTATCGATATTCAGTTTGACAAATCGTTCTTAATTCACTGCTACAAGTGCGGAGCACTATAGTCAAGTGTTTCAAAGATTCAGTGATGTCTTCGACGGATCTGTGAGAAACTTACGATTCCGAGGTTCTGTTTTTCAGTGTCTGTTCCCACATCAAAACTACACATAAACCAAGAGCATCTGACACAAAGTTGTGTGCCCATCTAACAGCCTATTCTCGAAGAGTGAATACAACTTTAAAATAAGTTTCACTAAGAGACATTTTTTTGCGTTTACTGATGCTAATTTATGATGCTGTTTAGTGAGTATCATTGACAACCAATTCTGAGGTGTAATTTTCTTCCACAATCGTCTCGGCATCTCGAATCGGGAACAATGAACATGGAAGGCGTTTTTCAAATATTCATCAGTTTAGCTTTCAACAACTTCTTGCCAAAGGACCTCCCGACTTCTCTAATCGTTCCTAGCAAATCATACTGCGCCAAGGGTTGTGTTTTAGACCCTAACTGTCAGTCCTTCTTTTACGTGACCAATGAAAAGAACAAACTGTGCTATCACCTATCACAGGTGTTAGCAAATACAACGGGACTTATTGCTCAGGATGATGTTGGTTATTACCACGTCCACAAAGGTGAGAGATTACAATGCGTGCAATCGTATTAATTTTCTAGTGATATTATGTTTTTTGAGATTAACTGTTTTGTGATGTGTTCTCTGTAGATTGCACTACTTCATACAGAACGCCGTAAACAAACAACCTTGCTTATCTGCCCTAAGAGATTAAATGAAATGAATGGATCCCAAAGAATGAAGATTAATACATAAATACGTATAGCAAGCGTTGCCAGTTACCCATGCTTATAAGAGGCGACCAAAGGGATCGAGTGGTTAGGTGGACATGTCAACGTATCCTAGATGCATAGATCGATACAAACGATGTTGATCACTGTACTGTCTGGTCCAGAATCGACCACTAACAGATATAGCTTGATATCTGCAGAGTGTGGCGTCAAACAAACAGCAAATAAATAACAATAAACATAAGCTGTTTTAGCATAGGTAATGATGAGGCACTCAATCAGCTTTCGTTATGTTCTTGTTATTTTGTTTTAGAACCCTTGAGGGACCAAACATATTTAATTATTTCTACAGTCATAATGGAATACACATATTCTCAACAATACTTCGTTGTCAGCATACAGCGATTGGGATTGATTTCTACACCGCTTTGAGCGCTATTGGCGAAATATCAAGGCGTGGGACACCCGAAATAAGATTGTTTTTGAGTGAATGTGTATGGTTTTAGGCCTCATTTAGCAATACTCCAGCACTATTACGGTGGGAGACACCAGAAATGGGTTTCACACATTGTACCCATATGGGGAATCGAATCCAGGTCTTCAGTGTGACGAGCGGACGTTGAACCATTAGGCTACCGGAAGGCCCCCGAATTTGTTCGCTATTTCGACTGTCACTTTGACAAGACAATACTATAAAACATATATATATGGAACGTGTAGAAAGCAAGAATTAATATTACGTCACGTATAAATGGCGTGTTCGGGTTAATCGATTCATTTCTCACTTTTGCTGTTTTATCGAAAATACACGGGCTATATTTGTGCTGTGGGTTATTTCTATTCATTAAATCAGTTTCGAAAGATTTCCCAAATCATGTAAGAATACAAAACTCATACCAAGTCCTCGTGTTACATCAAATGGCATTGTGCTCATGATATATCTTCTCTTCAAAAATCTGATTACCATTTGCAAGAATCTTTTAACAAGTAAGATACAGGATATTGTCCAAATGAAGTGGGTCAGTTGCGTAATTTAGGGTTATTGTAATAAACCAAATAATAGATAAATAAAAAGTCCATTTGTCATGAGCATTTCTCTATGCAAAATGCATGCTCGAAGCACCCACTATAAAAAGTCACACAGCACACAATTAAAATAAGTTCATTTGATACACTTAAACATTTAGGGTAGTGTTTTTGGAACAGATACCTTTTCAGATATGATCTGAATGCTGAATATGATGGTGCAGTTCTAAGAGTGTGGGTAACGGTGTTACATTCCGTGGCTGAATAAAACACAAAGGATCTTTGGCCATACCTGAGGGTCCTGACTCTAGGTACACACTAGATGTTCTGTGATGCGCATCTGAAAGATCTTGTTGGTGTGTACAGCTGGAGATGTTCACAGAGGTAGTCAGGAGCAGCACCAGTTACACACTTATAGATGATGCGCAGAACAATTCTGTGACGGACAAGTAGCCAGTGCAAGTCCTGAAGTACAGGTGTGATATGGCTAGACTTTGGACATAGAGAAACTTCTCTTACACAAGTATTCTGGATCGGTTGTAGTTTTGAAATTAGCACTTGCGGAGCCGAGCAAGTAAACTGTCACAGTAGTCTAATCTAGACAATACAAGACCAGAAGAAGGATGAACGTTGATTCTTTAGTCAGGTAATTTCTTATTGCTCCTGTATTTCTCAGTTGAATGGAACAGACGCGCAATACATTAAACAAAAGACTTTACATTTATGTCCAAAACATACCCATATGGAAAAAAAATTGTTGGTTGTGGATAAATTTGGATTGTGGATGCAATGAGCCCACACTAAAACAGGATTAGCCATTAAGATTCGCTAGGTGCACTCGCCACAGTCAACAGTAGCATGATGGGGCCACTTTTCGATTTCCCAGGGACCAGCCATCTGTATTGGAGCTTGTTCCATACCGCGTACGACCCCCCTCTCGCATTCACGAGAATGGCTACGTTATCTCAATGACTGCCTAACACTCGTGAATTGCTGTACCAACATGGCGCCCAGTTCCTGAACATTCTGGGTTGACGTCTCAAGGCACGAAGACGTCTTCCAAGAAGTCGATGGTGTTGAGGTGATGTGATCTCGATGGTCACCCCATGATGGTAATATCCGCACTACCCGTCTCCTGAGGTTGTCAAGTGTCCGTCTACTGCATCTCATGGCACGTGTACCAACAGCCACAGCAGACTGGTCACCCTGGTGCATGTCTATTGCACGTTTACATTCAATATTTGTAAGGCGTGGCATGAGACCTGTTATCTCTCATGGATTGTTAACGTTGTTTCCTAATCACCTGCAAATTCTGCACCCGTGCAAGGTTGCATTTTCACGAAGGTGCGTGCTGCTTGTGCCCCGTTTGGTTCACCACAGTTGAAATGGGCGAATGCTACTTGACCATTATGGTCTTCGCTCATATTAACTATCTTTAACCCATTTTCAATATAATTAATTTATCCAAGTGTGAAGATAATTTAGTTTGCTGAGTATTGTTGTTTTTGTAATGCGTTGCGTTATGCTTACGGCAACGATGCACGTGGGAAACGCTCTGTGCAATGTCGTCACTGTATTTATTTTGTTCCGTAATGCCACAGCACTCCATAAATTCATAGCAATCTTTTCACTTTCGAATTGATAGAGAAACATTATAGGCCACGTTCACATGCAAATAAGTTTTGCTTGTAAATGAACGTTACGACATTGTCCGTGTGTATATAACAATAAAACATGACATTTTGAAATCCTGCATTCTGATAGAATACCAGTAAACCAATGGTGCTCGAATTTAGGGTATTTTTATATGCAGATTAAGTAGTGAATGTCGAATTTACACTACTCTTATTGGTCAATCAGAGGTTATCAAATCCATATAAAGCCCCTGTGATTGGGATTTGTCGCAAATGCTTATATATATTGAATAGCATTTCGTTTTTTCAGACCTGGTCGACAAGCTTGCTAATATAATGATGAAAAGTTGTTGTTATTGCAATATTAAACAACATTTTGGTGCAATACGCAATAGAATACCTGAGAGAAATTACAAAAAAGAATATTATACTTATTAGATTTGTTTTAAGTTGTTGTATTCATAAATACGCCAGCCATATGGCGACGGTATGTAAATAATCGAGTCTGGAAAAGACAATCATGGATTGCTGAATGACAATTCTAACCCGGATCCTCGCGGGTAAGGTATAAAATCGATTTCATAACACAAAAGCTTTGTGACTCTGTTATCAGGATGAGTGACTTCCCCATATGCCCAAGAGAATATTTGATTTATGCTCATAAGTAATTCAGGCGCCATGTGCAAAAGACTGGATATTTGTCGGTAAATCAATAAATAAAAAAACATCCTCGAACTGCGACCGTGCGAATCTGAGGCAATCTTTACACAGAGTTATGGACTAATGGATGTCCTATCCCATAATTAACATAATTAACTATTAAGTAGCATTCCACCTAAGAATCATGCACAGGTGGATAAGTCCAAAATTTCATATTCACTTGAAATTTTGTCATTCTCTTTATTTGGCCTTGTAAAATGTCATGTCACTCAGAAATTTTTCTGCTATCAATATTTTTCATTAATTAGCCACTAATTAAAATTCTACGAAATTAACCCAGAATAGCATGTGAAAATGTAAGAAAATGCTATTTTCCGTTGACAATATTGTTAAAACTATTCGTGCAGTCAGAATTCTTTTTACTTTGTATTGAAAGAATACATATACAACTTTCACTTCAGTTATATTTTTGAAGAGTTGATGAGGACCGCTCCATAGCAACGGTTGTCAAGGTAACGGGTATTTTAACCTATAACAAAATTACTCAAAATGGATGATTTTTAGGGGCATTTATCTCAGGACAGCAAACGTTTGATGTTGTAATTGCTATTACTTTGCTTAATACAATTATGAAATTGTGATAGCAAGACATAAAAAGTTTGTAAAGTTTTGAATTTTTTATTTTATTAACCGTTGAAATTTAATATATTTATATGTATTTTCAAAATTTTGACAGAAAACAATTTGGTACATTTACCAAAATAAATCAGCTACTTATTGAATTTTGCTCAAGAAAGTATTATTTAAGTATTTAAGAGGACTGTTAGGATCATTATTTGCAAAAAAAAGCAGAGGAATTTGCAATGTCAACCTAATTAAGAAGTGGGCGTTTTGAAGAAAAATGCTAAGTATAGACCCTCTGTGCATGCTGTATACATTTAATGCTTTTGGGGGCCTAAATTACTAACAAATTACTTAAAAGCTAACCGATTTTCAAGTACTAAATCCTGTTATAGTTCTTTTTCTTAAGTACTTAAGTAAATTATGCTGAGTCATCAAAATTATTATTTTCAGGAAATGTGAGATTACCTTTCTCAAAATGGAAAATACAGTGAGAAAGTGAAGATGTCACATACTTACTTCTTCAGTGTTGGCTTTCTATACTTTTATTAAAGCATAAATGGAATATTCCTCATCACAAACATAACACAGACACCTTATTTGAAGTATGAACCATACTTTTAAGAATAAGGAAGAAGAGTAGGAGGAGGGGAAGAAGAAATGTTTATTACATAGTGTCACGCATGTAAAATAATACAAATAATGCCCGGCCATAGGGCCATGAGACACTTTAATAATACATGTACACTTAAAAATAAGGTATTACATGTACTCAATAATACATTCATACTGGCATTCTTACATTTGTCATCCGCTCAAAGCTTTCATTCATTCTCGATAGAGTGAGTGAGTGAGTTAGTGATAAAGTGAGTGAGTTGGTTAGTGTATTAGTGGGTTAGTGTATTAGTTGGTTAGTGTATTAGTGGGTTAGTTGGTAAGTTGGTCAGTTAGTTAGTTTAGTTACTAAGTTAAATAAATAGTTAAATAAATAAAAAAAATCCTGTCAGTTTGCCATACATCCCATATATTATCGATTCATAATCTGTCATACTACCTTCCATACACCAATCCTACTCAGACAAACAACATATACATATACATTAACTAAAAACAGTTTAAACAAATCATTCACTCATTCAAACTCATATGTATCATTGTCAAACAGAATCTCTATCACCCATTCTTTCATACACTAACCCTACTCACACAAACAGCATATGGCCATATATACTAAGCAGCAAAAGAAACGTCAGTTTGGAAGACTACAAGACAGTGGGAACACACGGAAGACCAATCAGTACTGATACAGTACGCCGACGTCTTAACATTGGGAACCTCCATTGCCGTAGACCTTACCATGGACCTATCCTCACCCCTCGTTATCGGCGTGAACGTCTACAGTTTGCCCTACAACACCAAAACTGGAGATACAGGCAATGGAGAACTGTTCTGTTCACAGATGAGAGTCGGTACTGCGTATCAACTGCAGATGGCAGAGCAAGAATATGGCGACGATGTGGCCAGCGTTATTCAGACCCATGTGTTAAGAAAGAGACTCATGGGGAGGGGCAAGCATCATGGTATGGGGAGGAATAGGCCTGAACCAAAGAGTGGGTTCTGTGGTGTCCAGAACCTTGGTCCAGGGAGAGGAGGCGGCATAAAGCGGTGCCCTACGTCGACCAAGCTCTCAGTCATACCACTTTTCGCATGTCACCGGAACCACATTTTCCAGCATGATAATGCCCGGGCCCATACTTCCAGAGCTACACGGGACTTCTTACAGCAGAACGGTGTCAACATTGTGCAGTGGCCAGCCCTTAGTCCTGATTTAAACCCAGTTGAACATCTTTGGGATGAAATTCAGAGGAGACTACATAATTTTAACCAAGGCCGAACACAGCCTATTTATTGCATCAGGCCTTTCTCAGAGTGTGGTTCAAGGTGCCAATGGCCTTCATCAATCGATTAGATACTGAAGTCAAGAGTCTGAATGTACTGCAAACGTTCACATAATGTCTTGAAATTGTGCTGAGTTATTCATTGATGTGTCAAGATATTGTACACAAAACATGTTTTTGATCCGCTTATTATGTCCATTTCTGTAATGATTTGATAACAGTGCCTTTCTAATTTTCAATTCATACTGACGTTTTTTTAGCTGCTGAGTATATTAACTATAAAACATTCTCAGTACTTATTTCAATCTGAAGATCGTATACTATATACATCAAATATTCACAACAAGATATTCACAATGCGGGTACACACATGTACAGAGCAAAGGCAAGGAAGGATCTAAAAATACACACTTGAGCGAGGATACCATGGGATAAAGTTATTTACAAAATAGGACAATCATACATCTCCATGACATTTCATCTATGTGTTCAGTAACCGGTGTTTCACCTCAAGAAACGAGAGACAGCATTTCATCTTATGGCAGTAATTCTATATGCCCAGACACATTGACATGAAAAAGATCTATAAGTTTGGACAAGAGTTGATTCCTGTTGTACATATAATGTTCACAATGTAGAATTATATGGCAGAGTTCACAATATTTCGAAAAATGGCTCTAGAATTGATTTGTACACAAATTTGTATGATATCTCTATATTGTGGGTAAACATATGCATGTCTCCCGCTGACTTGAGTATCCCATTGTACAGTTTCAGTTTCATTAACACAGTTCATAACTATTTCAAGATAGCCACTCACATATCTATATATATAATTGTATATGAGGAGTGGCATGACCTGTTGCATGGTCTACCAGGAAATAAAAGTCGACATTTACCTATGTAGCCAACCATACTCCACATAATAAGGTTTCCTAGCATCGAGGTAGATGAAAAAGTTTGCCAAATCCCTGCCAAAGTATCTTTGCATGCTTTCAACCAATTCATAGTCTTTACCATGCAGAATAGGTAAATATTCACACACGTAGGGGGGGAGCTTGTGGGGAGTGAGTAGTATCATCCTCCTCCATATTTTTACACAGGGGGTAGGGGGGAGATCTTTACTGTTTAAGCCTGGATTACTAAGGGAGTTTTGACAATATGCGTGCAGTCTAGATTTGAAGGATAAATCAGAGGAAAGCATGATGCCTCCATATTTGACACTACCACTTATTGCAATATCTGTTTCGCCAAATTTGAAAGGATAATAATCATGACCTGTCTTACATTTACGGATATAATGCAAGCACTCTTTGAACTATTATATGGCGACTGTGGACCTTAAGGAAAAGTTGAAGCAAGTGTAGTGTCATCAGCCAATAAGATACAGGGGATATCAATACATTGTATATACGTGAATACCATTGCTTAAGGTTCAAAATTAACATTTTACGTCATTGATAAAAAGTAGAAAAAAAAGGACAAGACCCTTCCTTGTCTGACACCTTGCATGGTATATTCATTTGAGTTTAAGCCACAATATTGAACAAAAGCAGAACTTCTGTGTAGCTTTGGTATAGGAGCTGCCACAGTTTGCCTTTTGTTCCTGTTTCTTTATAACTTTAAAAAGAGTACATTGTGCCATATGCAGTCGAACGCCTTTTCCTTATCAATAAAAGCAGTATATATACCTTTGAATCTCTGCTTAAATAGTAGGATAACTTTCATTTAAAGTCTACACTGAAGTGGTTGCACCGTGTTCTTTTCTAAAGTCAACCGGAGCTTGTCTGGAAATGCTGGTATATACTCTTGCAACCTGGGTTTCTAATTTAGCGAGAAGTACTTTCTCAAAGAGTTTTCCAATACAAGATGATAAAGTTATTCCTCTATAGTTTTTAGGATCATGTTTTGATTTTTTTCCTTTATATATTGGAACAACTACACCTTTTCTGATTGTGCTAGGGACATATACAGACTTTACAATAGAATAAAAAGGGCAGTTATTACATTTATGATGCTATCATTGCCATAGATTAGATGTTCGTTGTGATTATAATCTTGACCATTATTATTGACATTATTGATGTGCCCCTGTACATAGTCTATTTCAATACACTTACACAAAACATCATCATCACATGATAAGTGTTCCAGGCTGAATATTATGTGTAAACTTTCTGTCAACTGATATTTTGAAGTTGTCAGATGATGAAGAGCAGTGAGGCTAAGCTAGATCAACAAAATAATCACCCCAGAGTTCACAAATATCCTCCGCTGTATTTGTACATTTGTCACCCAGTAATAGTTCTTTAACAACAGGACTTTGTCACCTCATTTTGTGAAATGACTTAAAGAAATATAAATTGTCAAAGCCAAGTAATGAAATAAATATTTGAATTGAATAAGGTAGATAGCTTGAGGCAGCTAATAATCGTGAGAAGTGCTGCTACACTCAACTCTGTAATGTCATACTTGTGAAAGCGAGGGTTGACATGGAGTTGTTAGACTTACTCTGAGGCTCCCTTACCACGGAAAGATGTGCTGTGTAACATATAAGATTTGGTCACATTCAATAGCCCTGACAGTTATCTGGTTAACTTTCTGACAATTCATTCATCAAAACATCATTGTCAATGGCATCCAGTACAACAAACAAATCCTCATCATCTATTCCTTTAGTTTTCCTTTTGATTTTCTTGTTCGAAAGTCTTGAAAAGAATGACGTTATTTGATTGGGTCTTAACCACTCGGAATGGCTGAACATCTTGTTCCCTTCATCATCTCTTAATGTTTTCATGATGCATGACACCTCCAAAGGATCACTCTTTTTGTTTCTTTAACCTTCCATGAACTTGGCTTGAAGAAAGTCCTTCACCTTAGTGTTAAACCTAACACCCTTGCGTGCACTTCTCAAGGCCCACCCCATTTGCCTTGATCCATCTGCTTGTGATGTGCAACTACCTGTGGTTGTGCGGACCTTGTAGGTAATGACAACTTCAATGCAGAGACGGGCCCACTGTCGCTTTATGTTGTCATACGTTGACTCCTTCACAAGTTGACAGTTGTGGGTGCCAAGAGCAAGGTGATCTTCTGCATCCCTATAACAGGGAAAGGTGTTGGTACAACCCGGCTCTGGACAACAGTACACTGTATCAAGATCTGTTTGTGTAGGTTGTGGACGACTGATTTTACCTTCACATACTGTGGGTAAAGTAAAACCCTCAAGTGTCTTGCATCCTGATTGTTGAGACATTTGGAGTCCATTCCCAGCTTTTAGCAATTCATCATTTGAAATGAATTTTCCATCTCCAATGGCATAGGCTTTTCTCAGAAGTATTCCATTGTCTTGGAATACTACTTCATTGAAACAAATTATTTGTTTCAGTCTGTGAGACTTGACAATTTGTTTGTCAGTGTCCATTGTTACTACAGCAACTTGACATCCTGTAACACCTAAAATGATAAAATAAATACAATTCTATAATCTATAGTTTTGAAACAAAAAATAATGTATGTACTAAACATATCATTTTTTGTAGCTTTTACTTTACAAACTTTAAACCAATTCCATGTATTTAGTCATTTAAACTTTACAGAATTTTACCACTACTGAAAATTACATTTAAGATGAGTGATTTGAGTGTGTTTTTCTGATACTTGATATAACAAAATATACATGCATAACAAGAATAACTTTAATGTGAAAAATAAAATATGCCAACCAACATATTATTCAATATTTCAGTTTCCACGTAGGCTTATTTACAAAACAACAATCCATTGTAGAAAGTCTACACAAATGAAGGGTTTGTTCCAATACCTGTTGCTGCATCAATTGCTGACTTCATGTCTGTTGCTGTAACAATGTCATTGCCTTCTGTAACCCATGTCCTTATCTTTTCTTCATGTGGGCAATTTTTGAATCACAGAACATGTGAAACAAAGGTGATTGCTTTAATGTAATGACATAACAGCAATTGTTAAAGCGTACTTTACCAATGAAAACAATGAAACAATGTGATCCATAATGCTGCGGAATTAAAACAGTTTGGCATAGTCATGTGTATAGAAAGTATTTACTGCAATATCTTTAGACGTGAAAATTAATGGTAAATTTGCTACTTTAATTAATTTAAGTACATTATCTTCTTAAAATACTTTTCACTTACCAGTGCGTTTGCTAACCTCTGGAAGACAAAGACACATGTGCCCACGGTGGTAGCAAGCAGCATTGTCAGAACGTAGGAACACTTCAGTGAGTTGTGGGAGTTGATCTTTTATGGTGTTGAACACATTTTCAATTATGGAGATGACACTAAACCAGTCTTGCTTGCCTCCATCAAAAACATGAGTAAAGGTTCTGTGCTACAATGAAATGTTGATTTCATTAATCCTAACTTTAAAATTGACATAGTTTCAATACGTTCTCATAGTTTGCATTTTCAAAAAGACATTATTTTACTTATTTTAGAATTGTTTACCTTTTAATTTTAAATATGATATCAATATATATATCAATACTCACACAGATTGTATCCTGTGCATCTCGGTAAATACAGACAGTGACATGCCAGTTCTTTCCACGCTGCCCCAACCAGTCTGTCTGCTTCTCTCTGAACTTTAAGGGTAGAAATTTCATTGCCAAATCCATGACCAAGAATGCCTGGTTTTGTTTGAGATTTTGAAGACAGTTAATACGAAATGTATACGAAATGGTTCACTGATCGCATTATGTGAGCCTTCCAATTTCTGATCTGCTGTAATGAATCTGATAATGATTTCCTTCAATCTTCCTGCAGTTCTCTTTCCTCTATACTTACTACAATGTTTGAGAATTTTTCTTCAACATCTTCCCAAATCTGACATCTGTCACACTGCAGAGAATGCAAATGGTCACAGGATTTCTGCAGTTCTGAGTCATTTGGATCACTGAGTCCCCAAGTAATACAATGGTCTGAACACCATCTGAATCCTGAACATGAATCTTGTAATCAGTTTTCATGTAGATACGACTTGATGAAAGTTGACCTTTTATATCTTTGAAAGCATCTTCTGATATAATTCCACAGCTGTGCAGTCTACACGCTAGATCTTGAATTGCTTTATACCCCTCTTCTCCTTCAGCAGCAGTGTTGTCTAAACCATGGAGATTCTTCCTTTTAGATGCAGCACAGGCTTGCAAAATGTGAAAAAGGGTGGATTGGCAAAGTGGTGTAAAGTGAGTTTCCTCACACAAGGTTTCATACATCTTGACTATTTGAGAATGACATGAGGTTCTAACAACATCAGGAATGGTAATGTTTTCGCCTGAGTCCAACTCTATGTTTCTTGTCCCAAAAGATACAACTTGCATGAAACAAGGATCGAAAAAGAAATCCAATGCATGTTGCAATTTACCTTTGTCCATTCGATGACGTCGTCGTTTGGACTTGTTGGGGAAAGATATTCCGTTTTGAGATTTTGACATTAACCTTGATTGGTCAATTTTGTAGATGGTTAAACCTGGAATTTTCTTCATGAGATCAGATTTTTTTAAATCATTGGATACAGTGGCCAATATTTGGGCTCTCAAATTATTGTCTATAGTTTGATGATATAGGTCTATCAAGGTGTCATGGTCAGCTGAAGAGGTTCTATCAGGAGGATCTTCTGTGATCAATTTTTTCAGTTGACTGGATTGTCCTGGTGCAATCATATCTAAGACAGCATCAACAGCCTCATTTGCTTTTCTTTTGTAATAATTTACTGTGCTTTTCGTTACTGAAGAAATATCTCTTTGTAGGCGTGCTCGTATTGGGCTGGATGATCCTCTTGTCAATGTTTCTAGAGTATGATTCACATCATTCAAACTCAAATCCTTGTCGTAACTCCAATTTGAGATTTGTGATGGTTGAGAGTCTTGACTGTAAGTACTCTGAAAAAGATATACATGCATAGTTACATGTAAATTAACAGGTGTTATTCAGGATTAAATAATGTAAGTCTTGCATATTCATATTACAATACTATTTGTTTGATAAAACAAGAGTCATCAAAGGATGACATATCACAGTGGTGGTTCAACATAAATCATAGGATATATCTTTCAATGAGAATGGAATTCATTTATGGAATCATGTTCTAAGTCCAACTTGTAACCATGGAAAAAAAACATTAAAATATGAATTTCACAATTCATAAAATATTACAAGGCACCAGTTCAGAACATGGTTAATGCATGTTCAAAGTTTGAGAAACACATTACATGTATAATGTCGATGGAAAATAAATGCACATTACAGTATTAGGTAGTTTAAATTTCACTGGGATCAGACATCAAACATTGGACGAAATCGGTCTGCTTATGATACGAGCAAGTATGCTTCAGATAGCTGTTAATAAAGCAGAATTGATATAATTATGAATTCCATAGCACCACCAAGGCATATGTGACACTTCATTTATACTCCAATTGTACTTACATCACATTCAGGGCTATTCTGCACTTCTCTGAGTACACTCGCACGTAGATGGCTGTTGGTACTCTCTTTCTGGAAAATATATTTAGTTCTAAATTAAAGAATGTGTGTTGTAAAAATCCATAATTTTCCCTTAATTTTGTAATTTAACTTCTTCACATTGTATGTATGTAATATGAACATGAATAAGCATGGAGAGGGAGTTCTAGGTTTAAAACATAACAAATATTCACTAATGTAGGAGATGAAGTTGACTTTACCTCTGATGCTTTTGATCTTGATGTAGACACATCTTCTCCTTTATCTGTAATTTGTTGTGAAGATTGGCCCTAAAATCATTTAAAAAGTGAGGATTATAATAAATAGATACTAGTAACTTCTAAATAGCCATTATGATTAACCATATCTCAGTTTTAAATACTCCTGGTCATACATGAATATTTGTTATGATATTATGTTTGACATGGTTCAATATGTATTTTCACTAAAATTTGAAAATATTTCTTAAAGAGTTGAGCATTTGATTAAGAAACTTACACTTGATGACTGGTTAACCTCCTTGTAGGTACTGTTGAAAACATTGTAACACTTCACACAGATTCCTGAAAATATCAAGATTAAAATGACATTTATTTCAATGATTTTACTCTTTTAGTCGAATAAACCAGCAGCTATACCTTAAGAATTCAAACTCATGGAAAGAGAATTCCCTAATAAATATCATAATGTGACAAAATAAACGTATGACAACATTATCTTGATTTTCAAATAGATGAGAATTCAGTTCCAAAGCATTTAAAGGAAAACGAATTTAAAAGTAGGAGCGATGTGGTTTCGCTTTGGAGCAAAAGGTTCCAGGTTAGATTCCTTCTAGGCTCTGCAATTTATCTGCAGTTGAGAACTGTTACTGTAAACATACTTTTTTCGCTTGGTGCACATTTTGCGGAATTGACAGTTTAGACTACATCGCGCGGTCAATTATTCACGCAATCAGCAATTGCCGGAATTGCCAGCTGTCTCTTAGGCTGCCACTACTAGCAATGAAGACAACCAGACTATCACCACTTCCAGTTGATGCTTGCAAGTTTTACCATGCAAGATTTCTCCCAGACATAATAGCAATACTATGTGCCATGGTGAAAGCTCATGCTTAAAAACACCCAAAAGAATAAGTAACATATATATTTACCAGAACCTGCAGGCACAAGGACTCGAATCTTGTTCATTAGGGTCTCACTCATGTCGACGGACACCCCTTTATACGGCAGCTGTGACCCTTGATGGAGAGGGAAAACACATTTCCTGGATGGTCTCCAATGAATGCCAAGTCTGTAGCGATGATATGGACAGACTGTCAGTGAAGGATCGTACCTGTAAGAAGCAAAGAAATACTACTTGTAACATGATATTACACAACTCTGCATACCTATCATTCAAGTGTACGATACAAAATTCTCTTTTCTTTAATCATTAAACAAATCATTAAATGTTCAATCATGATAACTTCATGTACACTTAAAACTAGCTAAGCCAATAAACATGTTTTATATTCAGCTTCAAATTCAGTATTTTATTTACCTAATTGTTATTATCTAATAAAACTCTAAATTTCACTAGCCAAAATGTTTTTTATTAATAAGTTCTCGCATTCTTGCTTGACAGTGATACAAGAACCCATATCGAAACGTTGCATACATGCAATAAAGAAATTGTTATCCATAAAATCAGTTGTTTGTTGCATTCCCATGTATGCAACTTCTAAAATGCCACTCAAAGAAGACAAAACTTTATTTTACTCCCTCATATGCAACAAGGGTTGTTCACAGGTAACTCACGTAACCAATATTATAGTCTACTTAAAATTGTTTGTTAGATTTTGGCTTTAATTAACATAACTTGTACTACAGATTTAACAGGTTTATGTATTCTAAAAATGAGGTAAAATAGTGATCTTAGGGACTGTTCATAACATATGGTCAGCAGGGGTAATGATGATCTTTATGGAGAAGCATGTACAATGTGAATGACCCCCCTAAAATTTATGTACAAAGTAAGTGACACCCCAACCCCCACTTGCATGTCATATACAAAATCAATGCCCCCTCCCATAATTTTAAATTATAATATATTAATATTTCTACATACAAAATTGTTGCCCCCCAAATTCATAAGCACAAAATGTAAGGAAACACACTGACATTTCTCGTAACTGTGCTCAAAAGGAGGTGAACGGAACAGCCATCAAGTGCTTACAATTTGGACAAAATACGACATGTTACTGATAACAATATCACAAAAACTATAGTAACATCTGCATTTTCATTAAAGTTCGCCTGATGCTCAGTGTTTTGAAATATTCGGTTGCATTTTTACAAATTTTACTCTAAATGCGACCATATCTGATTCAATCGCAACATGGATCCCTGTTGGTGCAACTGTTAGACAAGATATCATAGAGCGATACACGATTTCGGATAGTGTAGATCTGTCGATATAAATAAATGCAATGCTTATTTTTCATTTTTATTTCTCATCATAAATGACTTACCAGTGTGATTTCTACAAACATACCTGAAAAGGCCGATTCGGTAGGAAATCAAACTTCCCTCGCTGTCTGCTGCGGGGCTCTTGTCGTCTGCCGACCACCACATAGATTCACCTCCCGCAGATGCGAAGAAATATCCCGACAGCATGATCCCAGGGTTTCTAAACCGTTTTCTTTGGGATATGCTCTATATACTCCGCAAGTACCATCTGCTGTCAGGCCAACACTGCAGCGGAGCAGACAATTCGCTTCCGCATCCGCCATTTTCGCGGGGTGGCTTCTCTAGCAACACCCTAGCAACAACACGCCATCTAGCGGTAATGAGGAACATAAGTTGCCAAGAACGACAACTGAATGGTGAATTGTCGCTCACGTTTAGATTAACATTTTCATCACAAATTAGAACTTTACGTACTTTTTATGACGGAAAAGGTTAGATTACAGCTTCTTTTATATGTACATATACTTTGCTATATGCCACACATTTGCTGTTATTCAAAATCTGGTTTCAAAGTAACAGTACTTTACTATGCAAACCAATGGAGATCGTTGCCCGTCTACCTCCCATTGATCTTTGGGAAATATTAGCGTATCGCGACTACTAGCGCACATATTTTAGAAAAAATCCACAACGATGTTTAATAAAGTGGTGTCATCACATTCTGAAATTTTAAAACAAATTCTGGATTTTTGGACTTATCCAGTATTCTCGATTTCGCATGGTTCTTACGTGGAGCTGTACTTAAGTATTAGATTCGAGTTTTTTTTGCGGAACAGGAACATTTTCACTGTTAAAAACACACCTTAACATGATTCATTTGAAAACATTGTTTAAACTGTGAAAGAATTGTTATACAGAGAATGTATTTGAGAGTTTATGTCTTCCGAGGTATCATTAAGATACGATATAAAATATCTACAACCTGGCGAAAGGATAATGAATGGATGCATAACGTCGAAACTCGGTGAAGAGACAACCTGGTTGTGAGGAACAATTGTAAAAAATGATATTAAATGATCATGTTTTTCACAACACAATAGTAATAAGTCCACGCAGTCGTGCTGTAAACGCAATACAATACAGCAGATTGGCAATATCTAATACATAATTTTGTCTTGATATTCGCAAATTCAATCGATGTGATATTTGATCCTATCCAACCGCTAGTCGACGCTGACCAAAAAGATTCTTTGTACATAAATATGGCAAACTTAAGGACTTAACTTAAAGTCTCTTTCTGGTGTTGCTGGAATATTGCTAAAAGTGGCGTAAAACTAAACTCACTAACATATCTTCTTCAGAGGTACTGGGCAGTATGTGAAAGGTTAAGGAGAAGAAATGCCATGTATTGTTTATTGAGAAAATGGTATGAAATGTTTGACGTCCTTATTGATAAAAAATGTGTTACATTTGGGGATCAACATTCCGACAAGATGTAGGTATCGCTGTGCGCACCGAATAAGCTCCCCTCCTGGTTCTTTTTCTGTATTCATGTGAACAGACATTTGCTCTGATTGCAAGTCAATTCTCCAAACAACACCTGTTCGAGCGAGTGAGTGAGTATGGTTTTACGCTACTTTTGGCAATGTAGCAGCAATATCACGGAGGGGAACACCAGAAATGCGCTTCACACATTGTACCGATGAAGGGAAGTGAACCAGGGCCTTCGGCGTGACGGGCGAACGCTTTAACCACTAGGCTACTCCACCGCCCAACAACTGTTCGACAGTTGGCGAGTGCATGAGCTTAATTTCAGGCTGCTTTGAATAGTATTGCAGTTAAATGCATACCAATGTGTCGCATGAATATATGGGATGAAAAACAGAGGAAAAGTATTTGTTCTGTCGATACCTTGGGAACGAGATAACATTTAAACAGCAATAGGTGTCAGGTATCGATTTATGTTGTTCCAGCATCATGCATTGTTTCCATGCAATGAAAATATAATTGCAACTTCATTTTTTACTGTTTATGTAATCATGGTTTATCGATTTTAACTTGAGCTAAAGTGTGTGGTTCATAGTCACAGTTGATAGACAGAAACACGTATTAGTGTCATTACAGTTGTGAAGATCTTCAACAAATATGGCGCTGGTAGGGAAGTGAGAGCTGGAGTTAAAAATCTCAACACCAATTTAGATCCAGAAGAATGCCTTTGCAGGATGTACATGTGGCTCATGAATGTTATGCTAATTGTGATAGATGTACCCATCCATGTAGACTAACAGCTGTTCGATTCCCCATATGAGTACAATGTATGAAGCCCATTTCTAGTGTCCCCCGTCGTGATATTGCTGGAATATGTACCCATCCATGTAGACTAACAGCTGTTCGATTCCCCATATGAGTACAATGTATGAAGCCCATTTCTAGTGTCCCCCGTCGTGATATTGCTGGAATATGGCTAAAAGCGGCGTAAAACCAAACTCACTCACTCACTCACTAACAGCTAATCTCTGGAATGGAATCATTTTACAGAAAAAATGTTTTAAACTAAAATACGATAAGATAAAAAGGAGCCCTAAGACGTTCTTCATTTTCAGCTTGAAGCTGTGGTAGTCTAGACTTGCCACATATCCTAGACTTGCATGAGTTGCATTGGGTATATTTGTTTCAGGGTCTGAATGACAGACTATCCATGTCGTCCACGAATAAATGCATTATGGTGCAACTATTTTCAGTGAACGGCGGTTGGTCAGCGTGGTCTGTGACATCACCTGGTGCATGTACATTGACCTGTGGGAGTGGTCAGCAAACAGTCTCTAGGGACAGGACCTGCAGTAACCCGACCCCAGGCCACGGTGGAGCTCCCTGTCCCGGGGCGTCAACAGACACTCAGACACAGACATGTAACATTGTGCCTTGTGCAGGTAGGACAATTAGTATATTTGTGAGTTAATATTATCGTCACATCGGCAATATTTCAGCCATATCGTGACGAGGATAATTAACCATCATATTAAAGATCAATAAAATTAAAATTAAAAAACTGTTGACGATGAACAATAAAACTACTAGTGTATCAGAGATAGAGATGTAAATTATCTTAAAACTTATACTATAATACAAGACAATACAAAATAAAACACGGGATATAGATCACCAAGAACTGAAGGTAGATCACCATACTAGAGACCATGGGGACTTACAGTACTTTTGCTACCTGCATGGACCCTAGCCGGATTTACATCATTCCTTCAGACGTTGGTGATTGTAGGTATATTTAGCCATAACTTAAAATATCAAAAATGCTACTTTTTAAAATATTCTGTGAGCCTAACTTATCTTGAATGTTTTGGGACTTACGAAGCTAAGCATTATTGTAAAGCATTCAATTGATTCTTTAGACTCTACATATTCCCTGAGGAGGGGTTCATTGCTTTAAACCGGCTCTGTTTAAATGAGATACATTTCTGTAAATATATCACCACGGGTTAAATGTGACATATGTTATATTTGGAATTATGATATCTCAGTAAAGTACAAATTCTGGTATTTGGGGGTTGAGTCCTATCCGAGACAATCTCAAAGCTAGGCACCTAAGCGTCAGCACACAAAGTCAGGGATCTAACCAACTCAGACATCGCTTTTAATCGTGGTTTTGTTTTGTGGTATGAAACTTCTTTTCGTGTAATTAAGGGTGCATTTTATAAATGAAAGTTTGTAATAATGTTAGATCTTCTGACCAACTACAAATGGCAATTTTATATGGTTTACAATTTGTTATAAAATTATTAAAAGAGTACATATAACGGTATTCAACGTTTGTGTTTTGTATTTTGAGTGCGTAGCATTATGTTAAAGCCGCATTTAGCAATATTCCAGCAATATCATGACGGGTGGACACCAGAAATTGGCTTCACACATTGAAGTAGCGCTTTAACCACTAGGCCAGTAGTAGTTCTGGATTAACATCAAATGGATTCACATCAACTATAGTCTGTTTCCAGTGAAAACGTACCGATGAATTTCACTTAAACAAACACATAAATCAAATCAAATGAAATTGAGATTGCCTGGTCTAGACTCGATTATTTACAGAACACCGCAATCTAGCTGGAATATTGCTGAGTGCAGCGTTAAACAAGAAACAAACCAACCAACCTCCTCATGAACAACAAACTGACCAAAGTCGAAACACTGAGTCGAGGATATACACAAAGACTTATGTTATTTTTGTGTTTGTGGTGTTTTGATGGATCGGCAGAGAAACAACTCCAGTTGTCAACCTTTCTATAATTAAAGATACACATCGTGAGCATTTTTAACCGTATCCCTTGTCCATTAATTTGTCATATGGTTGAAATCCTGAGGGACCAAACATATTTAATGTTTTCTACAGTCATAATGGAATACACATATTCTCAACAATACTTCGTTGTCAGCATACAGCAATTGGGATTGATTTCTACACCGCTTTGGGCACTATTGGCGAAATATCAAGGTGGGGGACACCCGAAATAAACTTTAGACATTGTGTGGAATCGAACCCGGATCATCAATCGCCGTGTCTAAGCCTTCACCACTTGGCTACACCACCGCCCCATAATACATACTAACATTTTCACACAATAGAATAAGCATGTGCCCATTGCATTTGTCCACATGACATACCTAAATTATACGATTCCTATAAAACATATACATGTTGAACGTGTAGAAAGCAAGAATTAATATTACGTCACGTTCATTTCTCGCCTTTGCTGTTTTATCCAAAATACACGTGCTATATTTGTGCTGTAGGTTATTTCTATTCATTAAATCAGTTTCGAATGATTTCCCAAATCATGTAAGAATGCAAAACTCATACCATGTCCTCGTGTTACATCAACTGGCGTTGTGCTCATGATATATCTTCTCTTCAAAAATCTGATTACCATTTGCAAGAATCTTTTAACAAGTAAGATACAGGATATTGTCCAAATGAAGTGGGTCAGTTGCGTAATTTAGGGTTATGTAATAAACCAAATAATGGATAAATGAAAAGTCCATTTGTCATGAGCATTTCTCTACGCATAATGCATGCTTGAAGCACCCACTATAAAAAGACACACAGCACACGCTTAAAATAAGTTCGTTTGATACACTTAAACATTTAGGGTAGTGTTTTTGGAACAGATACCTTTTCAGATATGATCTGAATGCTGAAAATGATGGTGCAGTTCTAAGAGTGTGGGTAACGGTGTTAAATTCCGTGGCTGAATAAAACACAAAGGATCTTTGGCCATACGTGAGGGTCCTGACTCTAGGTACACACTACAGGTTCTGTGAAGCGGATCTGAGAGATCTTGTTGGTGTGTACAGCTGGAGATGTTCACAGATAGTCAGTAGCAGCACCAGTTACACACTTATAGATGATGCGCAGAACAATTCTGTGACGGACAAGAGGCCAGTGCAAGTCCTGAAGTACAGGTGTGATATGGCTAGACTTTGGACATAGAGAAACTTCTCTAACACAAGTATTCTGGATCGGTTGTAGTTTTGAAATTAGCACTTGCGGAGCCGAGCAAGTAAACTGTCACAGTAGTCTAATCTATACAATACAAGACCAGAAGAAGGATGAACGTTGATTCTTTAGTCAGGTAATTTCTTATTGCTCCTATATTTCTCAGTTGAATGGAACAGACTCGCAATACATTAAACAAAAGACTTTACATTTATGCCCAAGACATACCCATATGGAAAATAAATTGTTGGTTGTGGATAAATTTGGTTTATGGATGCAATGAGCCCACACTAAAACAGGATTAGCCATTAAGATTCGCTAGGTGCACTTGCCACAGTCAATAGTAGCATGATGGGGCCACTTTTCGATTTCCCAGGTACCAGCCATCTGTATTGGAGCTTTTTCCATACCGCGTACGGCCCCCCTCTCGCATTCACGAGAATGGCTATGTTGTCTCAATGACTGCCTGACACTCGTGAATTACTGTACCAACATGGCGCCCAGTTCTTGAACATTCTGGATTGACGTCTCAAGGCACGAAGACTTCTTCCAAGAAGTCGATGGTATTGAGGTGATGTGATCTCGATGGTCACCCCATGACGGTAATATCCGCATTTTGCCGGGCATTTAGCCATCAGCAGGTGCAGTTGAGCTCAGTGTAGACTTTCATTACGGTATACCTCTGTCAAAATCGGCCTAAGGACGTCTGGCACGAAGATATGTAGTTACAAGACCCCTAAACAGTGCGTTACTGGGTAACGTTGCAGCCGTAAAATTATCATCCCAGATATAACATAAGGTTACTTTTGACCACTTTCTAATGGGCATTGTGTATTCATAACGCAGATGACGAATTTGATTGTCCTGACCTGGGGCGATCAGATGCACTACCCGTCTCCTGAGGTTGTCAAGTGTCCGTCTACTGCATCTCATGGCACGTGTACCAACAGCCACAGCAGACTGGCCATCCTGGTGCATGTCAACTGCACGTTTACATTCAATATTTGTAAGGCGTGGCATGAGACCTGTTATCTCTCATGGATTGTTAACGTTGTTTCCTAATCACCTGCAAATTCTGCACACGTGCAAAGTTGCATTTTCACGAAGGTGCGTGCTGCTTGTGCCCCGTTTGGTTCACCACAGTTGAAATGGGCGAATGCTACTTGACCATTATGGTCTTTGCTCATATTAACTATCATTAACCCATTTTCAATATAATTAAATTTTCCAAGTGTGAAGATAATTTAGTTTGCTGAGTATTGTTTAGTCAAAGTTGTCTTTGTAATGCGTTGCGTTATGCTTACGGCAACGATGCACGTGAGAAACGTTCTGTGCAATGTCGTCACTGTATTTATTTTGTTCCGTAATGCCACAGCACTCCATAAATTCATAGCACTCTTTTCACTTTCGAATTGATAGAGAAACATTATAGGCCACGTTCACATGCAAATAAGTTTTGCTTGTAAATGAACGTTACGACATTGTCCGTGTGTATATAACAATAAAACATGACATTTTGAAATCCTGCATTCTGATAGAATACCAGTAAACGAATGGTGCTCGAATTTAGGGTATTTTTATATGCAGATTAAGTAGTGAATGTCGAATTTACACTACTCTTATTGGTCAATCAGAGGTTATCAAATCCATATAAAGCCCCTGTGATTGGGATTTGTCGCAAATGCTTATATATATTGAATAGTATTTCGTTTTTTCAGACCTGGGCCCGGTTGTTCAAAACTTGGTTATCTTTTAACCAGCTGTTAAGTACATTTAACCGACCGTTAACTCATAACAGAGGGTTATCTTGTTGTTCAAAACTCTGTTAACTTTAAACAGGTTGTTAACGTGACGTTCAGTTAACACACCTAAGGACCGCCGCTTACTTTTTAACAGTGTGGTTAACTCGCAAATGGCGTTCATGGCTAACACTGCTTTCATAAGGCTAGTTCAGCAAAGAAAGGATAGGGTGTATCGTGGAATGGACTTCTATACTGGAAATTATTCTGACGAAGAGTTACATACGAAACTGTAACTATACACTTCATAGGAACTAAAATACATGTTGAACAAGAACATGATTCCTACGTTTCATCTTTTAACACTTGTGTAAAGGTTTATATATGTTTTACTACACTAAATGTGAGAATTTCTTCTGTAATTATTATTCAAACAAACACTTTCAAAGAATCAAACACGTACACCCTATACCCAAGTATGATATGATATTGAACAAGGCTAAATGTAGATAATTAAATTATTTGAAAAAATATCCGAATGATTATATTATGATACTGAAAGTGTAATCGGCGGGATATGGTGATTGTGTATACTCTTATTCTACCGACCTTCACCTCAGAGAAATTGCCAAATATGTAATACAATGTTGATGTATGACATCACTACCGTTGAGATTTCTTAAATAATGGAGGCTGACATGGGTTTTGCGAGGACCCTTCCCTTGATTCAGGGATCGTTTGTACATAAATATGAGATGTAAGTAATCAGAATGATTCTGACTATCTGTGTATTGTTACATGTTTTTTTCGTTTTCATTTTAAGAAAGAGAAGAAGCGCCAGAAATGCCGATTATTACCGTTGTCGCTTTCTACGTGATTTTGCGTCAGTCATGGCGTCACGCTGCACAGAAACTTGACAGTTTCGTATAAACATATCACATTCCTGTATTGTATCTATTTCTAATTTCCTATTTCTTGCTACTCCGCTCTTTCAATGCAAATGGGTGTCTGAAAATTTGAGAAAATGCTACACAGTATAAAGTCTGAAATTTTCTTTGTTTACATTTCAAACAGGTGTTGTCTTTCGAGCACAGCATTTGTTTCCACCCCAATTTCTTTCGTTTCAGTTTATCTAGACACTTGGTATTGGTGACAAAGAAGACCAGTTGTAACTAGATTCTAAAATGTATGGGGAATTCAGTAGGGCTGGGACGAGTAGGAAAAAATGGAATCGAGTACCCGCATGTACTTACCCGAATCGGAATCGAATACGCGGAAATGGAAGAAATACAGTCGGGTCAACCTCTGAATATTCAATCACGATTTGACAGAGACTATTATAGAAAACCCATGCTTGTCGTAAGAGGCGACTAACGGGATCGGGTGGTCAGACTCGCTAACTAGGTTGACACATGTCATCGTATCCACATCGATGCTCATGTTGTTGATCACTGGATTGTCTAGTCCAGACCTGGTTATTTACAGACCGCCGCCATATAGCTTGAATATTGCTGAGTGCACTCACTCACTCATTCACTCAATGATGTAAATGTGTGTTACGTCAAAAACGAAAAAGACAAGCTATTGTCTGTCCTTGTCATTACAGAGCTCTCTCCCTTTCCGGGTACCTGATTCCTGGAAATAGCACTCGATTCCCGCTGTACCCGACCAGGATTCGAGTACCGTAGTACCCGTCCCAGCCTTAGAATTCAGTGATGCATTTGTCGCCGCTGAATATGAAATATATTTGATGTAATTGGCGTCTCAATCCCGTTTTTGCGAAACGTTTTGAGTTGTGATTGATATGCAGGCCTACTTCGTAGTCACTTTGATTAAATGTTATATTTGAATATCGAAACCTTTTTGTCACAGCGAATAACCCTTGTCATTTTGCACGATAATGTTTGGAATTTTAAACTTATTTTATAACAATATCTGAATGCTAATGTTATACACTGATGTATTTTATATAAGGAATACAATGGCACATTAGTATTTCTCTGCCGAATCGTTGCAGCGTTATATAATACACTTATTCAATTATAATACATGTTTTCCGTCCTTGAAGACATTGAAAAGAACTATCTATGCATTTTCTATAGTCACTTGTGAATTGAACTAAATGAAGGTTCATCTGATGAATGAGTATCGAGGGAATTATGTTCATCTATAAATTAGACGCAGCTTCATGATTTTCAAGACATCTTTCCGGAATATGCGTCTGTGAAGGCGTTCAGATAATGACGATATTGCACAGTTTTATTCATGAGATTCCTGTCAACAGTAAGGTCGAATAATAGATCGATTTTATTCAGCAGTGTTGGCCCTGGGGCCTAAAGTACAATTACAGTTTGATTACTTTCACATCGTGCTAGTAACATATTAAGTTTCTATTGGCATTGAATGCATATTTCAGATAAAAAGCTAATGGTATTATTGTCACAACATCTATAGTGTTTGATGTTAAAAGATTTGGCAATGTGTGTTCATACATTACAATTTTTGACAGACTTGGCAAATAATTAATTAATGATATTGATAGCATCTTAATGACTTGGACATACAGTCATGACAATTTAAGGAGTGAAAAGTGAGCGATAGGTCTTGTGGGAATTCAAAGATTAATTAAGACTGCAGCCGTCTAAGCCTAACTCCTGTGTGTAATATTTGTAAATATTCTATCCCCTGAAAACATGCTTCTACTATTAATATTACATGTATTTTCATGGATTCATCATATTTTATGTATAGCTGTGCTATAGTTTCTCCTTAAAATGTCTTTTCTGTTGTTGGAATTGAAGTAAGTCCCACACAGAGCTGGGATCATATGTCTTTGAAATATATATGTAAACGTCTGGAACCTTGTGTTCCAATACAAGCGTTCGTAGCGCTACGACATTCGCATGCCTATGATAAACTACAGAGTTGGTCTCAACCATTTACTGGATTACATTCTGATCGTCAGCAGAGAAATTTCGACTTCTCTATTTCCTTGGGGTGCAGGCGATACTTCGCGATTCCATTTTTGGTAATCCGGAAGTAAACAGAAAACGGAATTGTGGTATATATGAAAGCTAACCAGTGACGTAAAACACACTATTAAACTTTAACGGCATGACTAACCATGTTTTGAACAACGCATATTTAACGTTTGGTTACCTAACGGCCGGTTAAGGATTTAACCGGCCGTTAGGAGTTACCGGCGGTTAAGATAACCCAGTATTGAACAACCGAGCCCTGGTCGATAAGCTTGCTAATATAATGATGAACAGTCGTTGTTATTGCAATATTAAACAACATTTTGGTGCAGTACGTAATAGAATACCTGGGAGAAGTTACAAAGAGAATGTTTTTCAAGTCTTGGAAACAACATAGAGCCTAATTGTAATTTGCCTTTTGCTAGACTGTGACATCATACAATTTGCGTCAATATGAGCAATTTGTCTTCTTGATGGTGCCATGCATCTAATAAGGAAATACTGCTTGATAATATACAGTGCAATATTAAACTTATTAGATTTGTTTTAGGTTGCTGTATTCATAAATACGCCAGCTATATGGCGACGGTATGTAAATAATCGAGTCTGGACCAGACAATCATGCATTGCTGAATACCAATTCTAACCCGGATCCTCACGGGTAAGGTATAAAATCGATTTCATAACACAAAAGCTATGTGACTCTGTTATCAGGATGAGTGACTTCCCCATATGACCAAGGAGAATATTTGATTTATGCTCATAAGTAATTCAGGCGCCATGTGCAAAGGACTGGATGTTTGTCGGTAAATCAATAAAAAAACATCCTCGAACTGCAACCATGGGAATCTGAAGCAATCTTTACACTGAGTTATTGACTAATGGATGTAGTAGTATAGGGAATGGTGGTACGGGACCAGGCCCTCCCAAGGGCTCAATTTAAATATTGAGCCCTTGGTACAGCCCTGATCCCGTACCACCATTCCCTATACTACTGCTGTGGAGCATGCAAAATGTCACGAAAATCGGCCGGATAGTTTAGGAGATACTGACTTTTGAGCGAGTACGGGTGTTTGGTCACAGTAACAATATAATAGCAAACAAACCATGAGAATTATTCAGCAGTGGGTGATCTGTAAAGGAGTGTGTTGCGAGGTACGATCGTCAACTCTTCTCTGACGAATGCTCTCTTTGGCCCATCTTTCAAGTAGCACAAGTTTGGTTCGCCGTCTTTGATGTCAACCAGGTCCACGTTTTCATGGACCATATTGGATCGGTGGCGCGTTTTCTGCTGTCTCCCTCGTATTCGCCCAGCTGGTATAAGTATCTAACGCTGACACGGTCCGGTAACGTTTTCTCCGTTTTATCGTGACGTTGTGCCGCCGCCGGTGACGATTCGACGGATTTTATTTAGATTGCTTCGATGGGTCTTTTGCCCACGAGTCTGGTGACTTCGTTGTTGATAGCATCCACCACTCGCAGCAAGCGCACTACATATTCTGTGTTTCAGTCTTCGGGATCCATCAAATCCTGCGAGTACTGATGCAAGAACAGGCGTTCGGCTAGTGTGCGATTGAATCTCTCGACAATGGCTTGGCTGCAGTGAGCTCCCACTATACTTAGTCTCACCCGTACTTTGTGTTTGGCTAGCAGCTGCGACACGGCTCCCATGAACTCGCATCCGGGATCGACTTGCAATACGGTAGGCCAGGTCAAGCAACTGCGTTTGTAGATGCGTTCCAAGGCTTTGGCGACTTTGTTCGAATCTTTGGTCGTCAACGGTTCGGCTTCCTTGTAACGACTGGCGACGTCCACGATCGTCAGGGCGTACTTGTAGGTTTTGCGCCTCATTCTGTCGTGAGGTAGGAACAGGAGGTCGGCTTGATGGACGCGATTCGGTGTCGAAATGTCGAATTTTCTTCTCGGGACGTACCGAGGCGCCGGCAGGTAGACTCGCCAGATGGCTTGTTTGTTGAGCAAGGCTTTGGCGAGTTTCGGGATGGCATCAGCACCTTTCCAGTACCCAAGTGGGCTGTAGTATATTTTCTCCATCATGTATGTATTGCCTGCGTGTTACTTGTTTAATACAGGCGCCTGTGTCCATACACGTAGGTGGTGACTCCGTCGTCGGCGATCCATCGTTTGTGTCCATGGGAGACAGTGACGTCAGTTGATCATCAGTCCGTATATCCTGTGTCCATAGCTTTTCAACATGTTCATCTGGTGTTTGAACGTTTTGTTTTCGAACAGGGCTGCCTTAAATCTGGCGTGCTTGATTTGTTTTTTCACCACGTGTTTTTTCACGCCTTTCGCCTTCTTGATTTCACCGTCGTCGGCTTTCTTCATGGAATACATCTTGGGTCTCAAGCCGACGTACTCCACGATCGGCCTGCCCGCGCACTCGTCCTTCATCTTGCCGAGCACTTTTTTGTTGACTTGACTGCGCATGGGGTGATCTTTGGGATAGTCGCTGGTGTCGTACAGGTGCATGTGTTTCTTCATGTCCTCGTATACGTCCACGGTGTGGATTTCCATGAGCAGGGAATCCGTTTCCGTGTACAGCCCTACGCACTTATCGTCGCCGTAATGTTTCTTCAGCTCGTTGTAGTAGAAATCGTACATCAGGTGTTTGGACAGGTCGAGGATGCTCATCCCCACGTAAACGGGTCAGTTGAACTAGATGTGGGTTTTGTTCATGTGCAGCAACGCCAAGTCGTCGTCGAATATCTTGCTCAGGTTGAACGCTGGGCTGGCAATGAGCTTCCTGAGCTTTTCTTCTTCGCTGGATCAGACCAGCTTCATGTTGACTCGTTTTCTCAAGTTCTCCATCGGGCAGACAACCTATTCGAATTTCCCGGGGGGGAGATATTGGCTCATGGCCGAGCCGTACAGGTTGTTGGCGTTGATATAGAGCATGTGGTTGGTCGGTTTGCTCGAATCGTGACCGGGAACATACTGGTTGTTTGCTTTGGCGTATCATTTGGATGCCATAGAAATCCCGCCTCGGAAGCCTTTCTCCACGAACAGGTGCTTGTGATAATCCGTTAACAATTCCAATTCAATTTTCGTCTTTTTCAACAAGGCATCCCAAGAGAGACACGGTGATGAGAAGTACCACGCGGGGTCCAGGCCGTACTGTTTCGAGAACATTTTCCTGAATATCTCGAACATGTTGGCCAGCAGCAGCACGTCCGTTTTCAGGTACAGGTCGTGGTAGTCGCCCAGAGTCTTGCAGGCCAGTTTCTCCCACACGTTGAGGGCATGCGCGTAATCGTCCAGGGTGATGGCCGAGTCAGTCAAGTTGCTGTGAAATCAGTCGATGGGAGGTAATCGCGTCTCATCGAACCTGGACCAATCGTCCATGTATTCGTAGGGGTAGAACCCCTTCCGGAGCAGCAGATGTCGAGTCTCGGTGTCGGTGTATCGATTGGTGATGTTGAAGTCGTTCGGTCGTTGGCGTTCACCAGGCTATCCAGAGACGACAGCAGGAACTGAACTGAGTCGATGAATTTCAGACCGTCTAAGGAGAATGAGATGTATTTTTCCATGTTGTTGGGGATGCACGTCAGGTTACCATCGACCTTAGAGATGGCCTGCATGATCAAGTGAGCATCGTACCCCCGCGAAGATTGTGAAACACGACGGGGATTTTGATGGTTTTGGGATTGATTTTGAGTTTCAGGTTGCAGGCGTTGTGGCGCCTCTGTACTTACCGGCGACGTGGCAGTGATCTCTTACGACATCTCCATTCAGGGGTTCGTCGCACACGTGGCAATTCTTTGCCTTCTTATGAGTTGGCCAGTCGTCTTGGTGCATGTAAATGGGGGCGATGGTGTACAACCGTTTCCTGATGAATTTCTCTTCGTTTTGCATGCACGTGAGAAATCGTTCGGCCGCGTCAGTACCTCTGTAGACCAGGGGAGCGTTCGTTTGTCGATCGCATCGAACGACCACGTACCGGAACCCGCAGGCTTCGTTCTCTTGCGTTTTGTGCGTGAAACTTTTTTCCGGGGACGGAGCGACGGTGTCGATGTTTTTGATGAGGGCTTCGATGTCGGCGTAGATGACGTAAGGCACGGACATTTGATGCTTGTGGTTGACGAATTTCAAGACATTGTCGCTTTAGTCTGGGCATGTCGATTCGGACGGCCGTCTTTCCCACGCCCCGGCAATCCTCCCTGTGTGATTCCAGCAGGTCGGCCCGGGTGAAGCCTTGCAGCCACCGTTAGCAGAAGTGTTTTTCCCGGCGTGTTTCGGTTGATCATGTAACAGTCTGCTGAAGCTTTTTATCCATGCATAGTGATGCTTGTCGTCGTCTTGCTGAACCATGAATAGATTGATCGTCTTGAGACCTTCGTTGAGATCCTGTGCACGATCGTTGTGTTCCCTTTGTATCCAAAGACGTTGATGGCTATGTGTTTATTCTGTTTTTCGATTTTGGTGATCTGGGAGATGGGAGTGGGTTCGTCTATGCCGCCCCAGTCGAGTCCGTCGTCTTCGGGATAGCTGGAAAGTATGTCCGAATGTGCGTTGGCTGGAAACAGTGTGGATCTGATCGCTACCCTCATGCAATCGTCGCCTTTGTTTTTGACGTTGACCATGGCTTGCTTTTTCTTGTAGTACGGTGACACGTCCAGGTACGTTCCGCCTTTGAACAGCACGTAGTTCGCCACCTCCAGGTAGACCGTGTTGATCGTGTCCACGACCCAGCCCAAGCACATGTGGGTGTAGCGTTCCAGCAATTCTCGTATTTTTGCCAACAAGGTGTCGATGGACGCATCGACGGACTCGGGCTGAGTCGCGACTTCTTGCTTGCCTCTGAAGTAGGGCTGGACGTGCTCGGTGGTGCTGTCCGTCTGCTGTTTTTCCAACGACATTTTCACCGTGAGTTGAAATTTGAGGCTTCCCAGATCGTTCAGTTCCTCGCCGACTTTGTCAGTGATCAGGGGTTTGATGTCGTCGACGTCCATGATCTTGTTGACGTCAATCCACCAGCCTCTCAGATATTTACCTACGGTGTGCTTCGTCTGCTCGAACCGAAGTTCATCGGGTTTGCGTTCCTCCTCCAGCAGTTCGACGAGTTCGGTTTTCCTCATGCGTGAATAACCTCTGAGCCCACGTTCCTTCGCATGGAGCTTGAGTTGTTTCACGGTGGGTTCGTCGACATGAGGAAAGTCGAGCAATCTCAACAGCTGAGGTTTCCTCAAACGGGAGTAACCATTCACTCCACATTCTTTTTCAGTTCTCGAACAGTTGGCATTGTCGAATAATCTACAAAAGTTCCTTCCGAAACTGGGATTCGAACGCTGGACCTCAGTATTGTGAGCACAACAATGTTACCTTCACACTACGAAGGTTGTTGATAATGCAAGGAAATGTTAAGCAATTTATAGTTCAGTTGCTTATATATCTAGATGCGAAGTCAATCTCTAGTAGGTTTGTAAAAATTGTGAAGTTTTTGCTGAACCTGGGATTCGAACGCTGGACCTCAGTATTGTGAGCTCAGCTATGTTACCTTCACACCACTATCCGTTCTGTACAGAGACAGTGTAAAATATCAGATTTTTATTCTCAGCAGTCGGTTGCGTCTCTTGATGTAGTCTATTTTATTCAAGTAGATTAGATGGCCTCGTATCGCGTCCACTGCGTGGGCTTTGCAACGACGATAATGGAATTTCACGCCCACGCCGCACATTTCGAACGTGTAATTCACGAAACCTTTTCGTATGGACATCATGTGGTTGCCGCCAATAGTTGGCGATGCATTTCCTGTCGCAGGTTTCGGCTTTGCCGAGCAGCGTTCTTGCAGTTATTCAGCGCACATCTTCCCATCTTTATGTATACACATAAATATGATCTAGTCTAATTGTTTGACGATCAACACGGTTCGCGACTAGACCCAGAGCCACTCAAGATCAGCTCTCGTTGTTTCTGTGCTTTGGAAGGCGCCGTAATACTGATATAAGCGTGGGTGGTGGGCCTCGCGCCGAGAGGTTCGAGTCATTTGCTGGTGAGCACATAGTATTCCCGCATGGCGTTGTCGACCTTCACGAACGTTTTGACGGCGTGGTTTTCGCGCGCGAGTTGTGTGTTGACGTTATCGATTCTCTGCACGTTTTTGGGGGCATACTCGGCTTGCGCGGCCTGCAGTTTCTCTACGGCTATATCCTGACGTTTACGTTCCGCTTCGATTTCAGCTGCTTTGGAAGTTCGTAATTTGGAAAATAGGTAAATGCTGCCAGAAAATGCGAAGGTGATGAATAATGCCCGGCCGACCATCGTCGCGATTGTGGCCATCTTTTTATTGTATGTTATTTACGATATTATTTCAATATGTTTTCCGGAATGATGCCTTGCTTGACGAGCATGTCTTTGGTGGCCGTCACCAATCCTAAATCGAACACAAGCATGCCCATGTCTTGCAGGTTGAAATCGAATTTGGGTGCTGGTTGTTTGGTGATCATTTTACTCAATAGAGCGTAGCCTATGGCCAGTACGCTGACCACGATGGAGTGATACGCGTCGTTGACGAACGTTTTTCCATCGGTTGTCAACATTTTGTTATAACATGATGTGAGGGTTGACTTCTAATTGAGTGCGGGTACCGCCTGCCGGAGTGGTGGTGATGTCTTCAGGTTGAATTTGTACAGCAATACGGTGATGACGGTTGTGATGCATGCTGCCGTCGTTATGGTGTAACAAATCCATTGGCGAAGTTTTTTCTGCTTTTAGCTAACTGACCTTTGCGACCGGGCGGCTACTTTTTGGGGATCCTTTTTTCTTCTGGTTCACGGTATCAATCACTTGTTCCGTCATCTGCTGTCTTTGCTCGGGGACAGCAGCATCCTTCTCCTGCTTCCCTCGGACGACATCTTGTACACTGTTATCATTATTTTCTTCTTTAAATTGGCAATGCTTTGCCGTGATGATCTTTCTCGAGATCTTCGCACAGGTAAAGTCGACGTTCCGAGGGAATGGGAAGGATGTAGGAGGCTATGCCAGTGTACATCTGCGTTAGGACTGACCCTATGGTTTCCGTCATTTCGGCGCCGAGTCTGGCTTCGTATCTCGAGTACAGCTTGTCGATTTCTTCGGTTGACATTTTGTGAATGTTATCGGGAGTGTGGTCACCCCCACCCAAATATTGTTTGACTTTGCCGCCAACCATGAGCGCCACCAGTCTTTCTTGCTTGTCGTTTTTATTATTGTCGTCATCCAACATTGGTTTGAGAAGTTCGTCGCACTCCATCTTATAATGAGACAAGCAATGTTTAAGTCTAATAAAATGAAATCCGATGTACACGAAACACATCGAGATGAAAGCCAAGTTGCACACGATGAGTGTTTCGAACATCATGTTTTGCTGAAGCTATCCTTGGAATTTGCTAGAATTTTGCTGAACCCATGATTGAATTTACTAGAATTGTGCTAGAATTTTGCTAGAAGTTTGCTGAAGTTATGCTAGAATTTTGCTGCAAGTTTGCTAGAAGTTTGCTAGAAGCTAGCAGACTTTGTACTCTATGGGTTGGTCGTTTTCAGCAGGCGTTTGGCGTGTTTCGTTTCGGCGAGCTGTTTCTTCAGTCGTTCTCGTTCTTGTTTGGTCGGGATCACGTCGTTTTCTCGCAAGCAGTCCTCGAACGAATCCCTGTCCTTGCAGTGAAACAGGGCGACCCATCGCATCTGTTCCCGTAAATCTTTCAGCACCGAGTTGAATTTCTGAGTCACCCAAACGCTGTGCTTCCTGTGTCGGCCCGAGAAGGCCAGATACGACAGCGTGTCTCGTTTTTTAACCATCTCCTTGTTGGCGCAAGGATGAACAGCGTCGATTTTCCTCTCAACTTGTTGTGATAAAAGCACAACCAGTCCTGCAGACGAGTTCCAGGATCGATTTTGTGCATGTCCGGCTCCGTCATCACCCACGCTGTCTCCGTGTACGTCTTCTTCACCCGTAATGTGGGGCAGAGAATGACGATGTGGTCGAACACGTCGCGATATTATCCTTCCAACATGTCCAGCACGAATGCCATCTTGCCGCACCCCGTCTGACCGCTCACGATGGCGCAGTGGGGACCGCGAGGTAAATCAATAAATGGCTTGCACGGATCTTCCATTGTCTATATTTAGTTGCACGGCCATAATCACGTACAAATATAATTTTAATTTACCGCCCAGACTTTAAACTTTCTTGGTGATTTGGATGGTGATTCCCTCGCTGTAGTTGTCGATGCACCGTCCGCTGCCGTGTAGTCTGTCATCATCCGTGGATCGCATGTCCAGCCACAGCACGTAATGTTTATCCACGTATTTATGGAGAGCGTCACGTGGGGCAAACCCAGGTCTTTGATGGCGTTGTTGACTTCAGTCGAAAGTAAACTTGATGGTCCATATTTTTATATCTCGTCCCACTGCTGGTAAGCTCGCATGCCTTGACTGAACAGCTGGTTGGGCACACCCGACAGTCACTTCCAGTTTAAGTGATCTCGAGGGATTCCAAGTGAGTTAAGCTGTCTCTTCGAAACGCTCGTATTCAGCCCTGGGAATGATCAAGATGCCTTTCATCAATCTAGCCGGCGCGTTCAGGTTGATGTTCCACAACGTGTTGCTCTTGTCCTGATGATCGTCGGTGTGGCAGCACTGCGGTCGATTAAGTACAGGATGGACAGCTTTCCGAGTACTGGTTGCAAATCTGCGGGCCAGTTCCGTGCTCGCGTTGACCATGTCGAACTCTAGCGAGATGTTGTCGAGCGACGTAGCTGGCCTCGGTGTCGTCCGGCATTAAGATAACTTTGCGTGAGTCGTTGAGCGTGAGTTTGTATTCCAGACTGTCACACAGTGTGGCCTGGTAAACGGCATGTGCCCCTCGAGCAGCTTCGAAGTCGGCGGTATGCAAAACCAATTCCCGTGCGCCTCCGGCGGTGGCTTTTTCTCCTTTCGTTATATTATTCGAGCTGATCTGACGTGAAAACTTTCCCCACACGTAGATCGCTTTCGATACATCGTTATTCCATCTAATTCCTTGATCGCCATGTCATCATGTTCGCTTCGACTTTCTCCAGAGGTCCAGCGTAACAGTAAAACACATAAGCTGTCGTCGATGCTCAGCACCTCGTTCCCGCTGATTTTGATGGTGGTTTTCTTGACGATGGCGCGACTCAGGTTGTTTAAGATCGTGTGTGTTTGTCGTTCGTGGACTCCAACGTAATGTGAAAAGCCAGTCGAGTTGTGCCAGGGACGATGACATCGTTTTGCGCCCTAGGTTGGGGAATCGAACCAGCAGCGTTTGGTTTTGATCGATCGTGCTTTCCGGATTGTTGGTCATGGTCATCGACTGACGGCGCGGCTTTGACACCCGGCGGCTCTCTCGATTTCGGAAAGGATCTAACTTTGACGTATCACGACATTGTTTCTATTGAAACTATGTATATTTTAGTTTAATATAAAATTCAAAAAATGGTGGACGATATTCCCTGCACGTTTGCATGCGTGCGGGGCAGCTACTGCTGCTGCTTCTGTCGTGGTGGTGGCTCTACTTCTGGTGCGGTGCCACGATTCCCGTTTCGTAGTGCAGCATGACTTGACTCCGTTATTGACTTCCGGGTTCAAGCCCAACTTTTGATCAGCGGTCACGATGACGATTTCGTTATTGTAACCCACCACTCGGTTCATCCTCAGTCGCATGTCGCTCGGAGCCATGTACAGTTCCGCACCGAACATGTAGTCGACTTTCGACCGGGCGTATTCCAGTGCCTTTTCATAGCGTACGATGGCACTCGGTAGATCGACCGGTCTGGCGATGGCATCCTCAATTTTGACCACAAACTGTTTCTCGCGCGTCAAGCCGTCCCTTAAGCCCACGATGCCTGAACGGCGTTTGCGACCTCGCGTGCCAGCACGGCTCACATGTAGGTTGAATGGAATCGTTCAATCTGACGACACCGGCACGAGTAAACCCTTTCGAAGTGTCCAGCATGAACATTTTCCAATCGTCCGCGGGTCCCTGCTCATACCTCCAAACGTGGTAATCCATGTAGTCGTCGTTCCACTCGTTCGTCGTGACGTAATGATACGACTTGTAACCCCAATCTTTCACCAGCAGTTTGCTAGCTTTCACGAGAGACATGTTGTGAATGATTGGAATGCCCAAACCGTGGTTCAGACCTTCGGTTGCGTGAGATCGGTAGCAGTTATATCATCGCTTTTAGGATAAAATATTCCCGGTGTAGCCATATTGAATTGTTAGTTATATAGAATACATATTTACTTTTTCCGGGAATCACGAGCGGCGAGGCCGTTCAGCTGCAGCACGCCATCGATAACACGTCTGGTCAGCTCGAAGTCGTGCTTTGCGGTTTCACCTACTATCGCAATGGACCAACATCGGCGGAAGCAACTACAGGCTGTTCATCAACGACAACCGCAACCAGTTAACATACGGCTACTACAGCGTGTGCTTGCTCAACGACGAAGTATTCAAACCCTGGGAGCCGAACTCAAAATGAACGACTCCAACGGCACGGTCGTGTTGGTCAACGACGGAGAAAACACTTTGAGACTCAGCCGGCCATTGACTAAAATGCATTCATCTCAATCAGCTGAGCACAACTGACAACGTTCAAGGCGAACGACCTTCGATGCTGCTGAGAGCCGTGCCGGTGAAAACGGAAAAGTACAACGACGGCAGAACCGAATCGTTTTCGTCGCAGCAGTACAAGAAATTAAGGCAAGGCACCATCACTGAATTAAAAATATCGGTTTTAGACATAAAACATAATCCAGTTAATGTAGGATACCTGAGCGTGACGCTGCACCTACGCAAAAGACAATGACCGAAGCTTCAGGTCCGGGAACGACCATCCGACTGGGAAAATGTCATACAATCACACTCTCCGACCTCGGAGACACGCGCGGATTCGACGAGCCCAGAATCGAGGGCAAACTGCAGCATTGCAACTGAAAAACAACATTTACAAACGCGTCGAAGTGCCCGCCGCCAAAGGCAGCAGCGGATCTGGCAACCGCATCAGCAGCGCCGTAAGCGATTTCATCGGCAGCGAAGGAGCGGTCAACAACGAACGGTACGACCTCGTCCACAATGAAGAAGACGAGTGGATGATATCCAGGGCCTTCGACGGCAAGCTGTTCGATCTGAACGATGTCGAGACCATGGTCGTCGCTCGAAACGCGCCTTACACTTTCATGTTCACTGACGACAACAAATGGGTCCTCGTGCCCTCTCGAATTGACTGGATCATCGACATCACGCTCGGCTCTCCCCTCGTTTTTACGGAAAACAAAATCCACTACCTAACGAAAGTCCTGAACAAGGGAATAATGCTCTTGGCTTACGTCCCAACGCCAAGATGCAGCTTGATCCTCAGCCAGCTCTCGCAAAATAAATCGGGGAAACCCGGGACGCAAAGCACAAGTTTGTAGATGGTAACAGGATTCAACGAATTTATCAACATTATGGAAAATCTACCGGCCAATTCCACGCTGATCATCCAAATCTTCCTATGCGAACCACCATCGGCGTCTCGCTAAGTCGAAATCGTGAGAGGGATCAAACCCCAGTGGTCTAAGAAACAACAACACCACGTTTGCTCCGTTCACGTTGTGGTGAATGTGAACGCGTACACCAGTCTGCAGGGTGTCACCGTCGCTGTGGAAGACACGATATCGCTCGCCAAAATTTTCCTACCCGACAACAAACATTTCATGGGCTTGAAGTGCACGTCGAGAAATTATCCGAAAACCAATTGAAAATTATTTCCTAACATACGGATACAGTCATGAGTGCAAACGTGACTCCATAAAGCCACCATCGCGTTCTCCGATCTTGGGGACATCGCGAGGATTCGACCAACCCGATGCGGAAAACGCCTTAATACGTGTTGCACTTACAAAACAACGTGTACAAACGACGAGAAGTCGTCTTCGAATCTCAGTTGAACTGGATTATTAACCTGGTCCTCACCTACCCCTATCTTATCACAGATGAGGATCGTAATGTCCTCGAACTAAAAAACAAATGGGTTCTACTGGACAGGTTTATTCCATTCGAGGAAAATGCATTTTACGCTACACCACTGCCAGATCAAAAAGGTTACATGCTGGTTGCCCATCTGGAATTAGGAAAACAATGGATGTATCTGAAAAACTTTCTCACAGCACCAGGCTCGTGGGTATGTACGATACAAGGTTCTACCCTTATTATCGAAGTTTTTCTCAGAGATGCCCCTGCACAAAAAGTGCAACTTCTGGATGCGTTATACAAACGCTGGTATAAACACCATGAAAATCAACGCTGTCGGTATTTCGTGCAACCAGGAACAACAGTCCCCACCACAAACCTCGATAGAGTTAAGGTTATTCAGGATGGACACACCATTACATTCGAAGCCATTTTTTTATCCGAACATTTCCATTTTGTTAGCTTAAAGTATATTCACCAACGATTGACTGAGGACCAATTAAACACTATTTTGTAAGAGAGTATACACACACGCAGAGAATGGGACTGTACCCGGTCGTGGATGAAGTGGTGAAAACGCTAGAAACCGTGGACAGGTTCCGTTTGCAACAGATATGCGACATCAAATGACAACTAGAATAAGATCGTGATGCGGGAAGAGCGTTGCATAAAAAATATCACAGAGCCGTCAATTACATGGACAGTGTCGACACCGCCCTGTGGCAACAGGCATCGGATTAGGCGCAGCGGGAGTCAGGTACCATAGTGGCTGCGCCTATGGTGTTGGGCATCGAAATAACAGCAGGAGTGGCAGGGTTAGCGGGATTGGTGCTTAAGCACATATCTCGCAGACTGCAACGTAAAGCATTGAAACACGACGAAATTAGAGTTCTAGCCGAAGCAAAGCTCAACACACATTTCCACCACGCTCACCGACAGTAAAATATCTCAGGAAGAGTTTAGGTTTGTGCTCTCGGAACTCGCCAAATACCACAGAATGAAACAAGAGATTCGAACCAAGTCTCGTAAAATCTCTGAATTCAGCAAAGACGAGAAAAAAAAGTTAGTGGAACAAGTGAGGCAACAGGCCCGAGAAGCCTTCCTCACGAAAACCAAACAAATTATTATCGGAGAAGATTCACGATATATTGTTTTGCAGACATCACTGCCGAGGCTTAATGAACACCCTTGATGATGTTAACGGTGTGAAAATTATTACCATAATACTTGCTGATCACTCACCTAACAATAACACCGATGTAAAAGGTTAAAATAGAAAGGTTAAAAAAATGAGCAAAACGTCCCTAGTAGTCACAATTCCCCTAGGGTGAAGTAGAAAGATGGAGGTTGAGCCACTTCTCCCTAGGGGACTTATGTGTCGGCTACATTAGTAGTATAAATTTATATCATTCGGAGCCTCATTTGAGGCTCAAACCTCAAAACGTCATCCTTAAATAGGCTCTATGACGTCACCAAGCCACGTGACCATCGAGGGCTCTCTGACGTCATCATTATGCATGATTAAAAATGCAGAATAACTCATTAATATGCAATTATATGCATGACGTCACAGGTAAACAAAGTGAGGTCACAAGTGATTAACCTTATGCACTTATGCAATTAAGGGACCATGCCTTCATTAACGGAGAACAAGGCATAGTAATTAGTGTAGTGCCATTCCCATATATGGAAACTGCGCGCGCTCATAAACCTATTTTCGAAAAGCGTGCGCACTGAATGCTGATTGGTTCGTTTACACACATGGTTTTTCCCCCTTCGTTCATGGAACCATCTGTGTACACAGTCAGATGCACTTATTGAGCTCTCGTATCATTGATATGCAATGATATGGATGATGTCGTAGGTCATCTATGATTAAACACAATGACTTAATTAGTTGCAATGGAGCCATTCACTGTGTGATTGTTTATTAAGTCAAAACGAGACATAGTAACGACAACCATATATGGTATTTCTACAACGACTAGGGTGGCAGTGTTTTATGAGTCACCGTCAATGGAATGAATGTCTTGAGCGTGGAGAGGGGGAGAGAGTTTGTTTTCTAAATAAATAGACATGAGTGTGAACAGGAGAAATGGGACACACGCTGGTTTCATGTTCTAGAGTAGACGAAAATGTTTTAAAATATTTGTCACAGCAGGTTTAATATTTTGATATTTCACCTGAGCTGCTCACGTTAAAAACCTTTGATATCAATTTAATAGATATAGTTAGTTAGTAGTCTGTGTCACCATGTGAGCATTGTGTTTACAGGCACTTCCAATAACGTTTTCCATATGTGACCCCTTCCCTCGCTATAAGATGTCCAGCATCAGTGTAAGGACCTTTAGGCAGAAACCTGTCCTCTGTGCGTTACAATGAAGTCAAGTGGTAATCATAACATTTCCGTCACCGCATAATGCTAAGTACATTTAATATTTACATCATAAATGGAATTTTTAAACTGTCTGATAACACTAATGAAGTTATCTTTCCCTCATAACATGTAAACATATGGAAATGATAGAACCTTGTTCTGTGTTTGTTTATGGTATGTCGAGGGAGAGGTGATACATGCCTCATTAAGAGGTAAATCACAATAATGATTGACCCTCAGAGCCTTCAAACCCTGCCTCATCTAAAAAACAAACAAACAAACAAACCAAGAAGGTGGGAATGAGTTCGTTTTGTTGAGCCCGTTCATTTATTTTGTGTGTGTGTGTGTGTGTGTGTGTGTGTGTGTGTGTGTGTGTAATTATTTTCATATGAAACCCAAAGATATACATTACATTGTGTTAAAATATCATTAGAATATGTCATATTATATGTGTACATATGTCAGCCTTTGTGTTGTGAATGTATGATGCAAAACAAACACTAGCAAATTGTTGTGATCGATTTGTAGAAGCATAACAATAATTGTTTTCCAGAAGCATATTCATGATGTGGAGAACACTATTGAATTCTGTGATAGTCGACTGTGTGTGTGTTTTCAGATAACTTAGTAGTTTTATGGGCATGACATGTATTCATTGTAGATGGAGATAGATAGATTGGGTTGATCAATTAATCATATTGCGTCAGAATTATTGTTTTGTTAAGAATACGTCCGACTTTGTGTTAGCAACTGTATGATACTCAATCACTAGCAGCTACCACCCGTCACCCCTTTTTTCATGGATAATAGATGGAAAGGGTTTCTCAATTACTTTGAGCCAAGGTATCTATACATATAAGAAGAATAAGTTCCAATAAATGTAATTCCCGGGTTACATATCTGACACCATGCAACGGTAAAATATAAAGCAGTAAACCATGGGTCATGGTTTCATAAGAATGGAAGACACCGTAGAGGCACAGCCTCTCTCGATAGGACTAGCTCTAGAGTCCCGGGGACTATTTGGAAGACGCTTAGCGAAGACAGAAACTGTATTTTTTTCTCAAATATTTATTATCTATATCGTTGTGATTACTTGCATTGTTAACTTATCCTTGGATAGAGGAAATTTAAATATATGGATAGCATTGTTAAGTAGAAGCTTGGGTATCTACTACCTAACCCTAAAATCAAGTCGCGCTTGTCACAATCAGTGTGAAATATAGTTCAACCACTCCAATGGCATGTCTATTTACTTTTGAAATAAACCAATCAGAGGAGGTTACTATTCATGAAAATGAGAAGATCCAGTCAGCGGAAGACCAGTGTTCATCTAGCTCTCGCATCTTGTGTACCAGTCAACACTTACTGCGCAGATACCATGGGAACAAGAAGCACAGAACGGTTCATATTCTTTTACACCAAACTATGATCACTTAGTCAACATTATCCTGTGAGAATTGAAGAAAAAATGATATAAAATTGGGAAACTGATAAAGAAAAGTATTCATGGTGGGGGAGAGGTTATTTTTTATTTTTTATAAACAGGACGTCAGACGACCGTGCAACCGTCTACACCTGGAAGCAAGTGATGAGAGAGCAACACAGTCTGAAAGACTCCATCATTACGCAATCTGATGAATGGTTTCAAGACCGAGATGAATGTGTGAAAGATGCCAAGAGAAAATTTCAAGATGAACACAAAGCTGCACAACGAGTGATCATCAAAAAGTCCAGGAGAGTGCCTGTGTGTGCAGACGAAGTAGCCATGGTGAATCAACTAAAACATGCCGAGGGACTTCTGACTTTGTGTTATACTTTCGAAGTCACTAAAATCGTTAGACGTCCTTGTTGTTGTATTATATATGATTACATATATTCATATATATTTACCTATTTGCCATGTCATGACACAGTACATCATGAGTTCTCAACAGAGGAACAAGACATCCTTAAAGAAGCACGAGAAAGCATTATCAGAGTATTATTTTAACCCCACCAAACCGGGGGCTTATTATGGACCCTCCAAACTGCGTGATGAGTTAAAAGCGAATAGACCACCTGAGGTTAAACTCAGGAAGGTGAAGTGGTTTGTCAAGAACCAAGATGCTTACAGTTTACACAAACCAGTCAGGCATAAATTCCAACGCATGAGAGTCAGGGTTAATTCTGTCAATGAGATGTTTGACTTAGACCTTGCGATCTTTCACGGTACAGCAAAGAGAATCAGGGTGTACGTTATTTGCTTGTGGGTATTGACATACTAAGTAGGTTTGCGTTTGTGTTTCCTCTGTCAAACAAAAAGCCCGAATCTGTCTTGACGGCTTTCAAACAACTCCTCAAGCAACGACGTCCTAGGAAGAGTGCGAGTAGATGCCAGAAGTGAATTTAAGGGTGTGTTCAAGACGTTTTTACAGAAACAAAAGATAAAACTCAGTATAGCTTCGCTTATGAAAACATAAAAGTAATTATGTGGAACGTTTTAACAGAAAACTGGAAATCCCTGATCACAGTTGATACATGACCCATAATAATACCAAACGTTATCTGAATGCTCTACCAGGATTTAGTGTACAATTATAATCATACCCTGCATTCGTCTTTACCCCACTCTCTCCGGCACCTGTCAATAAAACCAACGAAGTGAAAGTGTGGAACCATATCTACCTGAACCTTTGAGAAAAGTCAGCAAACCTAAAAATCAAGAAATACTTATTTAAAGTAGGTGATCTGGTTCGCAGATCATCATACCAGGAAACCTTTCAGCAAGCAACTTACGCCTCAAGTGGACGGAGGAGCTTTTCAAAGTGACTTCGACGTTACAGGAAACAGGGGGTTTCCTCAGTACAAACTCAAAGATTTTCACTTGACGAACCCTTGATAGGGTCTTTTTACACAACGAGCTTCAAAAAGGTGAGCAAAGCAGCGGATGTGCTCTTGCAAGTCGAAAGTGCTTAAAAGGAAAAAGTCAAGGGGAAGACATAACAGCTCTGGTCGCGATGGGTCAGCTGGCCTAAGTCATTCGACTCGTCGCGTGGAAAAGCGAATTGAAAGAAGTGTAATAAATATGGAGAAGTATGTGTTTCTCAAAAGCTCTGACTCCAAAAAGACATCGTTTCAAGAGAATACGCCTTATCATTTTCGTGTCAAACTAAATCAAAGGTTAGTCTTCGACGGATTCTGGGTGGTGTCCTTAACGGAGCTGAACTTTGGAAAGGTGAATCTGTATTAAGTCAAGGATCCATACATAGACGTGTTGTGTAACCTGTGCGATAGTTCACTGGCGGGCGAAACTCAACTGGCTTTATTGAGACGCATCGACTTGAGACAGGGACCTACCTACACATTTGGTACTGAATTTAACATTCGTGTCAAATTGAAAGACACCGAGAATATCTACAGCTTCATTCTCAACGGAAGAGACCACCGCTACACTTCATTTAAGACGTTATCCTTTTGTGGAGTAAAAATCACGGATTCACGTCCACTTTATTTCCCAGACTACGCTAAGTTTAAACATTATTTCGACAACAAACACGTGAGGAAAACATCTCATCTGCTCCATGGGAAAGCAAAAAGCTGGTGATCCCGGCTTGTCAAGCAGGAAAACAACAACAATGAGACCCAACCAAAGTCACATTGCAAAATGACGCGATCAGAATCGTGAAGCGAGGTAGAGAGGGGACCCAAAGACAAAAAGACAGAAGGCTTTAAAACGCATGCGGGCGATGAAAGGTCGCGTCATGACGAAGAAGATTTCGCCGAACCGGCAACAACGCTGCACCTTCCAAGGCGTGCCAAAGCGCCTCCAGTGTACTCCTGTGCAAGAAAACAATATTTTCAGTTAAAGACGTCCCATATAGGAACATAAATTCGCTGGCGTCACTCATCAATGATAAAGAATTCGGCGAACTCGTTCCAGAGTGCCTCAATCTGTTCACGCTACCTCCTTATCAGACTAGCATACAGAAACATTATTTTGTGAGATGTGCGACCTTTAAAGCCAAATCAACGATACTGCCCCGTTGGAGTTTCAAGTGAACAACTCAGGCCCCGACTACACCAATCTGAGACGCACCCGTTTGCATGTCAAAGTCAAAGTAACGCAGACGATGCCGCGGCCTTGGCGAGGGAAAATAATAAAGCTCCTCGTGAACTTGTTTATGCTGTCGCTGTTCTCCCAGGTCACCGTCTACCTGCAGAACCAGATCGCGGTCCAGTACCAACAACCATTCGCCACCTACAAGAGCATGATGAGGGCCCTGCTGGGATATGGTGGCGGAGCCGAAAAACACTCCAGTTGATGGCGCGGCTGTTCACCAAGGATTATGCGGTGAAACAGCGTGGATCTGGAAAGCACAGTAGCGTCCGGCGGATCTGTCAATTCAGGAATGTCATTACGAGGCATATGCATAGCGCCAAAGCAAAGAACTCACCATGTCGAGGGGCCGGTAATGCGAGGACATCTTCCACGCGAACCCGGCTCCTCGCCAATGACGTGGACCTGACTTTGAAAATGTTCAGATCAGAACCCAAATTTTGTTTGATGAGCTTAGCGTGTCTGAGCATGAATTCAAAGTTCAACTCTTGGGCGCTTATCTGCAGGTGCAAAGCGTCAAAGTCAAAGTCGCTCCATAACCCGATCTTGGTTCACAACCGCGGCGCTTCGAAATCGAACGCCTTCTACCGTACACCAAAAGCGAGAAGTCAAGGTGACCAGCATCCAGACCACTCAGCAGGCGCATGCCATGAACAACGTAGGCAATCCTGTCGCCAACCGATACATCGTGGGGACTGGTGGAAAGTTCGAGTCTGAATGCCAGCTACACGGCAATCCCTATAATTACTAGTCGTCCATGCTTAAAAGATAACGCTGTACATCGGCGGAGTCAGTGTGCCCGGTCAACTCGCTTGGCGGGGCGATGTAAGCTCTTACGTCAACATGCTCGGCGGCATGGGACTGTGGAAGGAAGACAAGGGCAATGCCATCACCAGAAGCGAATTTCTCCTGGGGAATGCCTTTGTTCGTCTTCGACATCGACACAATGTCGCTGAGTCGAGATTACCTGAACTTGGTGAAATCGGGGAGCGTGAGGCTCGAACTGGAATTCAGAATCGGCTCACCAGCACACTGAGTTGCGTCGTCTTGACTGAGAAATCAAAATCGACCGAGTACACTAACGTGTTTGTCAAGTAATCACCAGATGATAATGAAGCTTCACAGCTTCCGATGTGCCGTCACGATCGCGACCGAGTTTACCATCTCGTGTCCTTGGGTGTGTTTTGCTAAAGACACTTTACCTATGCTCACACCGAGCATCTGCGTTCTAAAAAGCGTTGGACTAATTGTCAACACCGAGAACCGTTTACGCAGGGTCGTCACTGGATTGCGATGTTTTCAAAGGGAGCCAAACCGAATGTTTTGACAGTTTGGCGGGAGCAGCCGTTGATAGGGTATTTGATCACTATATGAAGTATGAAAGAGTAGCTGCTACACTCACAAGACAATTACAATCTTCCAAATCGAATATGTGTGGTCTGTTTACATTGTACTATCTTTTATGTAAATTCAAAGCAAATTTACAGAATGAATTATGTTGTACAGCAATTTGATATGAATGATCATGTGTTCAATGATGAATGTCCTCATTTATTTGTAAGTACTTCAGATATTGCACTGAATCATGTCTACCTTGTATCTCTAAGACGAAATATTAGTATCTGTTTTTCAGTGTGGTGTATACCTGTTCATTACATAAATGAATCATACATAGATAGGACCACAATAAAACTTGTATAAGTGTATAAAATTCTTTTTCTTGTCATTTGTAAATGTCTTGCATGATGGTAAGAAAGTAGAATAAAAAACTCCAATGTAGTGCCGACTGACTTGCATTTTCACTCTTGCCTGCTGATAGGTAAGACGTCATCTTTCAACATGATGAGAGCTTCACAGGATATATTTGGCCTACAGCCATTTTCAAGTCCAAGTCAACAAAAACACATCAGAGAAAACCAAAGGCACCAAAGAGATCCTTCAAAGCGCAGGTTACATCTAGCCAGACAAAGAAGCACAGCTCTAAAGGGAAAAACAGATTGTATTGAAACTACAACCCATGTAGGCTAAAGGCTGTTGTGAAACGAACCCAATCGACCTTGAAGCGACACATGTCTGAAGGGAATAAAAGAATGCTTCAGACCCTGTAATGCCACACTTGTGTTTAACTACCATGGAGGTTACTACCACTTGTCCACACTGTGACAAGAGGTTTACATGAAAAGATAATCTACAGAGACATCAGAAGCAGATGCATGGATCCACTCGAAACTTATCTCCTCCTCCTCCTGCAGATAAGCAACTTCCTCTTCCTCTGGATAAACGCTCTCCTCCTCCTCCTCCTCCTCCTCCTCCTGGAGAGGAGCACAAGCAGCATGACAGATTCAGATTTCTGATTCCTTCCAATGGCATCATTGTCGGACCCAGTGGAAACGGAAAGTCAGTGTTTGTCTTCAACCTATTACAACATGGATTCATTCAACCTCTGCCTGATTGTATTGTGTGGTGTTATACCGTGTGGCAACCTCTTTACGATAACATTCTTCAAACTTTATGGTTTGTTAAAGGAATACCTTACAATCTCGAAGATGAAAACTACTTCGATGCCCACAACCAGAACTTGATGGTGTTGGATGATTTTTTGTCTTAAGCAAAGAATGACAAGCGAATTTCTCGTCTGTTTACCCAAACCTCCCACCATAAAAATGTCATTATCTTTTTGTTATTGCAAAACCTCTTCCCCAGAGGTAGGGAATCTCGTGACATTGCCCTAAATTCTCATTATGTAACGATTTTTAATTCACCTGTGGACAGACAGCAGGTGAAGGTATTTGCCAGAAGAATATTTCCTGACGACATAAGTAGATTCATGACTCTTTATGAAAGGGCTGTTGATACACCTTATGGACACCTCCACAGTGGATCTAAAACCTGACACGAGTGAGAAGAATAGACTGCATTTCAATATCTTGACAACCAGCTACAATAAATCTGGCCAGGTGGCTTTATGACAACAACAAAACAACAACAACAACAGATAAAAGATCTATCGGCAGCATTAGATGTTCAGACAGCTCCTGACGTTTGTGCTGATCCACACTTCAAAGAACAGTCTCTTAGCTGCTGGCGTTTGAAACAATATCCATCTCGAGTGGCGACACAGGACCTCTCACCATGGCCCAAGTGTACTGACTGTGGTGTATTGATGAACAATATGCATGATCTGCAGCGACATATCAGATCATGGTGTCCAGCAAATGACAGTTTGAAATTCAAGAGGAAACGTCTCAGATATGAGACTGACGACAGCAGTGATGATGAGGACCTGAAAGGTGGAGGTCTTGCTTTCAAACATCGTCGTTGTGGGAAGCCATCAAGCACTGACGCATGGGAGTTGAAGGCTGGCAAAATGTGGGTTTAACGCATCTGGAATCGTGTGTACAACAACAAACGTGCGACCTGATGAAACTTAAGAGGAAAAGTACAGAAAACAAGGTGATCGTACATGAATGGATGTACAAAAAAATGAAACAGATGTGGGAACATGAATCGGCTGACAGCCTTACCAGTGTCATAGAGTTCACCCAATACTTTAAACAGGCACCTCTATTTCAGTCCATTCGAGACAGCCTTAACGATATGGATCCTGGCACTGATGAATCTATCATCAAAAACAAGATAACCCGTTTCATGAAAACCATCATGAAGGACATTCTAACTCGCATAGATATGCCTGAAGCTGAAAGCGACACTGAATCTATCATACCTGCTGACGATGGTAGTGACGAAGATGCTGCTGCTGCTGCTGATGATGATGATGATGAGAGTGAGAAATGATAAAACATGGCGAGGGAATATACAAACCTTGTCTGGTGTTCCAACCCTTCAGTCGATATTTTGTACCAATGTAAAGGAAGGAGGATATGGACTTATTCATATATTAATAACGACCTCTCACGAAGTCAAAACAGATTTATCTAAATGACACCAACAGCTTGTCATCAAAAGAAACAGATGGTCCTATACATCAGGGAGACCAGCCAAGTTTGGGATCTCCAGGGGCGCAGATCTCTTTCTGTACCATAAATGTCACGTAAAGATGTCCTTCTCCATCCTATTGCTGTCATTTCAAGATGAAACACATTAAACTTTTTAACATCATTGAACCGTTAAGATTCCTATTTTTTTGTTTGTCAATGACACAGAAAGTACCCAAGTCTTACACTTGTAACCTTGTGACCTTATGTTTTGCTAATAAAAGAAGGGTCTATCACAATTTTTGTTTTGTTTTGTTGGTATTTTTTTTCTTCAATCTCAGATCAATGTTGAGCGAGTTAGTTTAGTATTACACCTTACTAAGCAATATTCAAGCCATATGGCAGCGGTCTGTAAATAATCGAGTCTGGACCAGGCAATCCAATGATCAACAGCATGAGCACAAATTGGGATCTGCGCACATGGGAACTGATGACATGTGTCAACCAAACCAGCGAGCCTGACCACCCGATCCCTGATTCCGTTAGTCGACTATCACAGAATTCAATAGTGTACTCCACATCATGAATATGCTTCTGGAAAACAATTATTGTTATGCTTCTACAAATCGATCACAACAATTTGCTAGTGTTTTTTTCACATCATACATTCACAACACAAAGGCTGACATATGTACACATATAATATGACATATTCTAATGATATTTTAACACAATGTAATGTATATCTTTGGATTTCATATGAAAATAATTACACACACACACACACACACACACACACACAAAATAAATGAACGGGCTCAACAAAATGAACTTGTTCCCACCTTCTCGGTTTGTTTGTTTGGTTTTTTTTAGATGAGGCAGGGTTTGAAGGCTCTGGGGGTCAATCATTATTGTGATTTACCTCTTAATGAGGCATGTATCACCTCTCCCTCGACATACCATAAACAAACACAGAACAAGGTTCTATCATTTCCATATGTTTACATGTTATGAGGGAAAGATTACTTCATTAGTGTCCATTTATGATGTAAATATTAAATGTACTTAGCATTATGCGGGTGACGGAAATGTTATGATTCCCACTTGACTTCATTGTAACGCACAGAGGACAGGTTTCTGCCTAAAGGTCCTCACACTCATGCTGGACGTCTTATAGCGAGGGAAGGGGGTCACATATGGAAAACGTTATTGGAAGTGCCTGTAAACACAATGCTCACATGGTGACACAGACTACTAACTAACTATATTTATTAAATTGATATCAAAGGTTTTTAACATGAGCAGCTCAGGTAATATATCAAAATATTAAACCTGCTGTGACAAATATTTTAAAACATTTTCGTCCACTCCAGAACTTGAAGCCAGCCTGCTCCTATTTCTCCCGTTCACACTCATGTCTATTTATTTAGAAAACAAATTCTGTCCCCCTCTCCACGCTCAAGACATTCATTCCATTGACGGTGACTCATAAAACACTGCCGCCCTAGTTGTTGTAGAAATACCATATATGGTTGTCGTTACTATGTCTCGTTTTGGTTAATTTAACAATCACACAGTGAATGGCTTCATTGCAACTAATTAAGTCATTGTGTTTTAACCTTAGATGACCTATGACATCATCCATATCATTGCATATCAATAATACGAGAGCTAATTAAGTGCATCTGACTGTGTACACAGATGGTTCCATGAACGAGAGGGGAACCATAATGTTTAAACGAACCAATCAGCATTCAGCACGCACGTTTTCGAAAATAGGTTTATGAGCGCGCGCAGTTTCCATAAATGGGAATGGCACTACGCTAACTACTATGCATTGTTTTCCGTTATTGAAGGCATGGTCCCCTTAATTGCATAAGTGCATAAAGGTTAATCACTTGTGACCTCACTTTGTTTACCTGTGACGTCATGCATATATTTGCATATTAATGAGTTATTCTGCATTTTTAATCATGCATAATGATGACGTCAGAGAGCCCTCGATGGTCACGTGGCTTGGTGACGTCATAGAGCCTATTTAAGGATGACGTTTTGAGGTTTGAGCCTCAAATGAGGTTCCGAATGATATAAATTTATACTACTTACATTTCTCTCACCGCGAGAGTGCCCCCAAATCAGCTGAGCGCAGCTGATGCGATCCTGATTCCTTGCTACCACCAACGAAACACACGAAAGTTGCAAGTAACCCACTGAGGCAACGGTGGGATACGAACACACAATGCATAGCCGCGAGAACTACACATCATAAGTCAGCACCTCAACCGATTACGCTACCGGGGACTTCTAAGATACATGTCAGTTTAACGGGTCTATCCTAACAGACAGACCCCATGCTCACTCAAAAACCGATATCTCTTAAACTATCCGGCCGATTTTCGTGACATTTTGCATGCACCACAGCAGGAGTATAGGGAATGGTGGGTGAATTGAGCCCTTTGGAAGGGCCTGGTCCCGTACCACCATTCCCTATACTGCTGATGTCCTATCCCATAATTAACATAATTAACTATTAACTATTAGATTAGAGTTCCTTTGCTGGACAGGAACATGTAAAATTTTCACTGTTAAAACACACCTTAACATGATTCATTTGAAAACATTGTTCAAACTGTGAAAGAATTGTTATACAGAGAATGTATTTGAGAGTTTATGTCTTCCCAGGTATCATTAAGATGCGATATAAAATATCTAAAACCTGGCGAAAGGATAATGAATGGATGCATAACGTCGAATCTCGGTGAAGAGACACCCTGATTGTGAGGAACAATTGTAAAAATGATATTAAGTGATCATATTTTGCGCAACAATAATAATAATAAGTCCACGCAGTCGTGCTGTAAACGAAATACAATACAGCAAATTGTCAATATCTAATATATAATTTTGTCTTGATATTCCCAAATTCAATCGATGTGATATTTGATCATATTGAACTGTTAGTCAACGCTTACCAAAAAGATTCTTTGTACATAAATATGGCAAACTTAAGGAAAGGTTGATACATTGATCCATGGAGCTTGTGTTACTGTACTTGGTGCCAACAGTTACATATCTTTGGGGGCGTAGGTAGCCTCGAGGTTCAAGCGTTCGCTCGTCACGCCGAATTCCCGGGTTCGATTCCCCATATGGGTACAATGTGTAAAGTCTCTTTCTGATGTTGCTGGAATATTGCTAAAAGTGGCGTAAAACTAAACTCACTCACATATCTTCTTCAGAGGTACTGGGCAGTTTGTGAAAGGTTAAGGAGAGGAAATGCCATGTATTGTTTATTGAGAAAATGGTATGAAATGTTTGACGTCCTTATTGATAACAAATGTGTTACATTTGGGGATAAACATTCAGATAATATGTAGGTATCGCTGTGCGCACCGAATAAGCTCCCCTCCTGGTTCTTTTTCTGTATTCATGTGAACAGACATTTGCTCTGATTGCAAAGTCAATTCTACTTACAACACCTGTTCGAACGAGTGAGTGAGTATGGTTTTACCCTACTTTTGGCAATGTAGCAGCAATATCACCAGAAATGCGCTTCACACATTGTACCCTTGAGGGTAAGTGAACCAGGGCCTTCGGCGTGACGGGCGAACGCTTTAAACACTAGACTACCCCACCGCCCGACAACTGTTCGACAATTGGCGAGTGAATGAGCTTAATTTCAGACTGCTTTGAATAGTATTGCAGTTAAATGCATATCAATGTGTCGCATTAATATGGGATGAAAAACAGAGGAAAAATATTTGTTCTGTCGATACCTTGGGAGCGAGATAACATTTAAACAGCAATAGGTGTCAGGTATCGATTTATGTTGTTCCAGCATCATGCATTGTTTCCATGCAATGAAAACATACTTGCAACTTTACTTCACTTTTTACTGTTTATGTAATCATGGTTTATCGATTTGAACTTGAGCTAAAGTGTGTGGTTCATAGTCACAGTTGATAGACAGAAACACGTATTAGTGTCATTACAGTTGTGAAGATCTTTAACAAATATGGCGCTGGTAGTGAAGTGAGAGCTGGAGTTATAAATCTCAACACCAATTTAGATCCAGAAGAATGCCTTTGCAGGATGTACATGTGGCTCATGAATGTTATGCTAATTGTGATAGATGTACCCATCCATGTAGACTAACAGCTGTTCGATTGCCCATATGAGTACAATGTATGAAGCCCATTTCTCGTGTCCCCCGTCGTGATATTGCTGGAATATTGCTAAAAGCGGCGTAAAACCAAACTTACTCACTCACTCACTAACAGCTAGTCTCTGGAATGGAATCATTTTACAGAAAAAATGTTTTAAACTAAAATACGATAAGATAAAAAGGAGCCCAGAGACTTTCTTCATTTTCAGCTTGAAGCTGTGGTAGTCTAGCCACATATTCTAGACTTGCCACATATTCTAGACTTGCCACATATTCTAGACTTGCATGGGTTGCATTGGGTATATTTGTTTCAGGGTCTGAATGACAGACTATCCATGTCGTCCACGAATGAATGCCTTATGGTGCAACTATTTTCAATGAACGGCGGTTGGTCCGCGTGGTCAGTGACATCAGCTGGTGCATGTACATTGACATGTGGGAGTGGTCAGCAAACAGTCTCTAGGGTCAGGACCTGCAGTGTCCCGACCCCAGGCCACGGTGGAGCTCCCTGTCCCGGGGCGTCAACAGACACTCAGACACAGACATGTAACATTGTGCCTTGTGCAGGTAGGACAAATGAGCATAATTGTGAGTTAATATTATCGTCACATCGGCAATATTTCAGCCATATCGTGACGAGGACAATTAACTATCATATTTAAGATCAATAAAATTAAGATTAAAAAAACTGTTGACGATGAACAGTAAAACTACTAGTGTATCACAGATAGAGATGTAAAACTATCTTAAAACTTATACTATAATACAAGACAATAAAAAATAAAACACGGGATATAGATAACCAAGAACTGAAGGTAGATCACCATACTAGAGACCATGGGGACTTACAGTATTTTTGCTCCCTGCATGGACCCGAGCCGGATTTACATCATTCCTTCAGACGTTGGTGATTGTAGGTATATTTAGCCATAACTTAATATATAATAAATGCTACTTTTTAAAATATTCTGTAAGCCTAATTTATCTTGAATGTTTTGGGACTTACGTAGCTAAGCATTATTGTAAAGCATTCAGTTGATTCTTTAGACTCTACATATTCCCTGAGGAGGGGTTCATTGCTTTAAACCGGCTCTGTAAATATATCAGCATGGGTTAAATGTGACATATGTTATATTTGGAATTATGATTTCTCAGTATAAAGTATAAATTATTGTATTTGGGGGTTGAGTCCTATCCGAGACAACCTCAAAGTTAGGCACCTAATCGTCAGCACACAAAGTCAGGGATCTAACCAACTCAGCCATCGCATTTAATCGTGGTTTTGGTTTGTGGTATGAAACTTCTTTTCGTGTAATTAAGGGTGCATTTTATAAATGAAAATTTGTAGTAATATTTGTTCTTCTGTTCTTCTGGCCTTCCACTTAACTTGACTGGCTGCTTGTAAGGTTGGTTCACAGGTTGGTTGGTAATACGTCGTCGTTCAACTTTGACAAGTTCTAAACGTTTCTACAAACTGAAAAACTATCAACATTATTTCTCGGAAACGTTTTTCTATTCAGTTGACGGCGTCTGGGCGACATGGACCGTGGCGTCCACTGGACCTTGCTCACAGACCTGTGGGGGAGGGCAACAGTCACTCAGTCGGACCAGGACATGTACCAACCCTTCCCCTGCTAATGGCGGTTCAACTTGCCCAGGCTCATCCACAGATAATCCTAGTCAATCCTGCAACACCACACCCTGTCCAGGTGAGATATAACAGTAAACATTGTACAAAGTGTACTTGTGTTAATCATTATATTCGTTTTGTACTGTAGTCAAGTTGACAAGTTGAGTCGACTGTATCCGTGTATGAGAAACTGTCCTTTATGTGATCGAGGTATACAGGAAGAACGAATATTATCTTTAATGTATATCAAAAATATGTATATTTAAAGAATATTACTTTTCTATATATGCGGTACTTTGTTGTCATGGCAACTGCCACGATTGTAACACAATACTTTATAAGCCTATAACTGTATTTGGGCAAATTGACAAGTTGGGTCAACTGAATACGTGTATGAGAAACTGTCCTTAATGTGCTAATTGTAAAAAGTTTACTTTAGATCTGCGAATCTGGTTCGAATGTAACTCGACAGGATGGTACATGAAAGCTATTAAGGTTTTAGGGCCCGTGGGATAGCCTACTGGTTAAAGCGTTCGTGCGTCACGCCAAAGACCGGGGTTCAATTACCCATTGGTAAATTGTGTGAAGCCCATGTCTGGTGTCCCCCGCCGTGGTATTGCTGGAATATTGGTAAACGCTGCGTAAAACTAAACTCAGTCACTAATGAGGGTTTACTGGACATCCTGCTCCGTCAGAACTCTTCTGTCACTTCTCGTACAAACCTATTCCGTGGTTTCGTATTATTATTTAATAGGTGTTTATTGACAACTACCCACAGAAACACCATACGCCTATGCATCAATAACGCCTATTCAAACCTTTGAATTATAGATCACTGTCTTTAGTTTGACACTCCCATTTATCCTCATTTAGGTAATCGAACGGAGAATCCTGTCACGCAAAACGTCGTAACTATGTACATGTTACCAGTGGAAAATAACCACCCAATTTGGGTCAAAATTTGAAAAGGAAATTTGACTGTTTAAAGTCTAATTATGATGAATACTGTGGAAAAATATTTGGATTGTAATTGATATCAATCGAATATCAAAAGTATGTAGTGCACATGAATTAGTTACGTGGAATTCTATGATTGTGTTGTTGCTAAATGCTCCTACACTCAAATACTCGTTACAAATACATATACCCTTGAAGAATGGTTACACAGCACTCAAAACAATGAACTTGTATCTACATAAGGGGATACGATGACATGTGTCAACCAAGTCAGTGAGCCTGACCACCCGATCCCGTTAGTCGCCTCTTACGACAAGCTTGGGTTGCTGAAGATCAATTCTAACCCGGATCTTTACGGGTGCAGCCTTTTTTATCACCTGAGTGTACAGACTGCAGGAGCAGCATGTGCCAGAGCCCAGGATGTACCTGCTGGCAGCCAACTCATTTGTATGGCAAGCCGTTAGGGACAAAATTGTGAATTGTGCCAGGGGTGCTGTGCTATACATTGTATGAACAATTCAACCTGTGACATTTATACCAATTGACCGGAAGTATTCATCTGGAATGATTAGCCGATTTATTTGTCCAATATATACAGGGCATGGTATCGACTTTGGGAAACTGTGCCACGGTGTATTAAGTCCATCTACAGACAAACAGTTGTTTTCTGTGCATCACTGAATGAGTGAGTAAGTTTGCTTTACTACTCACTCAGCAATATTCCAACTATGTGGCGGCAGTCTGTAAATACTCGAGTCTGGACAAGACAATCCAGTGATGAACAACATGAGCATCGATCTACGCAGTTGGGTTACGATGACATGTGTCAACCAAGACAGCGAGCCTGACCAACCGGTCCGGTTGGTCGCCTCTTACGACAAGCATGGGTTACTGAAGATCAGTTATAACCCAGATCTTCACGGGTCTGCATCACTGAGCATCATGGAAACTGACCGGAAACGTCCATCATAAACAGATGCTTCTAAATGATTGAGGATTAAATTTGTGACACATTTATAGATTAACCACATTTACGGATCATATGTCACGAGCGCCTTTCTTCCGTGTCGGTGTCGAGAGACTTAAAGCATTCACCATAGGTTAAGGCATATGTTAATCCCGAGTTTTCTGTAGGTTATTCGATACATTATTTATTGATATTAATGGAAATTAAGAAACAACACATGAAATGTTACCCTAAAGAGAAAGCCACTGTTTAAGGGACGTAATCAATTTGTGACATAGTCGCGAGCCATACAGAATTGTTATTGATGTTTTATGTGAACCCGTGTATTTTGTAATAGGAAATGAAAGGTGTATCGTTGTCATTTCCACATTGTCATTCGAAAATCGAAAAATCAAAAGGTGTCACGTTTGTTCTGCCCGTTAAGTTGTAAGCATTGAGTGCTAGTTCCATTCACAGATACCTTCAACTATCATTGGTTTGTGAGCAGCAATAACAACAAAGGCCATAAAATAACACAATCATTTCGGGCTGTTGGGTAGCCTAATGGTTAAAGCGTCCGCTTCTCACGCTGAAGGCCCGGGTTCAATTCCCCACATGGGTATAATGTGCAAACCGGAACTTGAGTCTCATGAACCAATTCAGACAATTACCTACTTTTCAGCCGATCCGAATTTTCTCGTGTGAAAATGAAATGAGACACTACAAACAACTAGGGTTACACAAAATTTCCATTCTTTGTTCCATAAGAAAATGGTATTTACAAATGAATTTTAATTTTAAACTTAAAAACAATCATATTTCTATATTTTATGGAGAGGTTTGATGAGGTTGTAAAATGATACACAATTCATCTGGCTTGATGGTTACATATGTTATGTGTTCTTTCCGCTTATCCAATGTATTTTTGTAACGTACAATATGTGAGTGATATAACATCAGGGCCGAAAAAGACCGCCAAACCTTTTTTGCGGCCTCGTTTTGAAATTTCTACGATTTCCAGATTTCCGATTGTCAAAGCACGTAGTGTTGCAATATACAAGTGATTAGATATATCAAATTATACTGATTAATATTTATATATCCAGTTGAATGAGTTGGTCTTAGAATTCTGGACTGGTTATTGTACTAAGTTGCGCAATAAGACGGAACCCAGTCAGCATGAAACGAGACTGTTGTGTGATCAATGTTTTGAAACCCATTTCTGGTGTCCCCCGCCGTGATATTGCTGGAATGTTGCCAAAATGGCATAAAACCATACCCACTCACTCACACAATCTCTTCATTCATGCAGTTGATGGCGGTTGGTCCAGCTGGACAACTTTCCTTGAGGAAATCTGTTCTCTGAGCTGTGGGGGAGGGACAAAAAAACCAGACACGAGGCCAGAGCCTGTGCCAACCCTGCCCCATCTAACATGGGGGCCACCTGTAGCGGATCACCCACCAGAGCTACAGAACTGTCATGTAATACTGCAGTGTGTCCAGGTACGAGTCCACATTTGACTATTTAACTACAAATTGTTTTTTGAAAACCAACTCTGTTTAGGTAGGAAACGTTGTATTGGTGGATTTCAATATTTTGACATAGATATTCAAACATTAAATTAGGCACAAATTATTTACAGAGTTTACAATAGAGGAACATCTTTTTAACTCAGGATTGTTGCTGACGTTTCGAAATGTACTGTTTATGCCAACACGGTCGACATCAAACTCATCTATGTACCTTCTTCAATTCAAGTGACATGTCCAACAAGCAGTGGCTACATACATGACGCTTCTGTCAACGTATGTTACAAGATCTCATCGATTACTCGAAACTGGAACGATGCTCGTTCCTACTGTCAAGCTGAAGGAGGGGGATCTCATAGCCCTTCAGACAAGCGCCAAGGAAACGTTTATTCGCCAGGCGATATTTGGTAATAACACCTTTTCTGCATTATTTGATTTTTTTCAGCTTGGTTGATAGTTATTGGGTAATAACACCTTTTCTGCATAATTTGATTTCTTTCAGCTTGGTCGAGGTCTTAAGCAACTCCGTGCTTGCTGAAAGAGGCGATCGGTAGTCATTCCAGCTGACATGGTTGACACATGTCGTGGTATCCTAAGAGCATAGGTCGATGTTTATGATAGCAATCACAGAATTGGTTAAATATCCGGTTTAGGATTGGTCTCCAGGAACCCATGGTTGTCGTGAGAGGCCAGTAACAGGATCAGGTTGTCATTCTAGCTGACTTGGATGACACATGTCAACGTATCCTAGCTGTGTGGATCCAAGCTCATTTTGTTGATCACTGGGTTGTCTTGTCCAGTTTCGATAATATACAAACCGTCGGCATCCAACTGTACGATTTTTGTCTGCATCTCTAAAAGACAAAGTACAGCAAGATAAGCCTACAGCGTTACATGTGCAAAACGAAAATATTTTTGAACGTATCTTTGAAAATACATCAGTAGAATCTCTGCACTTGTCCAAGTTTTGATGTTCAACACAAGCACTAAATGTGATGGGCGGTAGCCCAGTGGTTAAAGCGTTCGCTCGTCACGCCGACATTTCTATGTCCCCCGCTGTGTTGTTGCTGGAATATTGCAAAAAGTGTCGTAAAACTATACTCACTCACTTATACGAAAACGTGTCAGTGGATTATATTGCCCATCACATGGTTGCCTGGTCACTACTCGATTGTTACCAGGACGTCGTCGCGTATCAGGAATGCTTCTGAGCAGTTTTTGGAATAAAACTTTTTTGTAATGCAAATTATGTTTTCAGCAACTGACTGATACCATTATTTTCATTTACAGGCCCAATGCAATTTGTTTTGGCGGGTAACCGAAAGTTTGATTGCTTGTTGTATAGGGCCGCACACAGCAATATTCCAGCTATAAATGACGCTGGTCTACATGTAAATAATCGAGTCTGGACAGACAATCCGGTGATTGACATAATGAGCATCGAATTATCTGGCGTTGACGTTTTATACGTATTTGAACAATTTGTATTCAGAAACGCCATACACAGTAAAGTGAGTTTTTAATCATTGGTTAAGCTTATCAATGGTTAATCATATGGGTTTTCTTCGTGATAATGGATTTTTTCTTGATTGGCACAACTCACGTGCTGGTTTAATTCTGTCCCTCGAAGCATAAGCTGCAAGCTGTATCGCAAACATCTGATTGGGGACGCACTGTGCGAAATAGTTTCCGGTCGGGCTAGCTATGCCTGAAATTTTCTAGCCCACAAAATAATTCACTAGCCCGAAATTTGAATGTAGAAACTAAGCAAAAGAGTACAGAAATAGATGAGTATAAGATATTGTCGGCATGATACGGGTTTCGTCATTAAGCCGCTAATATGATGAACATTTTTATCAGGCCATAATCTTGCATGATTTAAAAGTGTATTATAACTTAAAAAGTCGGAGAGAGTGATATATTTACAAAGTGACCCCATGAAATTCACTAGCCAGTTGGACCAGTGACTGTGGCCCGACTGGATTTTTACAAGCCACGGGCTAGCGGGCCAGAAAAGCTTGGAAAACGCTCGTAAAATCTCCAAAGTACGTCCGGAAGATCGTCCAAAACACAATCAGTTGGGCACTGAGCTGTTACGTAAACAAACGCATGTGTCTGTATATCGCACTGTTCGTGATCCTATCCTTATTGAAAACTTTAAATTAGGCAACACAATTCCGTTCTATGTCATGTCAATATGACTATATACATTTTCATGATTTTTTAACTATCACATAATGTCATGACTGATTAAATTACTCCAGTTACTTTTATCAAAGTACCTCCATCCTTACGTGTTTTCTGATTGGTTCGTCGTATTATCGCTCATATCATTTATCGACAAGGGGCCCGTTTCACAAAGCGGTCGTGACACTACGACTGTCGTAATTCTATGTTAATGTATGGGAGTTACGATCACCTTGGTGCTACGATCGCTTTGTGAAATGGGGCCAAGGAGTCTACTTAAAGGTTAAGGAAAGAACGAGTGTTGACGAATGAGTATACCCTATGTGAGGAATTCTAAGATCTGGTCACACTTGCCACAATTACAAATCGTTGGAATCATACTTTACACTTGTCTTCTACACCTTCCAGCATTGAAGAGTGAGAGGGTGAGTGAGTTGGGTTTACGCCGCTTTTAGTAATATTCCAGCAACATCACGGCGGAGGACACAAGAAATGGGCTTCACACATTGTACTCATGTGGGAATCGAACCCGGATCTTCGGCGTGACGAGTGAACGCTTTAACCACTAGGCTACCCTACTGCCCCCTAACATTCAAGAGGAGAGACCAGACGATGACAGATATGTCTGCAAATTATTGTTTTACTACGTTTGGTTATTATTTTAGTGCATTGAGGTTACGGCCGACACATTTGGTTTTCCTGGTTCTGATGCCAGTCTGGTTATAATAATGATAATAATACGGGCATTTGTAATGCGCTGAATTCCACACAACGGAGGAGCACGATCAAAGCGCAACAATGTGATTATTATTACTCTTGATAACCCAAGCTCCCTGTGAGGCGCTAGAAGGTTAATAGTCGCATGACTTATCACACCGGGTAGGGTACCTATTTTCTGGTGGGTGAACAGAGGCAATTTTGAACAAACCCACTTGCCAAATGTGAGAGCAGATGTATCACATATGCTTCGTTGTGGAGCAGGACTGAAAGCCTAGAAACTCGCAGGAGTCAAGCTGCGAAACACGGTCACCCATCCAGCGACTCTCCGCGCCCAACGTTGCTTAACTTCCACTGATTTACGCACAGGACCACAGCGCCACGACATTAATCGTCCTGGGCAAATGGTGGCGTTATAAACAGGGTACAATGTAATGTTTTATAAATAAAACAAAAAGCAATAAATCCCTTCCACAATCATCAGAAATATTCTGACAATCACATCATTAAACTGTTCATACACTGATATTCTCTCAAACCTGAATCCTTTGTAGGATTCTTGCCTTGTCAACCATCACAAATACACGCAAAAGCAAATCAAGTGCACACCTAAACATAGACGAATGCCCGTGCTGATGGTTTCAGCAGTGTGGAGGTCGTTTTCGTCCTGTATCATTTTGAGCTTGTCATACTTCATGACCTTATTCGACGTTTTCGACGCCTTTTAATACAACTCATCCATGTATTTGTTTGTAGATATCATCGGAACTTCTGACGTAGGCTACTTCATCGAGGACAGCAAACAGCAACTCCTGGCTCGTGGAAGTGGGTAGATAGAACTTCAATCTCTGGCTTTTCAATGTCTGATTCCACTAAAATGTGCTTGGAAATCGACAAAAACATCTTGGATGACGACGTTTGTAATTACGTACAACGGTTTGTGTGTGAAATCGTCCTGACGTAAGTGGAAACAAATGGCTGTAATGTACACCTAGCCCCTTCTAAATAGAGGAAGAAAACAACACTTTCCTTAATCAATACAAATCTCTGTTGCTTGTAATGGCGCTGAGTCCACTGTACGATTCCGATAATGTCAAAGGCACGTTTTTATAACACCAATTATTGGGGACCCTGATTTTCACCAAAAAAACCATGCAAAGTCACGGCGTCAATACTGTCCTGAATTGCATAGATCGATGTTGATGCTGTTGATCACTGGATTGTCTGGTCCGGACTCGATTATTTGCATACCGCCACCATAAAGCTGGAATATTGCTGAGTGAGCATTAAACAACAACCAACCAACCAACCAACCAATATCGTCCTTAACTAAAATGCGAGGAATCATGTGGGACAAGTAACAATGGTTGCCTGAACAGGACAAAACCCTGATTGAACTACATTTGAATAAAATTAAATTAACATTCTGTTTCTGGGCCAATAAACAGATATGTTTGAACAGTGCATGTACTGTTCGTGGCCTGGTCTGTCTGAATGCAACCGTATACCTCCAGATCGTTTGTGAGTAATTGAGTGAGTTTAGTTTTACGCCGCACTCAGATATATTCCAGCTACATGGCGGCCATCTGTAAATAATTGAGTCTGGACCAGACATTCCAGTGCTCAACAGCATGAGCATCGATCTGCGTAATTGGGAACCGATGACGTGTGTCAACCAAGCCAGCGAGCCTTACCACCCGATCCCGTTAGTCGCCTCTTACGACAAGCATTGGGTTACTGAAGGTTCATTCTAACCCGGGTTGTCACGGTAGATCGTTTGTGCAGAGGCGTACCACAACGTATGATAATGCACTGTACATACGAGGACAATGTTTCAATATTGAGGCATCAATCTCCAGTGATATAATAGACTCACATATTGTTTGAAAAACCTCTATATCATTACTATGAATAATAGATAGTATACGCCTGGATGCATTACAAAACACACAAAGACGTAATACACTGATATTATGGTTCATCGTTGGTCTCTCTGGAACTTGTATTATTGCAACACACATTTGTTGATATTTTTTAATAAAATTATGACGAGTTCTCTCGGATTTAAACAAAGATACACTTTCCACAGAGGACGATATCTTTCTTATTTTTGTCACATGTTGAAATATACAGGTAGCATCGAACTTCGAAATTTCGTTGATGTATGTTTATGGATAAGACAATGCTGCTCACTTATCATCAGCGTAACACAATTCCCTCAAAGACGAACATGTGTTTTCTGAATCTTTCATCCATGTGATGATTGTGCTTTACATATTCTGCATAAAGGTTATTTCCCTCGTGTATGTGTATAACTAAATGCTTGTGGTTTTGTTTTCATTTTGGCTTATAGCCCTTGCTTTAACTTGTAAGTAATATTGTAACAGCCTATATTTTATATTGTAAATAATACTGTAATGTTAAAATGTGTGTATAATAAAAATGCGGGACCTTGTGTTTTATAATTCACTTGTGTGTATGTGTAAACGTGGTCTCCCTCGCTATATGGCTGAAACAAAGTAGATGCGACATTAATCTTTATCTCACTCATGTACCAACTGTCATCCGTTGGCCCAAATCCTTGAATGACCTATTTCTGCTTAAACGAGTGTGTACAAGAGAGCCAATCTTCCACCGCAGACAATGTACATTGCAATAACCCTCTGTTATCTGCGGAGATCCTGTGAGGGGAAAGTGCATGGTACGTCTTAACTGCAGATTTTTTATCCTGGGGTAAGAGGATACAGGATTGCCGTACTAATTGATCAGACAGGATTCATCTCTAATTTTGCACTGGTCAGTGGAACACCTTTGTCTCATACTCATACAGATGGCTCCGCGGACTCGTTTGGCGGTGGACATAAGCCAAGACAATAATGAACATAACATTATTATACGTTTTTTTAGCAAAGGTCATTCACGGATATGCACTCGACATCTGGAATGAGTGAGTTAGTCTACTTTTACGCCGCTCTCAGCAATATTCCAGCTATATGGCCGCTGTCTGTAGATAATCGAGTCTGGACCAGACAATCCAGTGATCAACAGCGAAAGCATCGATTTGCGCAATTGGGAACCGATGACATGTGTCAACCAAGTCAGCGAGCCTGACCACCCGACCCCGTTAGTCGCCTCTTACGACAAGCATGGGTTACTAAAGATCAAAATTCTAACCCGGACATTCACGGGTACATCTGGAATGAGTTACTGGATTGTCGAGTTTTTTCGCAAAACTGATGGACGAGATATATCCCGAAATTATGATCGATATTTGATCGATAGATATGATCGATAGTTGTAGACCCTCAGACGGACTTGTGTTGTTGAGATCATCACTCACACAGATCTGTCAAAGACTAAGTGTGATGTAGTAGAGAACTGAATAGTTTTCACGGGCAGTTGCACCACAATAGGATAAAATAGGATAACATTTTATTATCCCGAGGGGAATTTTGGTTACATCGTAAAACACGTAGAACACAACATAACATGGAATCACAACATATCACATTTCAACAAGCATTAAGATAATAAAAAATAAATAGGTAAGAGCACTAAAAGAGTGAAAGAGTAAGATATGACTTAATGTAATGATGAGATAAAAATAGCAGTTGTGTAAAATGGTGTACATGAAGGTAAGATGATAAATGAATGAATATGGAGATTAACTGTTGTTAAAATAATGAATACAAAAGAATGACGCAACATTTTGTACTAGCTATTGGCATGCGCAGACGACGTCCCGACAGAAAAAATTCAAAATCGTAAAATAGAAAATGAGAACTGTCATCTACAATTTTCCGCTATTTTGTGACAACTTGCTGCTCGTAAAGAAGGACGATAGATGTTGCTAAATCTATGCCAATGATTTTGCGTGTTGCGCTAACAATTCTGCAGAGTTTAGTTTTGTTTTGAACGGACACGTTACCAAACGAACAAAGTAGGTTCAAATTTAAAATCTTTGTATTAATGTTTCGTAAAACATTACCATAAGACAACAATCAAGTCTAAACTTGTTTAAACGACGAAAGAAATACAATCTCTGCTGACCTTTTATGTATACTTAATCAACATTGTCATTCCAAGTTAGCATACAGTCAAAGATAGTGCCTAAATACTTGTATAAGTCACAATTTCAATTTCAAATTTGAAGTAGGTCCTAAAGAGGGAGATGATTTTTCTGAAATCTATAATCTTATCTTTGTTTTTTTAGTACTTAAAATAAAAACGTTTTCTTTACACCAATTTGTAAAAATCAAAACCTCATTCTGTAATCAAGGTAGGCAGACTTCAAAAGTGAAACCATTGCTGCGTCATCGGCAAATTTGATAATGAAACAGTTAGCTGTTTCACTGATACAATCATTGGTAAAAATAATAAACAATATGGGTGACAAACACATCCTTGTGGAGTTCCAGTGGACAGGTTGGTAACAGAGGAACTGATCCCATTTTCACTAACACAGTGAGGTTTATTAATCATAAAAGAGTCTACCATCTGATTAGATTACTGTCAGCACACATGTTTGACAGTTTTGACAGAAATAAATGTGGCTGAATGGTACTGAAGGAGGAGGAAAAGTCAGCGAAAAGAATCCTCACATATGATCCTCTATTTTCCAAATGTTTATAGATGAGATTCAGAAGAGTTATTGAAGCATCGTCTGTACCTTTTCTTTGTCGGTAAGCTCGTCACGATATGGCTGAAATATTGCCAATGTGACGTTAAATATTAACTCACTCACTCACTCACTCTTTGTCGGTAAGCAGTTTAGGAACATTTGACCATAAAACAGTTGTTTACTTTTGTCAAGCTTTTTCGTTTTCGTACACATGGTCCCAAGGGACAACAAAAAGTGTGTGTGTGTTGTCAGGAATTTATGCTTATTGTGCGAACAGGCTTTGGTTGACGAAGATCTGTTCAATCCCGGATCTTCACGGCTCTGCCAAATACGGTTTTACTCCCACTTTTTGCAAATGGGCAGTGTTAATCAACAGAGGGATTAGGGTATAGTCTGTATCAGGGTAGTGGGCACTGATATATATACTGAAAGGCAAAAAGAAACGTCGTAATATTAGAGATGACATGGAGTATTTTGAACCTATTTTTAAATATACACCAGAAGTCAAGTTTGAGGAAACATGAATCGTGGTCGTATAGCCTGCATTGCCCAATAAAGTATTGTTTGAGATTGAAGTTAGAAATGTTTTGGTTTTGGGAGGAAAAGTTCCCACAAACACAACATTGAAATCGAGATGCACGTGCATCATAAATGCATTCAGGCATAAATTGCCGGCTTGAATGGCAATCGTTCACTTGTTTTCTGAACACAGCAGCTATGACTAGGTTAACGAGAGATCAACCACAACAAGCTATTGGACGTCTGCACGCTGGTCAACATGCTCGAGTCATTGCTAATGACTTCAGTTGCAGCGTACGAACGATAGAACGTCTTAGAGTGCGATACAACGCCACCAGCAGCACTGATGACCGTCCACGTAGTGGTCAACCCCGTGTAACAACACGTCGCCAGACCGTCATATCGTCCAGCAACACGTGCAAGACCTATTCGCATGGGCCAGAGAAAAGCTTAGTGACCATAGAAACCACCAGCGACCAGTCAGTGACCTACCATTCGGCGACGTCTCTAAGCCAGGAACCTGTTTTGTCGATGTCCTGCCAGGAGACCCATATTCACCCAACGTCACCTCCGGGAACGTATCAAGTGGACACAACAGCGGCAAAACTGTTGTGGGGACAATGGAGAAGGATTTACTTCTCTGATGAAAGTCGGTACTGCATTTCAGTGGCGTATTATTTTTAAAAATAGGTTCAAATGTTCCATTGATACTTAAATGTCATTTCCAATATTACGAGATTTCTTTTGCCTTTCAGGTATAGTATAGTCTACTTAACTGTTAAAGTCATAAACTACATACTAAAAGAATTACTTAATTCATAAACTCGTATGTAACTGGCATTAACACAGAAAGACATAATGAGTTTGAAATAATAATTTATAAGCATACAAGTGATATGCATCTTATGAAACATTGGTATGAGTAACATCAATAACATCACCAACATATATGTCCATCACAATACAGGGTGTCTGCAGCAGCTTGATGGAGGAGGTTGTCTGGTGTGGAAAATAGCATGAAGTTCTTGTCAGGTGCTGAATGCAGGAGGAAGTTGTCACGTCAACTTGATCATTAGCCATGATGATGAATGATGAAGTGGGGTTTCGTTTTTAAGTGAAATGACTGGGACATTTATTAGTGTTCACCAATTTGTTCTCAAATGTGCTCACCAATTTAGTCAGACTTGTGGTCATGGTGTCACCAGACATACCTTGAAACAGACTATAACTAATCCCCTATTGTTCTACGGGTGGCTGCACTTTGTTGTTTGGAGAAAAGTGGATACAATGGGGTACACCCAAAATACATCCTTTGAATAATGGACGCTCTTGTGATTGACATCATCCACGGCGATCCACGCAACTGGGAAACGAAGACATGTAGTCTACCAAACCCTCGAGCGAGGACAGACTACCTAATAATGACATGATAGTAGTAATCCGTTGTTCTTCCTTCCTTTAGGTAGTGTTCACTGTTTATGAGTTTTTCAGTGCAGGATGTTTTTTTACGCGATTTAAGATCCTCAAACTCGCCGACATAGCTACGTTTTATCTCTTAAATTATTAAACCTCCCCGTAAACAGAGGGAGTTTTTTGTAAATACGTTATAAATCAGGGGGAAAAGTTAAAACATTCATCGACATTTTATGTTTCAGTCGGACCTCTTATGAAACTTAGGAAACGTGCAAAAAATCTCCATTGCACTATAACTGACAAGGCCATTTTTGAAAGCACTGTAATAATCTGCGTTTCTGTAGCAAAGTGGTACGAAGGTGGCAAAGTTCTTTTACGGATAACTAAAGAAAGTATTCGTCATTTTGCATTCATTCCGCATTACTAAGTGTCCAAATGCAAAATATATTTCTTACGTGAAACATTCACATGTTACATTATCAACTTACCCAGTGGGCATATCAACGTTGTTTCAACGTTGAGAATAGGTTGGTCCTTAACGTGAAAATTTGATTGAAAATAGGTTATATATGAAAGATTTTTAGACCTAGATATCCAACGTGGAATCAACGTTGAAGTTTGACCTATTATCAACGTTGAAAAAAGGTTGTATATGAAAGATTTTTAGACGTAGATATCCAACGTGGAATCAGCGTTGAAGTTTGACCTATTATCAACGTTGAAAAAAAGGTTGTATATGAAAGTTTGTTAGACGTTTGTTTGACAGGAGTAATAAATTGTAACAAAAGCCATTTTTACATAAAATGATGAAAACAAAGTGGGTGGTAATGAAAGAGCGTTATCATCTTTCTCTTAAACTTTGTGATGGATATACTGGCAAACAAGTGAAATGTTAAAAACTTGTTACTTTAGCATTGCTCCTTTTATGTAATCCACAAAATTAATTCCACCCAATCTTTGAAAATGGGATTTTTGCAAATTCCATTAAAAATAAATCTTTTTTTTTCATAATTAAATGTTCCTTATTAAATTACTTCTTTTATATGTAACATTTTAACCATTAAGAGATATAAATCATTACATCCCTTCCAAACCAGTGTAAGAATGAAAGTCTATGGGTGCAGTTTTCTTAATTGTCCCATCAAAGAATCATTAGTGAAGTTACACATTTTGTAAATAAATAAAAGTTCAAATAAATTATATACAATTTCACCCTTCACAAAGACTAGCACAAGACATTTTGATGTGAATTTTCGTTGCATGATCTGAGAAAGATTCGCTTTCGTCATTCTCCTTCCCCCCTCCCCCCAAATAATATACATATGCTGACAGGGTTCAGAGCGTGCTCAGTGCACAATTTAGTGACAGATCCATTCAAACGAACAAATGTTCATAATAATGTGATGTAATATAAAACATTGATAAGTTCTATTCGATTTTGAATAGCAGCCCTTAGGGACCGTTCATAATTTATGCTAGGGGGTGATGATGGCTTTTATGGAGAAGCATGTACAATGTGAATTACAACACACCCACCCCCGCTCCCTAAATGTATGTACAAAATAAGTGATCCCCACCCCTGTATGCCATGTGTACAAAATCAATGACGCCCCCCTCCCCTTCCCATAATTTCTAAGCATCATTTTAAACATAGTACAAAGTACGTGTGTACAAAATTGCTGACCCCCTAGCTCCCCTGAACAAAATGGGTGCCCCCCCCTTAAAATCAGCATCATCACTAAACACTAATCACTAAACACTAGCCGATCGAAAGGTCAACATCTGTCATGTGTTTGAAAGCAAATTGTCGGGAGTTCTACAATTTTGACAGTTTTGTGGGAAAATATCAAATTTAATGCAATTCGGGTAACTGATGACTTTATACCTAAAATCATTGATTTTTTCATTTTCAATTGCGATTTATGTAATATTTCTGTCCGTTGATCGATGCACAAGCAAACAATTCATTAGATTATATCTGTCACTAGGTCGATCTGGATCTTTTATGAAATTAATTGTTGTATAGGGGGTTGGAATAGTCCCAAATGACGTCATCGAACACCTGGCTGACCTCATTTCACATGGGGCAATGGCCGCGTGACATCATAGCATCACACGGATCCGGCGTGACATCATAGCATCACACCATGACATCAAGCCATTAGTTTTGACCAATAAGCATAGAGCAACTATCGAACTCACTCTAGGGTGACTCAGGCTGACTGGGGTATATGACCGCGTACCCGTTGGAAACGGATGACACATCATAGCATCACACCATGACATCACGCCATTAATTTGGACCAATCAGCGTAGAGCAACTATAGATCATCCGGCTTTAATTCTACCTATATAAACCCCCTCTGACAGTTAGTTGAGGTTATCACTAACTACATATCATGTCTTTTTACAAAATGTTTATATTTTCCATACTCAATAACCTTTTCTGTCGCCTGTGGACAAAATCTGTTTTATCTCAAATCTCAAAGCGTGCGCCGTTGAGGCATGGTGAATTAAACTCGCTGCCTCCACACTTCCCTCATCTGACTCAGCCAAGGTGCAATATGATACCTCCTCAAGTTGTATACAAAATCGTTGGTCTAACACTAGCCTGTCTCACGGTCCCTGAACCATATTATTTCCCTACAGCCTAGCCCTCCCTGCAGTGCTTAGGCTCTAAATGAAATTCAAGGATGATTTTGAGACAGTTAGCCTGTAGACAGTTAGCCTGGAGATTTCTCGCGAGTGTAAACAACCTATGTTAATATGGTGGAATTAGCAGCCCATGAATTACTCCCTACTCTCAAACTAAGTAGTATGATTTTGTATTGAATGAATGCATCATGATAAGACAATACTTGATGTATTTAAAACCAAAACATCGATAAACAAAATGCTACATGCTCCTTAAAATCAACACACTAGCTAGGGCGCGTCAGCTTTGACTGTAGAAATGTGCGTTCTCATCATGGAGATTGTACGTGCGCTTCCAACATATTTAGGAATGCAACTTTCATGGAATTCATCTAAAATTCTATCAGGAATGGGGTGTAATTGTATAGCCTTAGCATGAAAGATTAATCATAAATGTATGAATGACAACGCACTAGTGTATATTATTATTATATGGGTATTTATATAACGCTATAGTCCATCCCGCATGCATGCTCAAAGCGCTGGTAAATTTTGACTTGAATGTCAATCTCAGCCATATTACCATTCTCGACTCCCCGGGGATCATTTGCTGCCATTAGGCACACCACGTTAATGTGGTTTTCCCATCCTAACGAGGTATACATGACAGACAGACAAAAACCCAAAACCAACTGATTTCATTCTTTTTATTAGCTCCGTTTCAAATGAGTAGAACTACGGGATAGGAGCACTCCCAGAACTAGAAGCTGCTTCACTAAAGTAGGTTTTCCCTGAGACAATCATGGTGAATGGGTGTATTAGTCTAAATTCTTCCAAAGACTGAGTAGTACTTTCTGATGAAAGTGGTTGTACTGGTTGTTGTTGTTGCTTTTGCTTTTGCTGCTGCTGCTTTTGCTTTTTCTTCTCTATTTAAAAATCTTTTTCATTCGCTTTGTTGACACTGCTTCCATTGTGCTTTCCCTATTGACGGCACTTTTTCTTTCTCACTTCAACTTGGCTTTATCCTGTTGAACGACTTGTTGAGTAAGAGACGTGAGTGCAAAAGTCTCTTCAGAAAGGTGTAGGTCGATCTTGACACCTTGCTTCTCATAATAGATCACATAATCATCAACGTTAGTAAAGGGATTGGGATATCCTTTAGCCTGCAAATAGTAATTTTTGGTCCATTTCTTAGGGTCGTCCAGATAGGGTCTCCAGTATCTCCTGTTCATTTTCTTGTTCAGAATGAATACTGACTCTCACACAGAGGTTTCAGATGAAGTGTCACTATCACGGGTCCACTGCTAAAAGAAGTTAAATCACCGTTTCTGTCTTTTATATAGATATCCACAGTCTGTACATTTTTTCAGTTTGATGGGTACATAGACATCTCTTAAGGAGGATGACCACGTTAACTATAAGTGACACATAATGAAGACACATATCTATACACTAGCATATCGTTTAACCTTGGGTTGAAAGTAAAACGATTAAGAATATCATTCAGTGAATGTCCTCTGGCTTTCATCATCACATAAAACAAAGTATACAGTCCACAATTTTTACTGTTTTTACTTGGAAGAATCCATGTATTGTGCTGGAAGGAAGCACATTTCCTTTGTCGGAATGTGTGGAATGTCCTTTGATAATACTCAGGCTTTCTTCCCAAACTGTCAAAAAATTCTTTGTGTTTTGAATCTTGCATCCAAATAGCTATCCAGTGTTGTCCAGGTTGATGAGAGGCTTGATTATTCAAAATGTATCCTTTGGAATATGTGGATATGGTTCGTGGTAACTGATCGGCAGCAAGCACTTTGATTTTCATCCCTTGGTAACACTGTCTTTGTTCAAGAGGCATTATAGTTGTCGTGTATTCATAGTGTTGCTCATGTTACGTGCTTCGTCCACTTAAAAATCAACTGATCCTCGCTGTAAATGAGACAGATGATACCTTCCAGAAGCGCTGACTTAAAATGTAACTCCAAATGAAGGTTGCCTTGTTTTAAGGTATTCAAACATCCCCCCTTCTATGCGTTTGGGTTCCAGCGTAAATTGATAAATAGCATATCTCTTATTGAAATCTTTTCTTTTACTGGGAAAGTTCCGTAAACATTAATAACATTCTTTTTTCCCACGGGGGTGCGCGGTTGTTAACCCCAGTCAGCCTGAGTCACACCGGAGTAAGTTCGATAGTTTCTCTACACTGATTGGTCCAAATTAATGGCGTGATGTCATGGTATGATGCTATGATGTGTCATCCGTTTCCAACGGGCTACGCGGTCATTGACCCCAGTCAGCCTGAGTCACTCCGGAGTGAGTTCGATAGTTGCTCTATGCTTATTGGTCAAAACTAATGGCGTGATGTCATGGTGTGATGCTATGATGTCATGCCGGATCCGTTTCCCACGGGGCGCGCGGTCATTGCCCCATGTGAAATGAGGTCAGCCAGGTGTTCGATGACGTCATTTGGGACTATTCCAACCCCTATACAACAATTAATGTTCAGAAATGTTAGTTGCTAAGTTGGATGCCTTTTACCAATATAAATTCTGTATAAACTTTGCCAAGGAAACAATTAGTTGACATTTTGTTGGAACCTTACGTTGAAATAACGTTGACAACTAAACGAATCTCGACTAATTTTCTTTGGTCCCATGATAAACGTTGAGCCAACGTTTATGAAAGTCAACGTTGATTAAACATTGACTCAACGTTATGTGCCCGCTGGGTATTGATATTTTTTATTGGTATTTTTACAATCCCCGGATATTGTACAAATACAGGGATACTTAAGAACCTAATATATGTAAAGAAGATCCCAGGGAAATTATAACAGTCTAGAGAATGAACACCACAAGAGAGCTTGATGTCAAGAACTACAGAAAATGGTATGTGGTTGGTACTGTCGGAAGCCATCGTATAATACTTTAAGCACATTCATGTAATCCTATAAAAATACAATGTTTCTTTTCAAATTGCCGACTGATGACCAGAAGCAGTGTTTTCAGAAAACCATTTATAACCTGGATCCGTTCCACAAGGCGACCGTAGCGCTAAAGCCATCATGACTCCCATACGATCGTATTGTGAACCCGGAGCTTCGGATGATTTATCAATATTCACTGGCATTCGTTTTAACCAACAGTTGTATCAAGTACATTTTTAACACATGTGAAGTGGTTTTTAAAATCGCCAAGAGTAGCATCCTTTGGGCGTGCAAGATTTCTATGGTCGTGAGCGTGAATCGCAGTTTCGCACTGCTCTTTTTCTTGGTTTGCCACCGTCATGCCATTGCTCGAAAGTCCAATGGACCCTCAGTTCCAAATGTGGCCAGGGCAAAGTGAAATATTGATGTTTATTTACTGGATAAAGGGAAGACAATTTTATTTTTCGACGAATAAAGAATTACAGTTGTGTAACGAAAAAGGCATGTAATACAAACCAGCTATACTTTATTCTCATTTTTCAAAAACGAATTAGCAACCCAAATTGAAAGCAGTTGTGAGTATGGTTACACCCTGACCTAGTACATATTTGTCTTCTGCTTTTTGCAGACGATATGGTGCTCTTCCCATGCACTGTTGCAGGTTTACAAAGACTTATACAAGAACTTGAGAGTTATTTGACAAATACAAATTAACTGGAAAGAGAAACAAAACTAAAGTAGTAGTTTTTAAAAAATGGGGGACGTTTATCAAAAAACCGAGAAATGGTTGTATAAAGGTAAAGAATTAGAATGCACCATTTCGTACAAATATTTGGGAATGTTCTTCAGTAATTGTTTATCTTGGACAACACATGTTAATTACGCTTGCTTGCAAGCACAAAAAGTAATGATTGGTATCTTTAAACAATTAAATGTACTTGAAGACATAAATATAAGTTCATACTGTGAAATATTTGATGCCAAAATTAAGCCAATTTTATTCTATGGAGCTGAAATGTGGGGTTTGAATTATTACAATGATATCAAAAGAGTTCAATTGAAAGCATGTAAAGATTTCTTGATGTTAAATCCAAAAGGATGAATACTATGGTGTATGGAGAATGTGGTAGATATCCGATGCACTTATTTACAAATATCAGAGCTATAAAATATTGGTTAAATTTATTGACGGTGCCTTTTAAAAGCCTACCAAAGAAATGTTACAATAAGATGATGTTGTTCGATAAAAATGGACACACAAATTGGGTTTCTTTTGTAATAAATTTTCTATTCTCAAAGGGTTTTGGTTTTGTATGGAACGATCAGTGTGTTGACACTGACGGTAAGTTTATTTTAGAACTAACAAGAAGATTATTTGCAAGAATGATTTGGATAGATATCACTTTCAAGTAAATGTTTGTATTATAAGATGTGTAAATGTACTTTTGACGCAGAAATATATCTTTCACGCGTAAAGGGAAAAATATTTAGGATGGCTTTAAGTAGACTGAGATGTTCTTCACATGATTTATTTATCAAAAGTGGAAGATTTAAAAATGTCAAGAAAGAAAAAGAACTTGAAAAGTTTAAAGTTTGTGATCTTAACCAAATAGAACATGAATATCATTTTCTCTTTATTTGCCCTGCTTATAATTCCCTGTGAAAGTTTATTGTTAAATAACAAAAAACATACACTACTTCAAAATTGTTCCATGTTTGCTTTCCATGCCATGTTGTTTAGAGCAGAATATATCTCAGAACACAAAGTAAGCTACCCTTGATTATGTTCTCTTCTTTATGTATATTACATGTGCGTGTAAATACTGTTATGTAAATGTATAGTACTGTGGCCTTTCAGTACCGGAAATAAAGAGAGTGAGAGACTTGCTTATAAAACAATACAAATCAACTGATAATAAGTAACAATATATTGTCTGCAATCCATTTATATATAACTGTCCCCGCGTCTTGCCTTTTATGCTCCGTTGAATATGTTTTGACGATAATCAAGACTGTTTTTTTTCTCACACGATGACGTTCTGTATTTTAGACCTACATACATCGACATGAAAGACCATGTCTCCTATGATTGTCAAGCGTGTTTAATTGAATTCGTTACTGGTGATGATGTAAAGAGTAGTATTAATGACAAGTGTTTATTCTGTGGTGAAATTGTTTCGCACAAGACGTCCAGACAGCATGCTTGATTGAGCATGTTTACATGTGTCTAGTACACTTTTAATGCCGAAGAATTAGTATTCGTTTGTTGTGCAAATGTCAACAACACATAATCAATGGGAGACCAACCGTCCTGACTTCAATTTAAATGAAACAGTCGGGGTCTGCTCCATAAAACACAGGCAGTGTTCTTTGCGGGCTTGAGCTTGAAAACTGTTAAACATGCTTTGGGTTTCCCTCTATTATTTTATTTCGTTCATAGTCCAGGTCATAAGTACGAAAACATATTACCTTGCTGGTAGAGGAAAGAAGGGCATCGACCACATCCTCTCCAGTGCGCCTCTGAGTTGTGTTGAAGAGTGTATAGTCTTTTGTGATGGGGAGAAAGCAGTTTCTGAAAACTATGATGTGACTACGGGGACTTGCGTCTGTCATTCAGTATTTCCGGAGATGCTTTCTCTGGTGACACAGGCAAACGCTTCGATGTACGCCAACCGTGGTGAGTACTTGCATTTTGTTCTATAGCCATACGTGATTACTGTATTATCTGGGGAGGTGAGGTGAGGTGAAAGTGGGTTTAACGTCGTGCTTGAGAATATTTCGCTCATATGACGGCGTGTATATGTGTATGAGCGGCTGCTTGTACTAGCCCAGACTTAACATGGTTTTATAGTGCTAGCCCACTGAGATACCATGCCGCAGTGAAGCATGAATACCCCACTCAGACACATTATACTGACTCAGAGCCGACCAGTCTTTGTTGTACCCGTTCATGTCGAGCGCAAGTCAGGGACCAACAAGTACCATATTTTAACGTATTTTGGTATGACGCGGTCAGGGATCGAACCCGCGACCTTCCGCTCTCCGGGCGGACGCTCTTACCACTTCAACACGGAGGCGGTCCCATGGGAGGTGGGGTAGCTTAATGGATACAACGTCCACTCGTCAAGCCGAAGACCCGGGTTCGATTCCCCCTATGGGTACAATGTGTGAAACCCAAATCTGGTGTCCACCGCCGTGATATTGCTGGAATATTGCTTAAAGCGGTGAAAAAACTCAGTGGGGTAGCTTAGTGGTTAAAGTATTCGGTCGTAACGCTGAAGTAAGTGAGTTAAAATGTCACCACGGCATTGATTCAGCCACATAGCGACGAGGCTAAGTTAACACAAGTGCCGAAGGCCCAGGTTTAATTACCCACGTGGGTACAATGAAGTACATTTCTGGTGTTACGCCGTGGTATTGCTGGAATATTACGTAAAACATTACTTACTCTTTCTACGACTATCCATGCCATGATGACCGCCTCCGTGGTGTAGTGGTTAGAGCGTCCGCCCGGAGAACGGAAGGTCGCGGGTTCGATCCCCGACCACATCATACCAAAAGACGTTAAAATATGGTACTTGGTCCCTGCCTTGCGCTCGGCATTAATGCGTACAACAAGGACTGGTCGGCTCGGAGTCAGTATAATGTGTCTGAGTGGGGTATTCATGCTTCACTGCGGCATGGTATCTCATTGGGCTAGCACTATGAAACCAGCTTAAGTCTGGGCTAGTACAAGCAGCTGCACATACACATACACACGCATGCACGTCGTCATATGAGCGAAATATTCTCAAGCACGACGTAAAACCCAATTTCACCTCACCTTACCTCCATGCCATGATATCTCTCTGCTGTAATTGAATGCTCAACAGTATGGCCCAATACACTTCATTTCGGAAAGGGGGCGATGGGGTAGCGTCGTTGTTAAAGCTTTCGCTCGTCACGCCGAAAACCAGGGTTCGATTCCCCACATGGGTACAATGTGAAGCCTATGTCTGTTGTCCCGTGATATTGCTGGAATATTGCTAAAAGCGCGTAAAAACCCTCTCTCACTCACTCATTTCGGAAGAGGCATCACCACATAATGTTGAACTGTCACAAACAATTTCATCCGAAAGCGAGTAATTCCATTTAACGGCTATTTGCCGACGGTAATTCAAATGTATACACTAACCAACAAAATAGTTTTTGTTGTCTCGGATGAAATAAGATAATTGCTAAAAGGTTGTATAAAATGCTTAGATATATGTTTGTGTTGTAGTTGGTATAGAAGCTGCTGCGTTTGGCTACATCTACAACTCATCCGCACACTTCTTCTACAAAGTGCACTCCACAGACAAGGCTACGTGGACGAGAGCCCGTGAAATATGTCAAAGCGAGGGAGGCGAATTGGCTAAGCTTGATACTCCCGAAAAGCGACAGTTGGTGCAGGAGATCGTTCAAGCAGGTACATCCACGTCCACGTTTTAGAAAATACCAAGACCTCAGTATGGTTTGAAGAAACCGCTTCAAAAATATATTTGCAAACAAGCAAGAACAGCACCTCGAGCTACTTCATTTGAAATATAGTCACCCTTACCCGTGAATATCCTGGTCAACATTGGTCTTCAGTAACCCATGCAAGAGGCGACTAACCGATGGTCAGGCTCGCTGACTTGGTTGACACATGTCATCGCAACCCAATTGTGTAGATCGATACTCATGATGTTGCTCACTGGACTGTCTGGTCCAAACTGGGTTATTTACAGGCCGCCGCCATATATTTTTAGGGGTGGGTGGCGGGGTGGGGTTGTTCACAAAATTTGTTCTGGGGAGGAAGGGGGTCATTAAGTCATTAATTTTGTAAACATGTACTAGGGGATGTCATCATTTTTTGGCATAGTAATATTTAAACTATGTGGTTAAAAATTATGGGAAGGGAGGAGAGTCATTGCTTTTATACATGACATGTAGGCGGAGGTTGGGGTACTTACCTTATATAAAGAATTGGGGGAGGGGCATTCATATCGTACATGCCTCTCCATAAAAAAAACCTTGCCATAAATAATGAATGGTCCCTTAATGTTTGGGTTTTTTTATCATTCAGATGGAGCCAATGAATATTTTCTCGGCGCGACTGACATGGCAGAAGACGGAGTATGGAGGTGGGTTGTCGACGACACAGTCTTTCCCGAGTACACAAAGAGTGGATATTCCAAATGTCTTGAAATGGAACCAGACATGCAATTTGATGATACTAGTTGCAATTTTGAAGAACAAAAATACGTCTGTGACATTGTACTCTAAGAATGTTGTCACCATATGATAGGGTGAGTTACAGCTAAAATGTATTGATTATTCAGGTCGATAGTTAATATTGTACCACGTGCTCGATATATTCTTCATGAGAACTAACATCTATCAGCATCAGCCTCTGTAACTGTGATGATTGTTCGATTCTATATTTTGAACAAGTGTATAGGATTTACTATCAAAGAGATACAGATGGGCTTCGTCACAAACACATGCAAAGGCAGCCGAATATGTGGTGGAAGTCAAAATAGGGAATTATATCTATTTGTATATTGCTTTTGTTACGTTTGAGTCAAAATGGAACGGTACGATATAAAACGTTTTAACGGATTTACAGAGGACTTGACCTGTGAAAATCCGGATAAGGATTGGTCTTCATTGTCAACATAAATAAACAGGGAACAGGGGATTCGTTCTACGCCGTGTAAGGTTTATTTTGGAGGATGACGTGAAGCGAGGGATGTGATTTATTGTAACGTAGGCTCAAACCACGTTCAAGTCGGTCCCGGTTCAAATATAATCTATACTAGGCACATAAAGAAATTTAAAATCTAATTTTTTCAAACCTGTGTAGACACATAAGGATTTAAACTCAGAGATTAGTGACATGTATTCAACATGCATGCACGTGCCACGTTCCATGACGTCAGTGGGTTCGGCCTTGAGACGTGCAATACGTTGTTGCACGTGCATTCCGGGAAAGAGAAACAGAGCAAATGAATGCCACACAATACAGTCACTTTGGAAAGCTCAACCCCTGCCCTTGCGATCGTTCAAAAAATTAAACGGCTATTGAAACGCATAGCATGCCAAGGCTCACGTCTGCACAACGTCATGAGGCAATTGGGATGGTCCGTGGGGGAATGTCTCAACGATAAGTGGCTGCACATTTCCACTGCCACCGGAACACGATTTCTGCACTGGGATCACGGGATCAGACCACGACGTCCCGCCATACGGCCTATCCTGAAACAACGTCATCGACAAGCTCGCCGAATGTGGTGATTGTTCAGGGCAACTTAACTGGTGTTGGCTACAGGGATCAGATTTTTCGACCTGTGGCAATTCCTTTTCTGCAACGTCATGGCCCTGGGTTAACATTCCAACAGGACAATGCCCGCCCTCATACGGCAAGGGTTGCTATGGATTTCTTGCAACACCACAATGTTGACTTACTGCCTTGGCCTGCAAATTCACCGGATCTCTCCCCGATAGAGCATGTTTGGGACGAGTTGGATCGACGTCTAAGCCGTCTTCCTCATCCGCCAGATAACGTCCTTGACCTTGCAACAGAACTTGAGAGAATCTGGCGTGACATCCCACAAGCCTTCCTTGTACGTTTGGATAGGCTCTATGCGTCGTCGATGCACTGCTGTTCTCAATGCCGATGGTGGACATACCCGTTATTGAGCTTGTGACATGGTCGTTTGACCCCTGTCCTGCTTGTGGACTCGTGACGTCATTGTGATTGACTTTTCAATTGAAATTCTCCCGACTTGTTATGATCTCATGATCCCTCCAATAAAGTTTATATGTACCTTTGACATTGTTATCGTACTTATCAACTGGGATAATATTTTGACAATGCACAGTTTCTTTATGTGCCTTGTATATTTGCGGTACAAGTTATCTTTGCACTACTTAGTGTCCATTTATATTCTCTATAATGTTAGTTTATATTCTCTTTAATGTTAATTATGTTCTGGTGCTATCAGCACCACAACCACCACCGTAACGTGATCACAGTTTCTATTGTTATCATGCTCGGACGATTTCCTAAATAAATCATGTCTTTTCGAAAGCACCACTTAACCTGCTGCAAATATAGATATAGAATGTCGTGCACCACTAATAGCATCAACCACTTACACAATTTTGAATTAACCTGTTTCTAACATTACACCTTGTAGCAGACTAGTTACTGTTCCCGCTCATGTTCCATTTGTGAACTTTGCTTAAGTTGTATTGTTTTATTACGGTTTTCAGATTTTATGTTGTTTGTTGTTGTTGAGCATTGTTATACTTGGTGCAACAATGTTTCGCCTGTTATACATTAAAGGGTGGTGGTCCTGTGCTATGTTTATACTTAGGGTCCAACCTTAAAGGCATCTCAATCGACGCTGAGAATTCTCAGTAGAGAATTATCTAGCCTTTTTCCAGAGTAGTTCTTAGTTCTTGAGCGTTTCAGTTTCAACTTGAGGAATCAACACGTGACAGGAATTGGGGGCTTGTCCGGGATCGAAATTAAATATATCACAAATTTTGGCTTTCTTTGTGGAACAACCAATCACTATGGTGTTTAAGGGTTTGTTAGCCAATCTCCTAACGAACAGGTTTCTTTGCTCAAAAAGTCTGAACTGGTCGAATTGGCCAAATAGTACAAGCGTGTATGGGTGTGGCTGTTTTCACTAGCCGCTGTTTAGCGAAAGTGTTTGTCCTGGGTAACAACCGGAGCTAAGTCGTTTCAAAATGTGTTCAGTGCTAGTGGAAAAGAGGTACATGCACTTCTTAAATTGTTATAATGTCTTGGAAATGATTGTTTTATGAGTACCCAATGCTAAATAGTCATCGTGAGCTTTTCACAGTCAAAAAAAATGAAAATGATTAGTGTATCAAGTCAGCAGCAGCAAACATCTAATCTGTATGTCATACATTAACATACAGCATGTAAATATCTTCAGCATCGAAGAGGCTTTTTCATAGATGTGCATTTTCATTCGGCCGATGCGACATTAAACTCACTCATAGATGTGCATGGTTATTTAATTTCTGAATACATACATCTTTGTTGGACTTGTTATGAAGCCCCTTATGTTATTGTTTTCTGTCCGTATATTTCTGCAATAAATATGGTGTCACAGGTTGTCTTGTTACTTTTATTTAAGGCCATATTCCAAATATTGTTGGTCTTTATCAAATAGCAAAGACTGGTCTTCTTGACCGCTTTCCTCTTTTGGTCAGATGTTCCAGCTATAAAACCACACATGTATGGGTACTATGTCTGTTTGCTTGTTTAACGCAATGTTCCAGTTATTGACGACGGTCCTTGCAAAAGTCGAGTCTGGTCCAGACAATCCAGTGATTTACAGCATGACCATCGATCCTTACAAATAGGATAGAATGCCATATGTCAACCAAGCAAGCAAACCCGACCTCTGACAACAAACACGAGTTGCTTAAGACCATGTCTAAACCGGATCTACACGAGTTATACTCAACGGAGTTCTCACTTTGAACTGTGGTACTGAGAGCCATACACCCGTTTTGTAATAATACATTCCCAACATGGGGGACGACGCTACATCATATCTGTATCCTAATAATGGGGCGTTGGTTTCAACCGCATGATATTACTGGAATATTGCTAAAAGCGGCGTAAAGCAAAACTCACTCACTCAACCACCTAATAATTGAATTTTTAAATTAAGTAATGTTTTGTAAATAGATATCGTTGGCTAGATTTGTCTACAATTATTGCTAACATCTGAAGGGACAGTGTAAATCCAGCTAGTGTCCATGCAGGAAGCAAAAGCCCCCATGGTCTTAAGTATGGTGATCTATACCTTCAGTTGTGATCTATAGCATGTTTGTATATTCTATTGTCTTCAATAGTTTAAAAGTTTTAGATTTACATACAACATTTACATCTATATCTGTGATATTTTAGTTGCTTTTACTGTCTTTCGTTAACAGGATTTTATCATTTAACTTCAGGTATAAAGAATGTACAAACTAGTTTTAGCCACGATATGGCTGAAATATTGCCAATGTGACTTCAATGCTTACCTCACCTGCACTGCTTTGCTGTCCTTTTTCAACCAGTCCTTATAGAGTATAGTTAAGTAATATAAAAGTATGATATTACATTTTATATTATAATATTATAACGTCCTTTTATCACTATATAGGAGAAATACTGGTGATTCTCTTCCATGCAAATCAGCTAAAAGTTTCGCTCCCAATCTTTAACCTTCTACGACAAAGATCTATATTCTGGGTATTTTGTTTTAAAGTAAACTAAAAGGAGTGAGTGAGTTAATATTTAACGTCACATCGGCAATATTTCAGCCATATCGTGACGAGAACATATTTGACATTGAAATGTAATATGTGTATATTATAAAAGCCTGTCTGCAAAGGACAGTAAAACAACTAGAATATCACAATTACAACTAAAACTAGTGTGGAAAATTAAAACTAATATCACTATTTGGACAATACAATATAAAAACTGGCTATAGATCGCCAACCAGTGAAGGTAGATCATCAAACTAGGGACCATGGGGACTTACAGTACTTTTGCTACCTGCATGGACCCTAGCTGGATTTATATCATCCCTTCAGCGGCTGTCGATTGAAGTCAAATTTAGCCTAAATTAAAATGACAAAAATACTACATTTAAAACAGCTGGTAAATATAAATTTCCGTTGAATGTTTCGGGACTTACATACCTAAAATAAAAGGAACACACTAAGTATTTTGAATTAGTTTCCATGCAGGTATAAACGCTGTGTCAGATATCAATCCTACATTGATTCCCTTCCTGATTGAAAGGAGCGAAGAATGACCCATCGTCGGCATACGAGTCATTAACCAATTGGTTAGGTAATTTCCAATTTGAAATAGATTAATCAAGAAATAGTTTATAGACATGTGCACGGAATTAAATGGTGGAAGTAGTAAAGGATCACACACGATCAGTGAATGGCATTTTATGACACATTTATTGCTTACAATCACAGTAAATGGAACACAAAAAGACAATAGAACACAAGCATGTTGAAGTTGCAAGCATGGACTTACAGTTGGCCCACTCACGAATGTTCAATAAATATTGACGCAAATTGTCACTTTTGAATTTCTTGAAAGAGTCGTGTTTGGAACTGGATTCCAACTTCGTATCCAGATCTCAATTTGTATCCCCTGTATCCCTCCATATAGCTTCATTGGACAGATGACCGCCTCCGTGGTGTAGTGGTTAGAGCGTCCGCCCGGAGAGCGGAAGGTCGCGGGTTCGATCCCCGACCACGTCATACCAAAAGACGTTAAAATATGGTACTTGTTGGTCCCTGTCTGGCGCTCGGCAGTAATGGGTACAACAAGGACTGGCCGGCTCGGAGTCAGTATAATGTGTCTGAGTGGGGTATTCATGCTTCACTGCGGCATGGTATCTGAGTGGGCTAGCACTATAAAACCAGCTTAAGTCTGGGCTAGTACAAGCAGGCGCACATACACATACACGCATGCACGTCGTCATATGAGCGAAATATTCTCAGGCACGACGTAAAACCCACTTTCACCTCACCTCATTGGACAGATAGAAACTGGCTCACCCAAACACTTGCATACTTGTCAAGCCCGCGAGTTTCAGGTGTATCACAGGGGCAGGTAACTCCAATAACTGTACTGAGATGACTGTGTAACAGTAGTGCAATACAAAAGTGCAATATTGATGACTGTTCATGAAATATTTTACGAGTGTGCAAATGGATTTATGTTTTTGTTTTACGCCGCACTGAGCAATATTCCAGCTATATGGCAGTGGTCTGTAAATAATCGAGTCTGGACCAGACAATCGAGTGATCTACATTATGCGCATCGATTCAACGCAATTGGGATACGATGACATGTGTCAACCAAATCAGCGAGCCTGACCACCGATCACGTTAGTCGCCTCCTACGACAAGCATGGGTTGCTGAAGATCAATTCTTACCCAGATCTTCACGGGTCAAATAGATGTAGGAGTACCGAACAGAAAGTCTACGAACTTTGATAACGGTTGTTCTATCTGATAGTACATGCACTACGTGTCAGTACGTGCTAAAGGAATAATTGTTTAAGGCACACACGTGCAAATATGTGTTCATCAAATGCAGCCACTGAGGGTGAATAAGGACAGTATCCTCACTAACTCTAGTGATTTATTTCAGTGGGCCAGAAACCCCACGGTAGTGCGAGGTTTATAATTCCAAAACCAGGTTTCCTTTTCACGTTAGGTGTCGATACGTCAGTGTGTAAGTAATATTTATCGAACATCACGCAAATGCGATTTCATTGTTGAGTTCTTAAACATGAAAATAATATTAAGGGGGGAAAGGAATTTGACTTGACAGAATATTTCTCTCTCATGTTTCTACGAAACCGTTGAAACGACCCGTTGAGAAAATATACAATAATATACACTTTAATTCTCACTCACTCACTGGTTTACAAAGGCAAAGACTCGTGCATTTCCTCAACGACGTATGTAGACAATATCACGATCACTAATAGCAAATACGTTTTGACCAGTGTTTCATCAAGTGCGATGGCGACATGGTGTGCAGTCCATCTCTACTTAAGCACATGTTACACAAAGGAACGGTTGAGCTCCTTCTTCAACATTCGTGGCAAAAGAGGATTTGTCATGATTATGCTGAAATCTATAATTATCATGTTTCTGTCTTAAGGTCAAGTCAGTCAACGTGAGGCCTGGAACGTATGAATCAACCCTGGAATTAAATCATTATTTCACAGACAAACTTCTGCAGCTGGTCAATACATTCCGTGTCATCATAGCGCAGGCTAGGTTCCAGTTCCATGCACATTCCGAGAGGACGACTCGCTGGGACCCACGGAATGATGGAATTGTCTGCCACCCATCTCCACTCGCCATCTGTATTCATGGCTCCAAGGAAGTACTCATTGAGGCCATCTATAAAGACATTATATACAGAATGTCTAACCGGTTGAACAATAACTGCATCTATCTTTATCTTTAGAAAACATTGCGTAAGCCATTGCCTTCATGTGGTACTTGTATCAACTGTTATGTGTTAGTTTTAGGTGTTGTCAGGTTATCAACAACTACACGTACAAAATTCAACATTAGTGTACTAAGTACTACAGACCCGTCAAGGTCCGGGTTAAAATTGATCTTCAGCAACCCATGCTTGTCGTAAAGGGCGACTAACAGGATCGGTTGGTCAGGCAAGCTAACTTGGTTGACACATGTCATCGTATCCCAATTGCGTAGATCGATGCTCATGATGTTGATCACTCGATTGTCTGGTCCAGACTAGATTATTTACAGACCGACGCCATATAGCTGGAATATTGCTGAGTGCGGCGTTCAGTAACAACCACACAAAACTAAGTACTACACACGCGTAAATCTGTCTCTACTGTCAAGATAATTCCAGATGCGACAGCAACCGCCTCCGTGGTGTAGTGGTTAGAGCGTCCGCCCGGAGAGCGGAAGGTCGCGGGTTCGATCCCCGACCGCGTCATACCAAAAGACGTTAAAATATGGTACTTGTTGGTCCCTGTCTGGCGCTCGGCATTAATGGGTACAACAAGGACTGGCCGGCTCGGAGTCAGTATAATGTGTCTGAGTGGGGTATTCATGCTTCACTGCGGCATGGTATCTCAGTGGGCTAGCACTATAAAACCAGCTTCAGTCTGGGCTAGTACAAGCAGCTGCACATACACATACACACGCATGCACGTCGTCATATGAGCGAAATATCCTCAAGCACAACGTTAAACCCAATTTCACCTCACCAGATGCGACAGGGCATACTCCTAATCGATCGTTCAATGTTCTCTTTCCATTCTTCCTGAAGGGCAGTGCCAAGTTCCTTGACTGTAGTCGGTGGTTGTTGACGGTGACGTACTCGCCGTCCGACGATTTCACAGATATATTCGATGGGCGACAAGTCTAACTGTGCTGGCCAGGGTAAGGTGGTAATATTCTCCTGTTGGGGTTACTCAGTAGCAACACGAGCCCTGTGCGCTCTTGAGTTGCCATTTTGACCCACACGACGGCCATGTCAGCGCGCAAATATCACCACGTGTTCCTCCATGATGTTATCACGGTGGTGCTGTCCAGTGACACGTCTGTGAAGAACATGTTAAATTATTCTGCCAGTCACAGTGATCACACACCATTGCTGACACATCCTCTCAACGATAGTTCTAACTAAAGTAAATTGAATAATAACGCTCGTTCAGTCTACGGAACACCTGGCGCCAATTCAGAAGCTCCAACGCAAGCCATGGTCGACCAGATCCATATCCGTATTAACGTCATTTGTCTGTGGATGTCGCGGTTATGATCTATCAATTACTGACTGAAACGTTATGCTAATTCCACGTAACCGTTCCTGACGTGACAGACACCGGGTGTCAAACATGGCAATATCAGAACAACTGTCAGGTTTTGATCACCGAAATGTACAGCAACACACTGACACGTTTCACGCTGAGTTAAGACTTTTTACGCAGACCATGTCCACGTGCGCATCATGATAAAAGCTTGTACGAAATTGGCGTGTTTGCACTTCATACGGTGTTGGGAATGCAATCATATAACTTGGCCCTCAAATAATACCATTCCAAAATGGAATTCCTCCACCGGACTTTAATAGTCTATAATATGACTTGAGAGCAACCCGAAGACCCGGGTTCGGTTCCCCACATGGGTATAATGTGTGAAGCTCATTTCTGGTGTCCCCGCCGTGGTATTGCTGGAATATTGCTTAAAGCGGTGTAAAACTTAACTCACTCACCTAACACCAGTCCGAGCCGAGTATTGAAACTGAGGACAACATATACCATGATAGTTACTTTGAATTAGTAAGTTGAGAATTGTTAATGAAGACTACCCCTTCCCCCAAGCATGTAACATACAGGTTTTGTTTGTATGTTTTGCTTGTTGTATGTATGTTTTGCCGCACTTATCAAAAGGGCAAACTTAAATGCCATTGTATATCTTAAAATCGGTTGTTTCGTACAACCCTCACACCAAAATTACTCTATTTAGATGAATACAATCTAAGAAAAATTTACCAGTTTCAACTATGCGTTCGATGATTTGTCGCTTGTAGTGCGTGTTCAGCATGATCATCTCCGCGTTCTCATCAATACATGCATGTCGCGCTTGTATCCAGGTCTTCTTGGTGGCATGGACCTTGTAGCACATGTAAGCCTCGAGGTTGAATTTGTAACCCAGTTCAGTATTGCACAGTGGAGCTGCTGGTAAGAATAGAAAAATATTACTGAGACAGACTGAAAAATATAAACACACAATGCCCACCGGTAATTTATATACATTTTGTCAATCAATCAATCAATATTTCATACTGAAAGGCCACCGGCCAGTAGTACAATGCAATTATTCATATGTGGGTAGTAGCACATTCCTTCTGTGAATAAAAGCTTTGTGAATACATATTGACAGACTTTCTAAATGTGTTTTTTTCTGGATTTATTCATTAGTGATATAAACGTATGGGTTTCAGGATGTACATGATAATATATCTTCATGTATCTATTTCTTAACGATAGGTATTCTGAGCAAACCCATAAAAATGAAATCCATCATCGACATGATTTAAGTTTCACATTTGACAGATTCTATTTTCTCCCAGTGTCAACATATAAATCATGCGCAGAGAAGCGGAATCTCGCCAGTGAAGATGTATAATTCCTTATGGTCAAAAATGAAAGATAATGTTGTGTATATATGGAATCTTTTATCATTTTGTAGTAAAAGCATTTATTAGATAATGAGAGACTCGACCAATTTTGAAAAAAACTATCTTTAGTCTTTGTTAACTTAACTGCATTGTGTCAAACAATTAACGTTTCCCTCTGCAAAAACCCCGTGAAGGTCCGGCTTGGAATTGGTCTTTAACAACTAATGCTTCTAAGGGGCGATAAGGTGAACTGGATTGTCCGGGTTTTTTGTCAACTGATTACCTGATAGAAACGACCATCATTTGCTCATTGTAGAAGTATATTGTAATATTAGGATATGTTGAAATAAGTTATTGTCGCATGAAGGATGTAAAAGTATTTGTTTGTTAGTTAGTTGTTTAACGCCGTATGTTGAGAGTTGTTAAAAATTATTTCTGTCGATAAATTAGTCAGCTATTTTCTATTCTCTTCATTTTTCAATGTTAGGTGGACTCCTGAAATATGAATGTACTAGTTGCCGAGAGGTGAAGACAAGACGGTAAGGAGAAATATTTTCAATGCTTATATACACATCGTCAAAAGTGCCGCACAATCACATTTGAAGTGTAACTGAAAGTTCTTTTTCAATCTGGAGACTTTCAAGTGGAACATTGTGTTTTGACACATCATCAGTCGGAAATATGGCAGCCACCTTAACTGCCAATCATTCTACATGGGAGCGGGGAGTCAGGCTCGCTGACTTGGTTGACACATGTCATGTGTCCCAGATCGATGCTCATGATGTTGATCACTGGATGTTCTGGTCAAGACTCGCTTTTTGTACATACCGACTCCATATAACCGGAATATTGCTGAGTGTGGTGTTAAAACAACAAATGGCGGCGGTCTCTAAATAATCGAGTCTGGACCAGACAATCTAGTGAACAACAGTATGAGCACAACTGACCGAAGCAATAGTTGAGGAAAGCCAACACGTTTTGCCGATGTACTCCATGTACATGACATCTCCTGGAGATATTGACTTACACTGTCGATCAGGTATCGGTGACACGGTACAAGGAAAGTAAAGAACGTATGTATCGATCTGTCCATCCTGTCAGCCACCATACTCACACAGCCTCTGTATCCCAAATACAGTCCTTGCATATCATGGTAAATATATTTGGATTTTACATTGGAAATGCTCATTTATTCCTATTATTCATCCTATTTGACATAAGTCAATGCTTTTGGTTCACGTTCCAGGTTCTTACATTCCCCTTTTCTGGTTATCAAAAAGTCTAAGGGTGGGATATTGATGTCACGGTTAATAGCTATAGCAGAACACGAAGTTGTTGTCCTATTTCCAGGAGTGAGTGAGTGAGTTAGTATTTAACGTCACATCGGCATATTTCAAGCATACCGTGACGAGAACAATTTAATTTATATCAACATTAAAATAAATAAATTTAGAACATAAAAATATGTCATCGAAGGACAGTAAAATTACTAGAGGATCACAGCTCTTAATTTAAAACTAGCACGCTCTCATAAAAAGATATCACTATAGACAACAATACCAGAAACTGAAGGCTGATCACCATACTAAGGACTATTTCCAGGAGATGGCTTAGGGAACACATCAGGGATTAAAGAGGTAACCGTGTGAAGGGTTAGGTTGGTTTCATTATATATACAAGATAATTATTACACGCAGCTTTACTGATTGGTTGTCAGTCTTCATGTGTGAATTGTTAATGTGAGGTGATCTTACGGTTGTCTAGTGAAATCTACTGTCTTTAAATTACCTATTCATGCTCCACCGCACATGTCTTGGTCATAATCAATATTGTTAACAGATGAGAGCTCTATATTACCAAAGGAGTGTTTCCTTATTACCTGCCCTTCTGAACATGAATCGTCTTCAGGGAAGTCGAGCACCTTCAGATGTTTACTTTAATGTATGACAAAAGGGATGATTTCATCCTTCCAATAATCAACTTTCCTTTCATGTCAAGCAAGTGCTCCAGCCTTTGGTGTTTACATTTCACAAATGTTTAGGTAAAATCGAGCATGTTCTATATACAAGGTTGCGAAGAACGTCATACGACTCATGTTCAGACGTTTTTTCCATCAAGGTGACACCATTCAAGGCCTAAGTAAACCTTTCAAAAAGTTTTAGGGTAGACATGTGGAGAAAAGTTCAAACTATGATGCATCACTGACATCCCTCACATTGTCCGATGCAGTTCCCTATTTTGACCTCTACCATTACGTTCCCGATTTTTTTTCAGGTGATAAGTTCACGTGCAACGGACGATATATCACTTTGACAGTCCCCACATATCAAATACACTCGTGACTTTGAATGACTTTAAGATATATATCAAACTTTAGAATTTGTGGAGAGTCCTATCGTGATGTAGTGCACGCGTTGTCTGCCTGTCTGAACTTTCATGTAACCTTCCTGAAATGCTGCTGATGGAATTTAGAATGTCGGACATCGCCCGTAAAATCTTGAAAGCAAGTCAGCAAGATCGTCCAAAACACTCAGTTGGAAACATGAGAGCCGTTATGTAATTAAACCCAGGGCTATGTATTTTAATTTTGCAGCGTTCGGGGTCCTATTCTTATTGAAACCTTCAAATTAGGTAGTAGCTATGTTCTTAGTTATGTCAAGACGGCGATATATATACTACCCATCAAAAGTATAGACTCACTTAAAACACTCACTATATGTTATGTATATCTATATGGTTACATCGAAGATTGATTTCTCCATTAACTTGGGGGAACCAACTGCAGCTGTGAACAGCTGCGTTTTGATGCAAATAGTGTTAAGAATTTGCAAAGTTTCACTGATTTTAATCATTTATTGATCTTATGACAATAATCTTTTCAACGTTACGATTTGTTTTACAATACATCAGTTCATGTGTAAACAGTACCTTTAAACAGTATGGAATATTTTGCAAAATTTAGGTTAGAACAGTTGCCTGAAGTAAGTGGCTATATTTACACTAGTGAGTCTAAACTTTTGATGGGAAGTATATTTATGATATTTTAAACAATCACGTAATGCCATTACTGATTTGTGTACCCGGGATTATCTTCATTGAATTGAATGACATTTTTCAACAAACACTGATTTAAAAGTGTTAAATTTGCTTGAGAGAAAATATGTCTTCAATTAAGATTTAGGTTATTCTTAATAGGTTCATTTGAGGGTAACTATGGGAAGTTCCTGTGAAGTCTTTCTACTCTTAATATACAGAGCCTAGTTTCGCTGTGCGCACCAATAATAATATTGCTATTTCATTACGTCATTTCATTTCCGGTTTTCTACAGCCCATGCTGTCACTGAGTTGTTTACGGGAACAGTTTTTAAATGCTGGGACTTGAGAGGTTCACTCTTCAGGTAACTTTTGTTTCATAGTTCAGTAAGTGACAATTACTTTTCTTCTTTACATGTGAATCTTAGTAAAGAGTAATATTTTCATTTTTTTTAAAGTGTCACTGGTCAGTTCATCCTTTATGAGAGTCTATTATTATTCAGGGTAGTGGTCCTGTCTTGCGCCATGTAATTATGTATTTTAGGATTTCTTTTCATAAAGTAAGTTTAATTTCTGTATACTTTCTCTTCTGGAGTATTTGTCAGGTCTAATTTGCACAGAGTATTTTATATCTTTTCAATATGAGATCATGTTCATCCCTATGAGTAAACTCCATGAGTTTCAAGCCGTGCTAGCTTTTCAAGTAAATGTCTTTTTCTTCATTCGGGGATTAGTTTGTGTATTATCATATTTCCAATTGAGGTATTCTTTTTATTGCCGAGTTACGGGTTTGCTGTCAGGTCTTTGTGCAGGGGATATATTACTACATCTTCACTCACTTTGTGTGTTGAATCTGTAAGCATAGGACATGCAAGAGTTACTTCCCTTGAAGAGTTAAAAATTATTTCAAGGCAAGAATATATTTTGTGAATGTATAATTATTGATTTATGACAGATCTGTGTCAATCTGTTTCTTGTTTATTCTTTTGTAGTTCACAGAATTCCGCCAATAAAAGGTGTTGGAAGAACTCCTAGCCTAGTTGTTAACCCAATTCAAACCATTTATCAAAGTACCCAAATCCTTACGCGCATTCGGATTGGGTTGTCGCAATTTAAGGACAGTGAACAATAACAGACTGACCCATGTGCCACTGAGCTGTAGAACATACAGAACCTCTGGCATGCAACTAAAAGCAAGTTAGTTCATCAATAATTAGGAGATTCAAAAGACCAAAGTCCAAACATTACATTAATAGCACATATATATATACTTTATACGTAGACATTATGTACTGGGCTTAGCGTGACCTGTGGATTGATGGATCCAGGACCATTCTTCCGAAAATACAGGTGAAAATAGGGTCAAAATTTGGGACAAAAGAGTACACCGTTCCTTGCTCCAATGTGCTCAAACACTAGACTCATCTCGTCCACCTGAAACGGACCCAACCCACGGCAAACTGGTTACTCAAATGAGTCGAGGACAAACAATACCTGCAGAATTTTGCAACACTGAAGCTAAAGACTTTGTGTTGGGGCAACAACTCTATCAGATCTTGCTATTACATATCTCACAAGAGTTGAATTTTTTAAATTATTTTTAAATTGTGTGAACTTTCTTTTGTACTTCAGTTTATAATAACATAAAAGTTTTAAATTAGCTGAAAGCGTTTAAAATCAGGTTCGAGTTGCAAGGCAATTAATTATATTTCCTGTTAAACGGTAATTGTATTTTATAATTCAACAATCGAAGACATAAGTGCGGAACCCTTGAATCACGTGAATGCAGCTTGATCAACAAACGTGAACAGGGTCCTTCAAATATCAATAAATACTGTTTGTGCAGTTCTACCGCTATTGTCACAACTGTCCCTGTCAATATTCAAACATGTTCCTGACAAGAAACTGACGCGGGTTTATGTCCACTAAACTCTCTCAAATCAATCAATCAATTCTGCACGTCGTGGATTTCGAACATTTCCAGGGCAGTACAATAACACAAATCACCTATTGTTTCATGTGGAACTGGACAGTTGTCTACTAACAATACAATGTCAAGCACGTCCCGTAGAATTCACGTTATTTCAATCAGCAAAATTCCGTCCACAGGGTCATGTAAACAAATTGCTCGGGGTTCATTTGATAGGTGAATTAAATGGATATGGAGTTTTACGCCGCTTTTAGCAATATTCGAGTATTATTACGGCGGGAGACACCAGAAATGAGCTTCACACATTGTACCCATGTGAGGAATCGAACCCGCACTTTCGGCTTGACTGTATATAATATATAACAGCAGTCTGTAACTTATCCAGTCTGGACCAGACAATCTAGTGATCAACAGCATGGGCATCGATCTACGCAACTGGGATAGGATGACATGTGTCAACCAAGTGAGTGAGTGAGTGAGTTATTATTTAACGTCACATTGGCAATATTTCAGCCATATCGTGACGAGAACATTTGACATTGAAATAGAATATCTATAGATATTATATAAATCTGCCGACGACGGACAGTAAAACAACTGGAATATCACAGATATACATGTAAAACTAGTACTTGATTCTAAAACATTTTAACTATAGGGGGCCACACAATATAAAAACAGGCTATAGATCACCAACAACTGAAGGTAGACCACCAAACTAGGGTCCGTCAACCAAGTGAACGAGCCTGACCACCCGATCCTGTTAGTCGCCTCTTACGACAGGCATTGGTTACTGACAAGTCCCAACCCGGATATTCACGTGTTTAGTTCCTATGACAGATATATATTATGCAATGCTCAAGTCGTAGAAGGTTATTCATATCAATCCACACTATATACACGTCATTAAGAAGCCCTACTTTCAGTTTGCGATTCACGAAATGAATGAACTTCGAAACTGCATACAATGCATTTGGATAGCAAGTTCGGGGTTGACAAGGTTTCTGAGCGACTTTGGTTTTGAAGCTGTCTTGAACATGGTAAGTGTATGAACGAGTTAGTGTTCATGGAAAATCACGGCGGGGACGCCAGAAATGCGCTTCACACATTGTATACTATGTGGGGAATCCAACCAGGGTCTTTGGCGTGATGAGCAAACGCTTTGATCACTGGGCTACCCCACCGCCTCAAACATAGTAAGTTAAACAGGAGATGTGAATGGGATAACGACCAAATGTGATAGTGTTATTCATTGTGAAACAATGTTCCAGGTGTAATACATTTTACCCCTAGATATTCAGTAGGGGTAGTGGTTTGCTATATTTAGTGAGTGAGTGAGTGAGTTAAAATTTTACGTCACATCGGCAATTTTCGGCCATATAGTTACGAGATGCTATATTTAGACAGAGCTCTAGAAGGTAGTAGAACCATGTGGGCCCTTTCAGGTTTTTCTGACCCAGGGAATATAGAGAATATTCTGCAATCTTTTTTTTTGGTATATAAGGGAATCTAATTACTCTTGCCTCTGATCTTATATTACATTTCAAGGTACAGAAGACGAGTTAACTTTTAATTTTAACTTGAGAATCAACACGTAACACAAATAATCAGCAAAGTTTCAGATCAACCACGTCATCAGATTGTGCTCAGGTAAAATAAACACTTGTCTTTACCTGACAACCATAGCCATAGGCGAGACATCCACCTGAACCAGTGTTACATCTATTTGTCTAGGGTGATTATACACCTGATGTGAAGCCAGTAGAATAAATCACATTACCTTCTGGTTCTGGACGACCTGAAAATAGAAATGAGTTCGATTAATAACAGGAAAATGTAGCCATCATCATTTAAATGGCCTATAGGTTTGGCAAACAATTGGCAGTCTTTCAAACTTCACCCATAAGGATCAGAGGGTCTTCAGCAACCCATGCTTGTCGCCAGATGCGACTAACGGGATCGGGTGATCTGACTCGCTGTCACATGTAATCGTATCCCAGTTGCATGAATCGATGCTTATGGTGTTGGTTACTGGATTGTCTAATCCAGACTTGATTATTTACAGAACGCCGCCATATATTGCTGGAATACGGCGTTAAACAACACCTATCGAGAAACAAATTTCATGCCAAAGATATTAAAGGGTTTTGTAGTCTATATGTATAAACCATCTTCCATTCAATTAGATTAGACAGCGGGCCTGACCACCCGACCACGTTACTCCTGTCCTTTGACATGCACAGCCAGCTGAAGTCCTTTCGTAACCCACAAATCGAACACCGGTGTGCCTATTACGAGTCTTTGATGTACATTGTTTCAGGTAACCTGCATACGAGGCGGACATGGTCAACCTATATAGCGATGTGAGTGAGTGAGTTCAGTTTTACGCCGCTTTTAGCAATATTTTAGCAGAAATATGACGGCGGGGACACCAGAAATGGGCTTCACACATTGTACCCATGTGGGGAATCGAACCCAGGTCTTCGGAGTGGCGAGCAAATGTTTTAACCACTAGGCTACCCCACCGCCCCATATAGCGCTGTGACAAAAGGATGCTGATATAGTTACCGTCAAAAGCATAGCCAATCCAGTCCTCTTCACTCACGAGGTTCAAGGCTGACAGTTTTGCCTTGTAAAGGCGGCACTCTCTGGTGGTCCTCTTGTAGAAGAACGAAGCACACATTCTAGTCAGAGCACAGATAGACGCACAGTGGTTTAGGCTTTCGGTGACCTGTAGTTTCACCGATAGATACTCAGTCGGCTTTTCGTTGGTTAATGTGAATTTCAGCATAATATCAAAACATAAATTTCCACCAAGAATTAGTTTTACCAATTCAGCTGCGAACAGAATGATCACGTATTTTGAAGCCATTGTTATTGAAATAAATATAACCATCAGTTATTTAGGATTTATCAGGAATTCATGAGCGCCTCATGATTCAGAGTCTAGTCATACGCTCTGTGCCCATTGTTAGCATATGGGATGTACCAACATTGGACGTGCAGTGATGCTTCAATTCTGAACACTTGAAAATGTTTGCCTAGAAATTAGAAATTTATGTTCTGTTTACAGTGCCCTCGAGTATGACATGTTCTTCCTCCTCGTGCAAGGATATTGATATACACTTCGTTAATACGAAACTGTATTGTATCTGCATGTCGGTAAACACTTCATCTCTCAGAGGACTTAAATATGTAATGAACATTTCAATAAATACACTTTTACATATCATGACTAGCTGTTATTGTTGATGATCCTATTCCGTTTCTGTAGCCTTTCTTGTTTTTGTATTACCCCTTTCTTGGAATTACAATAATGGCTGCCCACATGTGTGTCTGTCTTGTCTGAATTTGTCTAGGTTTGAGGCCCAATCAACCACGCTATCAACAGTTATAATTCAAAATTAAGGTAAATATTTAAGGTTCTTTGGTGAAACATGAGAAGAATTTCCATTATTCTGAGGCAGCATGGAAATATATGTAACTTCTCCGTTCAGTATTTCGCGATCGTTTATCTTCTTGAGCTTGAAACGCGATTGTACAAATCAAAGGTATGGACGTCCATGGGCGTCGGTGATTAACATTATGTCAACAGTTCGTACACATTGTGATGCTCCTTCTCGATGGCTTCACGCGGAGCCTTCACCGAGGTCTTTAGGGTACAACGGCGAGTATTTACGTATCTCTGCTCGATACAATGTCTCTCCTACTTCAATTTCAACAACGATGTTATGCTATAAAAAGCAGCGAGTGAATCAATCAATCAATATCCCAATATAGAATATGACCATACACATGGAAGACTGGTTTTGTTTTCAGAGGATGGTCATCGAAATGTGTTAAAACAACCCTATATTGGATGTCAATGATGACAGATTCTGTCTGATTATAAGAGGCATCCCCACACCATGAATGAACCCCCGCCAAACGGTACTTGCTCCAATATATTCCGTTTTGCATATATATATTATTTTATTTCCTCCAAAGGAGAGTACAAGGATATGTCGAGAGATATTTACAGAGATTTACAGAGAGATTACTTCGCTATGCGCTACTGAAAATGGAGGTGAAGATAGAAAAGTCTTTTGTGACACTCTTGGCGTATAGTCGGCTTGTTTCTGCATCGGTCTGCATTTGTGGGTTGTACGACAACAGGCATGCAACAATCTCTACATCTGGCTTCTGGTGAAGACAAACACTGATCTCAAGGGGACCACAGAATATCCCTCAGGTTAGTAGCCGGCTCACATTGACATACACCATGAGTCAGGAGGTCTGCACATATTCTGTCACACAGTTTGCACACCCCTGTGTCTCTCCCTGGTCTCCATGATGCACATTTTCTTATGATGGATAATGCTGCTCTTTTCAGTTCAGGATAGTCTTTGGAGCTCGGTCATCGGTCATATACAAAAATCGACTTTCGTCCGACCATTGGGGCCTTCCCAATGAAAATGGAAGTTTGATACATCGTCTGGCTCTATACCCGGCCGATTTTTCTATTTGACAACCGACAATGTGGAAGCCACTCTCAATGTGGAAGCCATAAATAATCAAAGGTGTTGCGATACTTGTTTTCATGTGTATATAGCCATAACCTGAAGGTTCTCATGAAGAGCAACCTCACGTCGGGTAACGTTGATAGTTCTTTTTCCTTGGGGGATTCAGGACTGCATTGTCTCAGTACCCCATTGCTGTCGTGAAAGGCGGCCTAGTTTGTCCTGGGTTGTCGCAAGCGAGTCGGGTGGTTGAGGGCACTGGAGCGTGGGTCCGTAGTCCTTTATCTCAAAACACCACTTTGACCCTAACCTCTCGACTGATCATGCCAAGCCCTGACTGTCAATATTATGCTCATATCTTAATTATGAAGTGTATTTTCTTTTGTTTTGGTCAAATGAATTTGTTATTCAAATGAAATTTGCCTGGAGTCATATGTCAGATGGCGGTGACTCATGGGTTAGTCTCGTGATATTGACCTCCGAATAACGTAACTATGCCTCCTGTCTGGCACTGAGCTGATTGATAATGTGTCTTATACCACTAGGGTGTGTTATGTCCATTGTTCCGGCAGGTTGATTTTCTGCGTATCAACCTTCTATCTGCACGTGCAGAGGTTGATATGTGGATAACAACCTGGTCGGTGCAGGAAACGCACGTGCAACAAGCAATGTACGAGTCCATTCGGCGCCCACGTGGTATAAGTAGGTTAGCACCCCCGCCACCCCCCACCACCCCTCTGCGGGTGATATGGATTCAACGCTCTCGCCTGACGGCTCGAGCGTTGAAATCCATATCACCCTTGAGGAGGGTGCTAACGTATACATGTTCGCTTGAATATAACACCTCAGCACACCCAGTGTTTGCATCTTGGAATTTCGATGCTATCTGACGGTATCCTTGTTGACACGCCGTGGTAGGTGAGGACCAAGATTATTTTCCTTGCATCGTGACATAATGCATGATGACAACCATCTGGCTCATCTCGAAACGAAAAGAAGAGGCGTTTATCACTTACAGATCAATCAACCAGAAATATTTCTTCCAATGCAGATTCCTGGGCTCTTTCCCTTGTGATTGAGGCAGATGATTATCATCTCACCACGCTAAACCAGCTTGCTGTTTTCCAAGGCTGTATCTGTTTTGTTTGGGGTTTGTTTTGTTTTTTTGGGGGGGTTCACCGATGTGCTTCTGTTCTTGTGGAATCTCAATCTATATCGATCACAACATTTGCAAATTTGAGGTTGCTGTATTTATACATAGCAAATTAATTTTATGTTGGCAAAGCTATTGTCTGACATATCTGAGGAGGACATAGCTGCACAGCTGGAAGATCAGTGCGCTACAGCAGGAAACCGTTTCACCCTCAAGAGAGCGCATCACCACGAAAACAACAAAAACAACACTATTCTTTTGAATCCCTACCACAATGACTTAAGCCGGTTATGTTAATATCGGAGTGCAAGTGTATGTCCTCACTTCAATATTACAAACCTGGTCCTCAGTAACCAATGCTTGTAATGGATCGTCATTCGGGTGGTCAAGCTCGCTGACTTAGTTGACACATGTCCTCGTATCCCAATTGCGTAGATCGATGATCATGCTGTTGGTTTTGCGAGAGATTGATAAAAGAGTTATTCCACCTCTGCTTTTTAGAACACCTACAGTTGGCGGGTGAGATTCTCCAAAATAGTTAATCAAATAAAGCAACCAACCAATGTTACAAAAGCCAGAAATTCGGTCATGAGTTAACATCTTATTTATGGCTCTCTGATGTATCATAATTTTGGTGACAACCACGAAAGCACATATTGTGACGAAGATTTTAAGGGCGCTATTTTTCATGACACACGTGGTCATGCAAAGCTTGACCTGAGTGCATAAAGGAATAAAAAAGTAATGAAACTGAAATGTGAAAAAAACGTATTTAACATTGGTGCCAAAAACCTATTTACAAATGAAGTGTTAACTCCATGAAATAGTACATGCTCAGTTGCGGTCACTCACTTTGTATCAAGATGCTCTAAATATCAGAATGACGTGAAATGGGTCTAGTCAGAAGAATCCCATTGCTTTCACTGCAATCATACTACCTACTTCCCCAGTCACTCTGCATCTCAGACAGAGAATAAGTTCCAACAAAACAATCACAAACGTCTAAACGTTTCTTTTTGGAAAAACAGATACCTACCGTCCTTTTGCCTTACGAGATGCCTTTACAGAACCCATTTGGAACGCTGGACTTGGTGCCAACCCTGTCCACTCAGGACAGGCGGAGGAATAGTTTCTCCTCACATTCACGAGAAAGATCTCCAAATGAACCACCATGACTCAAATGGCCCCTACCATGCGATGGAAATGAAGAGGAATTAAGCTTACCATTTTGATAAAATAATTTGATACAATTATTGATTTCAGATTTCAGCCATCAGCATTACGTTTTCAAGAAGCACAACTGAAAAATACAGTTACCTTTGATTTAAATCATTTCTTTTTGTCCTCAAGGAGTGAGTGAGTTAATATTTAGCGTCACATCGATAATATTACAGCCATATCGTGACGAGAACAAATTAATTTATATCACTATTAAAATCCATACATTTAGAACATAAAAACCTGTCATCGAAGGACAGTAAAAATACTACAGCATCACAGATATAAATTTAAAAAAGTACACTGTCATAAAATCAAATCACTATAGACAGTACAAAATATAAACGGGCTACACATCACCAACAACTGAAGGTAGATCACCATACTAGGGTCCATGGGGACTTACAGTACTATTGCTACCTGCATGAACCCTAGCTGGAGTTACACCATCCCTTCAGCTGCTGGCGATTAAGCTGAGTTTTAGCCATTATTAAAAATAACAAATATACTACAATTAAAAGTTTGGTAGTTCTCGTCCAGGATATAAAGCAACGGGAAGCGTTTCTATATCCCTCCCTCTGATATTCAACAGTCGGATCTTCAAAATCTCTGTGATAGCGTCCAGAGCCATGAATCATAAGACACCCAATACGAGCAGTAGGGAGAAAAACCTTGAGGAATATATTTAAAAGAAACCTATGTATTTTTACTGATGATTCAATCGTATATTTTCATCGAGGCACTAGAATATATCCTGCCCTCACACTCACCTATTCCACCTTGTATACTGAATTAGAATGGATGGTCTGTGATGACCTATGTGGGAGCGATCATTTCCCTACCAGTCCCAAAACTATTAGCCCTGGTGATGGTCCACCTTAATCAAGAAGGAGCTTTTCAAAAGCCATTGGTCATTATATGAGACACTATGTATTAAAACCATAAAACATGACTTATGCAGTTCCTTTTGGGTGTACTATACATAAAGAACGTAATTATGCACCCCTGTATTTCTGACCTGTAGGATCCCTTGACTGATAAAAAGACATCAGAATGATTGGAATCCATGTTTATTTTATGATGATAATTGCTCATTAAAAAAAACAACTGATTTTCATCCAAAACCATGTTTGTACAAGTGTGGCCCTGTAATATTAAATATTGAATTTATTGGTGAATGTGAAAATTAAAAATGTCATTTTTAGCGTACCTTACACGATTCAAGGTAAATACTGAGTGTAACCTCCATGTGACTCTATGGCAGCCAGCACTCTCCTCCTCATACCCCCTGTCAGCCTCCTGATCCTCTGAAGGGGTAGTCTACGCCATTCCTCGTGTAAAACAGCTTCCAGGTGGACCAGGTTCTGTACATGAGTATCTCTTTGTTGCACACGACTACCAATCATGCCCCAGATATGCTCCAAAGGGTTTAGATCTGGACTGAGATATCGTGAGATGTGTCAGGGGGTGCTTAACAAGGATCTTTGTGTACATATGACATCGGTAAACTAACAATTCCTAAGCCATGTGTTCCAAATCCACATTCTTAAACCATGGTATAATCATGACTACAAACAGGCAAGAGAGTGAAGTGAGAAAGCCGAAAAATATTCTGGCCGATATCCTTCAGTCCATAATCTAAATACATTAAAATTTTCAAGCGCACATTTAAACAGAATAAGCCCCCGTCTTGGAAGAAGTATTGTTTCTGAATAAATTCTTATTGAATAATGTCAAAGGAACACTGTGCTAAAGGATACAACTGACTGACTGACTGAGTTTGGTTTTACGCCGCTTTTAGCAATATTCGAGCAACATCACGGCGGGGGACCCCAGAAATGGGCCTCACACATAATGCCCATGTGGGGATTCGAACCCGGGTCTTCGGCGTGACGAGCCAACGCTTTAACCATTAGGCTACCCCGTCGCCCCCCAATAGGATACAAGGAAAAGGTTTGAAGAAGGCGATAGTTCATTGACGGACAGATCTGACAAATAAACTTTGTGAAATTATTGGAAGCATTCTGCACCATCAAATTCTGTCCCTTTATCTTATTATTCAGACAATAGTAAATATTATTATGAATAGCTTTCATAACAGGAGTTACATACTGCCGTAGAGCAAGCGTTTGACACATCAACAGGGGCTGACACTATCAGCACTTGAAACTTTTAGCCTGTGTTTGCTTCGAGGTCCTTTTAGATATAATTGATCAAAAATCGATTTCAGGAAATTTTCTTCCTTCATGGCATACTTTATTTGTAATCCGTATACCAATGCCCAGCCGGGATCATACAGATCCTTATAATTACAAACAAATATCTTTAACTAGCTGGACCATGGAGCGAAAGGTAAATATTTGATTAATTTGGTATCGTAAAACCAATACCGTAATTACATATATTCAATGTTGTTTGAAGAAAAATCGAAGAACTATGGATCATTTAGTACTATTAGAATCCTTTCATGAAAATGATTTCGGTTTCAGAGGTCGTTTACCTCAGGTTACGTGACAGTTTTAACAGACAGGCTATTACAAATCAGAGTGAGTTCAATTCTGTCTGATCATTACAATCAGGATCATGGTGGTCCACAAGGCAATATTTTGTCTGTTACATTATTTAGTTTTTAAATATATATTCTTTTAAAGTTTTAGTTTATTCGTAGATGATGATTTGTGGATGATTTTAAAGTTTCTTGTTGTGGAACAAATATGATGCAATAGGGGGTCTCAGTAAAATTAAGAAATGGTGATGTGAAAACGGATTTTAAAAAGTATTACATTTCTGCAGACAATGTAAGCCAAATACGGACCCTAAATAATTTTTTAATCGGAACCCATATCAAAGATGTAAAGGAGGAGTTCTTGGGGTTATGTTGTACTCTTTACCCTTGAAGATCCGGGTTAGAATTGATCTTCAGTAATCCATGCTTGTCGTAAAAGGGGACAAACGGGATCGGGTGATCAGGGTCGCTGACTTGGTTGATACATGTCATCGTAACCCAACTGCGTAGATCGATGCTGTTGATTACTGATTTGTCTGGTTCAGACTCGATTATTTACAGACCGCCGCTATATACTAGAATTATTGCTGGGTGCGGCGTAAAACTAAACTCACTAACTATGTTTTACTCTGATTTAACTCTCTAGGCGCATATTAAAATAAACTATTTGAATGAGCTCGATTTGGCAACTATCTTCCACTGGCTACCCAACCAAGTGGGAATTCCTGATAACACAATGCCTGGTTCTGCTACTAAGGCATCGGTCTCCAAATCTGTGATACCACTTCTGATCCATACACCGATTTCAAGCCGGTTATTAGATTTTACAGTTGATATCTAATGCAAAAGACGTGGGACACCCAACTAGGTATCATGAACTTTAGTGACATGAAATTTAAACAACTATCCGTTTCACATATTTGGGTTGTCAATGCACATTTGAAGAGGTTACCATGTGACAATGTCGTATTGGCCACTACAACTATACACATTTTAATCGTTTGTGACATTTGCTGGTGTCTCAACACTGTTTCGATACAGCTGTTGTGATCGGGAGAACACTGTTTCGATACAGCTGTTGTGATCGGAAGATTATCTTTCCACATTAGTGTCTGCACTTGTTCAAATGTGTACGTTCAATGTTCCCCCATAGACCAGAGCCAAAACGATGTAGAATCTAAAGTGTAACCCGCGGGATTGAATGTGACATTGCTGAGGTTACGTTCACTATTGAGGGGAGACTACTCTTCTCGGATATGCCGTTTTTGATTTTACTGCTGCTACGAGGACAAAATGTGAGCTCATTACACCCTGCACGTTACGAAGACATGCAATTTGCACATTATGCATCGGAGGAATATTTTGAGCAATGGCTTGATTTGAAAAGACACGTGTCGTCATGCGTGAATTTGTTTGTGTAGGAATAATCCCATAGTAGCTCGGAGCTGGGAAATCGATTGCAAGAATCATCTTGTTTATCTGCGAAGATGTCCCCATCATCAATTCATCAATGATACCACGAGGTAAATCGATATCACAGTTGACAGGCACCGACATTATGTTGTCACATGCATGACACTTGTCGCATCTCTCCAGTAGAAGTACCAATGTTGTACATTTTGTATGTTCAAAGGAAACTGCTTGCGATATTCACAGGCATCATTGATTTCTCAAGCCAGCTTCAATTCATGACCAGAATCTGAAGTTGCAAACGACGAAGGGAATTAAAAACTAGAAACTAGATTCGTGTTGTTATAAAAATTCTAAGTGTGTTTAAATGTTTAAATACCTGTTTACGTTACAGCCGAGAAAATAACAGGTATGTTAAAAGGTATTTCGCACGAGTAACATGTTTGCGCTCGATTGTAAACCAAAAGTCACTGTGTTCTTTAATCTGATTGGTTGAAAAACATGATCGAATGGTATTCGATTCCCGGAAGTTCGCTGCGTATTTATACGTACAAACATCGCTCACAGCATTGTATTGTTACGTCGTCAGCTGTGATGACGTCATTCAAATCATGTTGTGACGTAAAGTCTGAATGACGTCACAAATGAGCAGTTCCAGATGCTACCATGGGAGACAGCCGAAACGGACGGCTGATGACATGTCACTGCTGTACCCGTACTCGATGTCAATGAGTACAGACACAAAAACGTGTGTGGACCATTTTGGTTTACTTTTGTGTTTACAATGTCGATAAACATCATGTGTTGGCCAATTTCCGGGTGTTATTGAATATTTGAAGCACGGGAATTCATTTGGAACCGACGGCGTCAGCCGGAGGTTTCAAATGAAATATTCCCGTGCTTCAAATATTCAATAGCACCCGGAAATTGGCCAACACATGATGTTTATCTCCTAATTGAAGCACAAGTAATTCTTTAATGAATTTTAATCAGAAAATTTGTATGACATAATCTGGCCTTAGGTCATCACCATGGAGTAACTAATCACGGGATCTCACACATCATTCATGTATAATATCACCATAGCTAGTCACCATTGTTTCTGGGATATGAGATATCTGTTTCAAGCAACAAAGACCCAAATGAAACCTGTAACGGTTGTCCAGTACACAAAGTATCTTGAGGTGAAATTGGGTTTAACGTCCTCGAGAATATTTCGCTCATATGACGACGTGCATGCGTGTGTATGTGTATGTGCAGCTGCTTGTACTAGCCCAGATTTAAGCTGGTTTTATAGTGCTAGCCCATTGAGATACCATGCCACAGTGAAGCATGAATACCCCACTCAGACACATTATACTGACTCCGAGCCGACCGGTCCTTGTTGTACCCATTAATGCCGAGCGCCAGACAGGGACCAACAAGTACCATATTTTAACGTCTTTTGGTATGACGCGGTCGGGGATCGAACCCGCGACCTTCCGCTCTCCGGGCGGACGCTCTAACCACTACACCACGGAGGCGGTCCAAAGTATCTTGAAGAATGAGGACAATGTTATGGATATACAACTTCTTTATTCTGGATAGGCGATGTTTCGACAGAGATTCTATTGTCATTGTCAAGCAAGTGACAACGACACAATGGCATTAGCATCTATGACGAAACGTCGCCTATATAGAATAAAGAAGTTGTATATCCATACAAATGTCCTCATTCTTCATCTCAACTTCTAGAATGCCAATCAAAGAAAACAAAGCATCTTCCCAATCAGTGAGCTATTCTTCACAATAAGAATCGTTTTCAATTTCAGAAAGGTCTGTAATAAAGTCTTAATTTCAGCTACGTCGTCAGTTCAAAAATAAATTGATTCAAATCAATACCAAGGAAAAATAGAAATCACATCTTCGTAAAGACAACTCATGAGCCTTGAAATTGATACCGAATAAAACATGATGTGCCACGGCGCTGCCTCGTGTTATATTTCTTTTTATGTTCCATGACTTTTCAGTAGCTAGGCAAAGTATTTGTTATGTATGTCACAATGGCAGGGTATGAAACTCCCAGCCAGACCACACAGGGCTGATTAGATGTAAAACTTGCCAGTCCTGACCAAAACTACCTGACCGCAAATAATGTAGGTTTGACATCCAATTTAGTTTATCATCCAATTGAAATTCATCATTTATTTTTATTGAATTAATAATGATTTATTATCCTGAAACATGATAAATATCTTCATATATATGTCTAAATTTTAACCCGACCGCCGGGCAGGTGAATTTGAGAATCTGGCAGTCCGTGATGAAAACAACCCGTCCAGGGCGGTCGGGCATGCAGGTATTTCGAACGCTGACAATGGTTAAGTACAAAAAAGATTCCATGAACACTTGCTGTTGATCCTTCGATTGTGACATAATCAGGCAAATCTTAAACCCATCAATTTACTTCAAACATAACTCAAGTCACAATAGCGCCTCTGAAGCAGTTTATTGATTTTGTTTGGAAAAAACGAGCCGTATGTACGTGTTGTGTGGAACATATGAATAACTAATACGGAACGCACATGAATCATTTTAAAGAACAATTATTGACGCTGAAGCCATACACCTTTGATGCAAACTGCAATCTGGCTTTGTCAGCAAGATAGACTCAATAAAGTCCTGAAATGAAAACTACAAAGTTGAACAAAAATCATGGCATCATAAAAGTGTCAACAACCACCTTGTTAACTTCACCGTTAACAACCACACTGCAAACGCAGATTGTTTCTTTGAATGTTTCATTGACACAAGCCATTAGTCTCTGCCTACCATGAATGGTATATTTTACGGGGAGCAATAGGTGCACATAAATGTTTTCTTCTATACAAGTATTCATGTATCACGTCAATGTATGTTTCACTAATCATATATTCCATTTCCTCAAGAATTTGCTCAAAACAAACTCGGCAAAACACTGCATACAATGAGTGAGTATTGCTTTATGCCGCTTTTAGCAATATTCCAGCAATATCACGGCGGGGCACATCAGAAATGGGCTTCACACATTGTGCCCATGTGGGTATCGAACCCAGGTTTTCGGCCACTAGACTACCAAATCACCCCCGAAATGCATATAGGCAAGGCCTTTACTTCAACATGATTCCTAGCGTGGTTGATGATTAGGTGATCAAGGGGGGAAATATTTCTGAAATAACAGAACTAAATATAGGATTATCAGAAATATCGATCAAAATTTCGAAACAATCTTGTCCATGTATGATATGCATCAAGAAACATATTTAAGATTATTATAGGATACTTATATAGCGCACATATCCAGGCAACTCAGGCGCTGATATTTTCTTCCTTCAATCATTGGATGTCAATCTCAATGGCACATCGTATTATCAATCTCAACTCCCTTATGTTTGTTTGTTGTTTCTCAAACGCCGTCCCATTCAGTACTGGGACATCCACAGCTACATGACGTTGCTGTACCGGTAGGTGTTTGCAGATTCATGTGGCTCTGGTCATCCAACGGTGATTGACATCATGAGTTCATCAATAGTCATCCTCACTCTTAAACGCCGTCCTCAGAACATCGATATGACGTGATATCGACATCATGAGCATCAAACTACGCAATTCAGATACGATGACCAAGTCAGCGAGCCTGACCACCTGGTCCCGTTAGTTACCTCTTAACAAACATGGGTAAGGATATTGATTCTTAGCCAACACTTTAGTTACACGGAACTCTTCACCTTTCACGGAGAGTATACCACGACGGAGAAATATCCTGTGCACATACTGCTTGAAGAATCACATCATAATGTCCTATCGAGTTGGAGTGAGTTAAGATTTAAAGTCACATCCTATCGAGTTGGAATAAATGTGACAAAAAACTTTCAATAATCACAAGAAATCTCTCCAAAATCAAGTGAGTGAGTTAAAAATTAAAGTCACTTTGGCAATATTTCAGCCGTATCCAGACTAAAACACGTTATAGATTAATAACAATAATTATAGATAGATTATAAATTCCTGTCAACGAAGGACAGTAAAACAGCTAGAATATCACATATATAAATGTAAAACTAGTAATTAAATCTCTAACATTTATCTATAGAGGTCAACACAATATAAAAATGGGCTATAGATCGCCAACAACAGAAGGTAGATCACCATACTAGGGACCATGGGGACTCCAGAATCAAGTACATTGAACCATTCCGATTATGACAACACCCGTGAAGATTCGGGTTAGAATTGGTGCTTGTGGTAAGAAGCGACAAACGGGATCGGAAGGTCAGACTCGATAACTTATAGTTTCCTTATTACATAGGTCGCTACTGTTGTTGATCACTGGATTGTCTCGTCCAGTGTCGATTATTTACAGAGTGCCGCCATATAGCTGGAATATTGCTGACTGCGGCGTTAAACAGCGAACACAAAAAAACCAAACTATGGCAACATGTGCTTGTGAACCACAAACAAATCATGATGATATCAAGTGTTCGCGAAATGGCAAGCGTTGCTTGTCTACCAATGGCACCCATTACAAACACATGCAAAGGAAAGGTAATTATTCACCATGAACACGCTGTCATACCTTATCTGTTCAGGCACATTACACAAAAATTTCACAAAAGAAACCATTCATATCGTCGCATTCGTCATCGTCGTATACGACTGAGTTGTCAGTGTCAAGTTTCATTCTCATACAGTCGTCAGAGCCCGTTTTATCCAGCCAGGTAACAACTGTATCATCCGACTCCCATCGCCACACTCCGTCAACGATGGTATCCGTTGCCCCAAGAAAATACTTGTTGTGCACTGGAATAGAGCAATGAGGTGAGGTGAGGTGAGATGAAATTGGGTTTAACGTCGTGCTTGAGAATATTTCGCTCATATGACGACGTGCATGCGTGTGTATGTGTATGTGCGGCTGCTTGTACTAGCCCAGACTGAAGCTGGTTTTATAGTGCTAGCCCATTGAGATACCATGCCGCAGTGAAGCATGAATACCCTACTCAGACACATTATACTGACTCCGGGCCCACCAGTCCTTGTTGTACCCATTAATGACGAGCGCCAGGCAGGGACCAACAAGTACCATATTTTAACGTCGTTTGGTATGACGCTGTCGGGGATCGAGCCCGCGACCTTCCGCTCTCTGGGCGGACGCTCTAACCACTGCACCACGGAGGCGGTCGGAATAGAGCAATGAAAATACGTGATGGTTATGTCAACGGAACACAGTAAGTACATGATTCGCTACATAGTCAGTAGTAATGGTGGTCCGATTAATTGAAATAATCGAAGATTGGTCGCAAAGACTAAATGACCAAGCAATCGATCATGTTTTCTCATAATCGAACACATACAATTTTGGAACACTTGTTTGCATTAACTATATTTTTCACAAGGTTGATTTTGTCTGTTACATTTCATAAGCACCACAAGCTCGTTCCTTGTCAGGATTGAATTTATCTTCAAATCTCCAGGAAATATATGTTCCTAACCATGCTAACATACTAGTCATCCTTTAAAATGTGAAATTTGTAAATGCGTTTTGTGCAATTTGCAAAAAAAAGCCGAAAGAACTACATGTTTTTTCTATATTTTTTGTGAATAAACAAACATAACAAGGAGAATTTGATAAATGACGCTAACCAATTATTTTCGGTTGTAATTAACCAATCATCAATTGTGAGATTTTAACCAATTCCCAACACTTGTCAGTAGACTAATCCTAATCACATTGGCCTGTATATAATCGACCCAAACGAGTTGATGTATTGTTTAATCGCTTACTAAGTAAAATTCAAATGAACATGTCCAGCCACTTGCCATGTATATATTTGTTTACCTATGTATTTATATATTCTCATGTACCACCGTTGGTTGGTTGAGAAATAAACTTCTCTGTCTGTCTGGTAACGATTCTCTCATATACTATGGCGTGTCATAATATCAGTTCCGAGGTCAATGACGACCATTACGCTGCCTAATGCTGGAGTTATAATATATATACATTATAAGTTGTATGCTTCTCTCGAGGGTAATACGGTCTGGTGTACGCCTTTTTGTAGCAGTGCCACCCGAGCTGGTAGGCGAGGGATGACACTGCTACAAAAGGCGTACATCAGACTGTATAACCCCCGAGGGAGACGTTTACAACGTATTTATCTTGCCGCCATGTTAAATGTACAAAATATCATTTTATTTTATTTTGAAGATCGCTAAGCTCACTCTCGACTATGTGACATGTAAACAAAATGGCGTCTGCCTCTCGACTGGATTTTTATAATCAATAGTTAAGCATGTTTACGTTGAGTGTGCAAACGATTCAATGTATAAAATAGTTTAAATAAAGTCAAAGTCAGTAAAATAAATGTGTCCATAGTGAACTGAAAAACAGCTAATCGAACGGGTTTCGAACTCCGTGCACTGCATACGTCATATTATTACGTCATACGATTGTTAGCGAAACAGCTTCTCGGCGGCGAGTTTGACGGTTACCGTGGCAGCGGGTAATATGTTTTCCAGTTGTCACCATGTCACCATACTATAGCCATGTCTGAATTAGTATAACAAATTCGATTCAAAATACAACCTTGCATTTGTGATTCACGTGTGTACATGGCTGTGTATAGATATACATGTCGCCATATGGTTAAAATAACGCCGAAAATGTTACTATTTGTTTCTTGACAACTCAGCAATATTCCAAACATATAAGGGCGACCTGTAAATGCTCGAACCTTGACCAGACAATCCAGTGATTGACATCAGTATCGAAGACCAAACACTCAGTCGCCTCTTACGACAAGCATGGGTTTGCTGAAGACCAATCCTAACCCGGATCTTCATGGGTCGTTCGATGTTAGCTCAGTCATTAATGACCATACAAGTTTGAACATATGAAACATGAAACACTCTACCAGGTGAAAGGTAGCCTTCAAGGACTCGTTTCTTCTCAGTTGTGTTCAGCTTGACCATGATACCACCCTCTGATTTACATGCATTAACAGCATCCTGCCATGTCACGGTTGGGGTTTTCTGGACCCTGTAGCACATATGGGCGTCGGAGTTGAAGGTATAACCATTTGTGGATTCACAAGCTGAAGTCACTGTTAGAAAAGTGAGTGAGTTCATATTTATCGTCACATCGGCAATATTGTAGACATATCGTGACGAGAACAATTGATTATCGTAGTAAACATCAATACATTTAGAAATTAAACACCTGTTGACAATGAACAGTAAAAATACTAGAGTATCACAGATACGGTAAAAATAGCATGTAATCATAAAACGATATTACTATAGAGAACATTACAATATAAAAACGGGCTATAGATTGCCAACAACTGAAGGTAGACCACCATACTAGGGACCATGGGGACTTACATTACTTTTGCTACCTGCATGCACCCTAGCTGGATTTACATCATACCTTCAGGTGTTGGCGATTGTTGAGCAAAATAACCATACAATGAAGAACAAATATGCTACTATTAAAATTCAGAGAAAGAAACATACGTTGAATGAAAAGGGACTTACGTACGCTCTCAGGGGGACAATTATTTCTGTCAGAAAATGCGATTCAAATTTGAGTGTATGCATTACTACAAATCAAGGGATGTATCAACATCGGTTTCCAATTATAACTACCCATAAACGTCAATACGCTGTCAGTAAAAAATAACTGCAACTAAAACCTGGGTGCCTGAAGTTCTGCTTGTCAAGAGACCTATCAACCAAGTTTCCAATAATAACTACCTACAATCGCCAATACCAATAGATTTGACAATAAATGTATTCACCACAACCATGCTCACCCAACTCGCCTTCAAATTATAAATACCCTTAAACATCAATTATCAGAAATCTGACTGCATGAAGTACTGCTTGTCAACGGATGTAACCACCCCTTGGCATCGACTTGGCATCGACTTTTTCAAATCAAAATATCGCATGAAGGGTGAGTCAGTGAATGATTGATTATTGCTTTCATAAAATTTGCAGCAATTTTTTTTTAAATTTAGCAGAAGTTAACTAGTCGATTACGACATGAGAAAAATGTTCAGAGTTTTTATACTTGTGAATATCCGGGTTAGAATATTGATCTTCAGTAACCCATGCTTGTAAGAGGCGACTAACGGGATCGGGCTGTCAGGCTCGCTGACTTAGTTGACACACGTCATCGTATCCCAATTGCGTAGATCGATGCTCATGCTGTTGATCACTGGATTGTCTGGTCCAGACTCGATTATTTACATACCGCCGCCATATGCGGTGTAAAACTAAACTCACTCACTCACTCACTCAGAGTTTTTATTCCAGCCTACGCTATAAATAGTTACCACACATGTGTAGGGACCGGACCTCTGGACTTTGGTAACATGGTCATGTAGTATTGTGATATTGTGCCTCTATTGACACGACAGGTCAGCTCAGGACAGGGCGCGTGTCCAAAAGGAACATTTAAAAAGTGTTTCTTAGAAAAATATATTTAGTCAATGTTCTTTGTAGATGATGGTCAAAAGGCAAAATCTGGTGAAGAAAGTGCAATGTTGGTTCGTGTTTGTTTTGTTTAATAATGCATTTGAGAGCATTCCAGCTACACGTGTGTGTGTGACAACAGTGAATACAGTCAAGCAGGACATGCTTGACCGTAGATATTCAAGTGATTTACATCGTGAGTAACGATCTAAGCCAATGGGATAGAATGAGAAACATTCGTGTCTTTTTTTCCTTTGATGTACATCATCAGAAAATATTAGTAAATCATTATCAAAAGTGTAGGAACGTGGCTTCCTCGTTCCAAAGAAGCGCAGCTGTCCTTTGTTTATAACCTTAGATGTTTGGCAATGCCATGTATCGATATGCCAACATTAAGTGTAGTTTATAATTAACAGACTTAACGCTATTCATAAATAAAACCTACGACTTCATCAAAAAACGGAAAGGTTATTTCCTTAAATACTCAAGCAAAAAAGACCTAGTTTCTTTCTGAATACAGTACCTTCTGGCATTGGCCGCCCTGAAACAAAATAAAGGTCTCAGTTACAGCATCATTATATTTAAAATATTTTTATTAGTAATACTAAATTGGGTTTTTAATATTACGATAAATGTGTGAACTTATTTGGTACATCATGTCAGTTGGTATTGCATTTATCTCAATTTAGAAAACAATATAATGCATCTGTAAAAACATAAAGGATACTGTGGTTTTACGAGGCTTTCAGCATTATTCCAGCAATATCATAGCGAGGGACATTTGAAGTATCGAATCCGGGTCTTTGGCGTGACGAGCGAACTTTCAACTACTCGGCTACCGTGTCATGGCTTTCGTATGATTTCGGCAATATCTTGAACATGTGTCATGTGCATGTGAATCACCATCAAATAATGACGACACCAGGGGTTTGCAATATAAGCGGGTAACTTACCTTGAAATTCAAATCCAACCCAACCTGATTCCGTTTTCAAAGTTAACGCTGACATTTTGCTTTTGTACATGAGACATGTGTTGTTTGCCTCCTGGTAGAAGAAAGACGCACAGTTCCAGGTGAGGGCAGATGTAGATGCACAATCAGTTAAATTCATCGCTGTTACAGAGTTAACCAGTAGATACGTGTAGCTCTCTGGGATCTTCATAGTCAGTCTACTTGTCAGCACTAAGGTGTTGCAAATACGTCCACATTTGCAATTGTTAAGGACATAAATCAAAAAGAAAATCGACAACTGCTTCATTTTACGTACACAGATTTATGAAGTCACCACATAAGCTTCTCGCATACAAATTCCTCTGATCTGTTCAAAAGACGAGTCTACTTGCTCTTCATATTACCGTACAAGTCGTCATGGAGTGTACAAACAACCTACTCTCTCCCTGAGCAACTGCTGTTTGCTCCTAACACACAGCGGGCGTTCCACTGTGCAACGCAATACTTTTTCATGCCAGACTTGTCAAAGCAGAAATCATTATTTCCTCCTCTAAATATATTGGTCGATCGGTGATTAGGACCGCCGGTCGATGCTTGTCATCGTGTCAAGTGTTGTTTGAAGAGTTCATAGAAGGTACAAGCTCGATTGCTCCTCAACAGTTATGAAACCAGAATATGTCCTTATGGTCTTCAGCCTGAAATATGGAAACATAAAGACGATATATTACTCCCCAACTTGCATGTACTTTTCAACAGTATTTTTAATTCAGGATATTTATGGATATATACTACCCATTAAAAGCTTAGACTCACTTAAAGCACTCACTATATGTTACGTATATAAATGTGGTTACATCGACGATGAATTTCTCCACTAACTTGGGGGAACCAACTGCAAACCTTATGCAGGTGAATTGCACGAGGATCATATATATATCAAATTGCTGAAAAAGCATGTGCAAATATATCGTGCATGTAAACAGCTGCGTTTTGGTGTAAAGTTTTGTTAAGAATTCACCAATTTTCACTAAGTTTCATCATTTATTGAACTCATGACAATACTATTTTCAACGTTACGAATTTGTTTTACAATACATCAGTTCATGTCTAAACAGTACCTTTAAACAATATGGAAGATTTTGCAAAGTCTAGTTCAGAACAGTTGACTGAAGTAAGTGGCTACATTTACACTAGTGAGTCTAAACTTTTGATGGGTAGTATACGTGGGAAGATATTTACGTACAATTGAAACTATAGACTTACTGTGTTTGTAGATTTATTTAACCTAAACCCAGACTGTCAGGCTGGCTTTCGGGTTTGATATTCCACTGTTGACAATCTTTTTACCCTGCAGTCACTAATCCAGAAATATCTGTCAAAGTCAAAAGGTCGATTCTGTTGTTTATTAGTCGATTTCCATAAAGCATTTCATTGTGTAAATAGAGATCTTTTTATGGTATGTTCTTGCACAAAACTATTTTTGTGGTAAAATGCTTTTCATAGTGTGTGATATGTAAAAAAAGATCAATTTCAGATATAAAATTATGAAACTTTTGTGTTTCAGAATACCTTAACTCCCTAAATGGAGTTCAACAAGACTGTGTCCTAAGTCCTCTACTATTCAGTATATTTGCAAATAAAAATGAAGGAGAAGAGGTGTTCTTTCTGAAGTAGAACTGAAAGGTTTATTACTTTATGCTGATGGTTTATGTTTGTTCTCTAATACAGCTATAGGCTTGCAGAAGAAAAAATATGAATTATCAAAATTGTGCATGAAATAGGAATTCAATATAACTTTTACCAAAATTTGCAATTTGGGTATAATGAAGAAGACTGAAAAATGGATATTTAATTCTTAATGTGTAAGATTATAAACTTCAACCTACTATAGTTTGTTGGCTTTTTTTAGATACTCTCTTGGTCAAAAGCAGTACAAACTCTTGTTCATAAAGCGAACAAAGCTCTACTACCAATTAAGCAACTTCATTTCAAAATTCAAGGATCTTTACCCTTCTCTTTTATTTCAAATGTTTGATAAACAAATAAAACCAATTATTATCTGCTACTCAGAGATATGGGGTTACCATGGATAGGTGGCCTAGGACGATTCCATATACAATTTCAAAATATGTTCTGTATGTTGGTGTTTATACAACAAATGTTGCTGTCTTGGCTGAATGTGGTCGTTATAATATCTAGTGTGATTCAATTATAAGATTTATTAAATATTGCCGTAAACTATTTAGTATAGAAGAACATCGACACCCATGTCATGGGCAACTAAAGTTAAAAGAATAATCAGCATCTCTGGTTTATATTATTCATGGGATTTCCAAAATATTGTAAACACTGATTTATTTATTCCACAATTCTCACGAAGGGTAAAAGAGTGTAATACTCAGTATATTCTTTAATGACAGGGCTATAGACCCTTATCACAGGCAATGTTTGGTTGCATGAATCACGAATGCCAGTGAAGTAATTGATTAAGTTGCTTTTACCTGTTGGACTTAAATATAGACATGAGTTACACACAGCATCAACGTTTTCAAATGAAACAATTTTGATAAGGGATGTTATGTAGTGTTGGACTTGATATACTATTTAAGATACATATTTCTTAGGGTTGAGTAAGGTTCCCATACAAGCAATATATGAAATTGTTCACATAGTCGTTCAGTGTATGGGACATGTGTGTATCTCAACTCGTTAAAGAGATTGGTCTGTAATTAGATGGATCAGTACGATCCCGGCCAGGTTTAGGAATAGGGACTACAATGGCAATATGCCTTGAAGGTGGGGAATTCCCCGAAGTCCATATTTGATCAAACATTTCAAGGATTTCGAAACATGAATCAGGCATATGCTTCAAGAGCTGATAGTGAATATTATCAGCCCCTGTTGCTGTATCATGAGCTAGCTCAAGGGCAATATGGAGCTCACGTAACGAAAATTATTCTTTACAATCTTCGCCATTATCCGTTTTGAAAATTGATTTCTTTTCTTCTCCTGTTGTTTCTGATATTTTTGAAACTCGGGGACATAATTTGACGAAGAAGAATGCTTGGCGAGTGTTTCACCAAGTCTATTCACAATGTCAGCTTTATCAGTTAGTAAACTGTCACCGTCTTTGAGATCGTGAACTGTATCTGGGCCTTTGTTTTAATATGCAATAAAAGAAAGTCCTTCTTAAATATCTCAAAATCTTTATTTTCGACACAGACATATACATATGTTTTCGATTTTATAACGTTTAAACAAGTTTTCACTGGACCGTTCGTTAATTCAATTAGACATAATTGTAATTGCGTTTCTTTTGTGTGCATGTGTTCCGGGGGCATTTTGTCCAAAGTGACTTATCTACAAAATCATTTTAAATTTTTTAAACTATTGACTCTCTGTTCTTCATTGTTCTGTTGAAACTGCCTGTCTTTAAACATGCATTGGTCGATAGTGCTTATGTTTTTTTGACAGAAACCACATTGTGTATTGGTTTAAGACCGTCATTTGGTTTAAGACCGCCTCCGTGGTGTAGTGGTTAGAGCGTCCGCCCGGAGAGCGGAAGGTCGCGGATTCGATCTCCGACCGCGTCATACCAAAAGACGTTAAAATTTGGTACTTGTTGGTCCCTGCCTGGCGCTCGGCATTAATGGGTACAACAAGGACTGGTCGGCTCGGAGTATAATGTGTCTGAGTTGGGTATTCATGCTTAACTGCAGCATAGTATCTCAGTGGGCTAGCACTATAAAACCAGCTTAAGTCTGGGCTAGTACAAGCAGCCGCACATACACATACACACGCATGCACGTCGTCATATGAGCAAAATATTCTCACGCACGACGTTAAACCCAATTTCACCTCACCAAACCTCATTTAGTTAAAAGCATAACACGAATCAATTATTTACACTGTTTCACAGCGTATCTTTCGTGTTACTATTGACAGTTGAAAGTCGGGAACATGATTATAATTAAATGAACAAGACTCAACACATCAAAGTTCTCGAATGTGTACTTTACGGAGAAAGTGTTATCCCAAATATAACATGTGTTACATTTGACCACTTTCTATGTTCCATTGTGTATTAAAGTCTGTGTCAAGACTATCAGTTGTCCGACTTTCATTTCTGGGGAAGCTGCGCTGGCTGAGTCGGTTAGACTTGTGTGCTGGCCATTAGGTGCCTGACTCTGAGAGTGTGGGTTCGTATGCCGGATGGGACTCACCCAAAAAGTACTCGAATCTGTACTTCGTTGAGAAGTGTATAATGGCATTAAGCCACGAAGGTGGGGAATTCCCCGAAGTCCATATTTCCAACAGGATTTCGAGACATGAATCAGGCATATGCTTCAAGAGCTGATAGTGAATATTATCAGCCCCTGTTGCTGTATCATGAGCTTGCTCAAGGGCAGTATGGAGCTAATGTAACGGACATTATTCGTTACAATCTTTGCCATTATCCGATTTAAAATTGATTCTTTTGTTCTCCTGTTGTTTCTGATAGTTTTAAAACTCGGGGACATAATTTGAAGAAGAGTGAGTGAGTCAAAATTTATCGTCACATAGGCAATATTTCAGCCATATCGTGACGAGAACAATTAAGTTTATACATAGTAATTAATAGTAAATTGAAAAAACCTGTTAACGAAGGACAGTAAAATAACTAGATTATCACAGATTCGAATTTAAGACTAGTAATTAAATCCAAAACAGTTTAACTATAGATGACAATACAAGGTAAAAACAGGCTTTGTATTGCCAACAACTGAAGGTAGATCACCATACTAGGGACCATGGGGACTTACAGTACATTTGCTTCCTGCATGGGCCCTAGCTGGATTTACACAATCCCTTCAGCTATTAGCAATTTTAGATAATCCGGTTACACATTAAACGAACATATATTCTACGATTAAAAAGGGGAGAGTTTAAATTTACTTTGAATCTTTTTGACTAATGTATCCTCTCAGGAGGACAATCAGTTTACAGTACTTTAACCCCCCTTGAGGATACAGCCACTAACAATCTGAGTGATTAATTCAACTTCCAGTCATAAAATATTTATCTATTTACTATTCAGTTAACAAATCTAATTATTTTATAAAATACAATAATTAAATTAGAACTGATATTATAAAAAAGATCCTTCCCAGTTCGTGATTTGAAATAGATATCCCTTGTGATGGAATATTCAACACAGTCAAGCAAGACATGCTTGACCGCGATTCTTTCAACACAAGGGATACAAAACGGAGGATCCTCACCTTTTAATAAGGTACTCATGAGTATATCTTGTGTGGCCAATACGACATCTTCACGACATCATGACCTCTTCAAATCTGGACGGACAACCTAAGTAGGTGTAACCGATAGTTGGTTTTATTGCATGTAATTTATTGATACCTACTTGGGTGTCCCACTTCTTTTGCATCAGATCACGGATGTAAGTTCCAATGCTAGCTTTGTAATCAGAGTATGGAATAAGAAGTGGTGTCACAGATTTGTTGAGTGCTGCCTTGGCAGCAAAATCGGCCATTGTGTTCCCAAAAATGCCAACATGCCAACAGAAGACGATGTCGTATTGGCCAGTAGCAAGATCATTATATAATTCAATAATTTCGATTAAAAGCGGATGTTTGGAAGAAAGATTTTTGATAGCTTGAAGGCAAGAAAGAGAATCGGAAAAGATTATGTATTGTTAATATTTAGGGTGTTTATTAATATATTTTAAGGCTGTTAATATTGCGTTAGCTTCTGCTGTGAAAATAGAGCTGTTATCAGGCAATCTAGAAGATACTGTTTTGGAGCCAAAGACAGTGGCACAAGCTACTGCGCTATCATCCTTGGACCAATCTGTAAATAAGGATTTGTATGTATTATATTGACGAAGAAGAATGCTTGGCGAGTGTTTCACCAAGTCTATTCGCAATGTCAGCTTTATCAGTTAGTAAACTGTCACCGTCTTTGAGATGGTTAACTGTAGATTTTGAGCCTTTAGACTTTGTGTGCTGGCCATTAGGTGCCTGACTTTGAGTGTGTGGGTTCGTATGGCGGATGGGACTCACCCAAAAAGTACTCGAATCTGTACTTCGTTGAGAAAGTGTATAATCACAAATATAACATGTGCTGCAAGAAGATTATAAGCAATATCAGTTAACTAGTTGTGGACATTATTTATGTACTGTATAACTGTAGAATTTGACCCATGTCTTCGGTCTGTTTAATAATGTACAGATGTAATTGTTTCGTTTTGCTCTTTTATGACACGCTTCGTCAACGATGGACGTTTATTGTTTCTGAAGGTATATCTGGCCTTCAGCATATCAAAACATACTTTACGAACACGTGGGTTGGCTGAATTGTTTTCTTGGGTCAACATTCCGACAGTTGTCAAGTTCAAACCTGTCTGCTTAATGATAGAAATATAACCCAATCAGGCTTACTAAATTCCAGCGTGGTGAAAGTGGATTGTCTTGGGTTGGAATGAGGCAAATGACAATGTGAATTCATTCAACAAATCTAAATCTGTTTGTTGCTGGACAACGCAATGTTGAGACAGATGTGATGATGATTATATACTAGTAGCAGAGTGTACGTGAAGATCTTAATGATCATTCAAGATAGACAGGTCATTATTACTTATAAAACCACCATTACCTTTCGGATGAATGATTGAACCTTTCCAATTAGATCACTAAAGATACTGGTATAGGAGCCGGTTTGAAGACATGGAGAAAGATGGAAGTGTACGGATCAAAATGCCAAGATAATATGCAATAATGTAAGCGTAACTGCAACAGCCTAACGATTGTTGTTAAGCGGAACGGGACTGTGAATGGCACGCTGTCACATCAAAGTTGAGCACTTCCGGTAGCTTTATCACCCAGGAAAGAAACCGTTGTGTAGTGGTTAGAGCGTCCGCCCGGAGAGCGGAAGGTCGCGGGTTCGATCCCCAACTGCGTCATACATAAAGACGTTAAAGGTCACATGCAACCAAACAATCAAACATAATTAAAACACAATTATCACTTATTCATGACACATAATATACATTGCAGGTTATGAAAAAACATATAAACAAAATTATAAGCGTACAATCGCAAATCAAAAGTGCAATATTGTGTACTTCGCTTTACTTCCCAAGAAACGAAGCAGCCGGGATACCGAACCCAGTCAGAGCGGGTGGGTGTGCACTCAAGTGTAACGGCTGGTTCATTTGCAGATGCCCTCAAGGGTCATTGAGTGTGTATATATAGAGATGTTGGGTTTTGTAAATACATGCTCATTTTTTGTGTATAACATTTTGCAATCAACAGACATCATAACATGTCATGTGTTCAAGTATCACACCTGCCTGTCTGTGTAATTACATAATGTGACAGAGACCGAACTCGGGCCATTAATCAATGCATTTTGTTTATGGCGTATAGCCTGATTGGTGTTAAGTTCAAATTGCATGTGGTCAGTGATAGCAGCTGTGTATTGAATATTGTCATTAGCAGACAGGCAGGCAGACACACAGGTGTCAATAAAACAAGACATTGAGTTTAGTCTGTGACAACGACATATCTATATCACAGTTAGAAATTCTGTCAACGCTAAATAATGGCATTGCTTTTAAGTATCGAACTGAGAAAGTGACTCGGTAAGAAGAACGTGTGGTGAAATAGACAAATGAAATTATATAAACAGTTAATTTACTGTCATAACATATAAAAAGCTCGCGCCTGTGAGATATCAACAAAACATTAGAAAAATAGCTCACACCAAAGCCTTCACCGGACAACCGCTTCCAAGCTGCGCGAACCTACTTCAATGCGCACGTGCTATAAGCGCAGCCCAGCTGTTGAAACCCGTTTTCCCCAGAAAAGTCGGGGGGAAATTAGTGAAACGTTTGAACTCCGATTTCGCGCGTTTTTTTTCATCGCGTTATTTTTCAACTTGTTATATGGTACCTGTTGGTCCCTTCCTGGCGTTCGGCATTAATGGGTACAACAAGGTGAGGTGAGGTGAAATTGGGTTTTACGTCGTGCTTGAGAATATTTCGCTCATATGACGACGTGGGTACAACAAGGACTGGTCGGCTCGGAGTCAGTATAATGTGTCTGAGTGGGGTGTATTCATGCTTCACTGCGGCGTGGTATCTCAGTGGGCTAGCACTATAAAACCAGCTTAAGTCTGGGCTAGTACAGGCAGCCGCACATACACATACACACGCATGCACGTCGTCCTATGAGCGAAATATTCTCAAGCACGACGTTAAACCCAATTTCACCTCACCTCACCCAGGAAAGAAAAGGAATATATAACGAACTAGTGCTTTGATATTTTTCTGTATGTTTTAGTACTTTTAGTTATAAATAAATTGCAGGTGGTTTTATAGTTTTGTGAATAATTGCAGTTGAGACTTAAGTCTTCATCATCGAAGTCTGCGTGCCTGACCACTGGATCCGTTAGTTTTCTTACGGCAGGCATGCTTGGTTGCTGAAGACTCTCAATACTAACCCTGATCTTAAAGGGGGTTGCCAATTCGTCTCTTTGGGAATTTCGAAAATGTTAACAAAACCAATGGAAAATCGAACTGACTGCAACATTTGTTTCACAGTAGCAGGTGCAGATCGATTCAGTGTATCCTTAATATATTTCAAATTATTGACCTATGTGGTTCGTCATAATGTCAGATGTTGTGGAAATGCAGTTAACCATCATCCAAGTCTGCGTACCTGACCACCGGATCCCGTTAGTTTTCTTATGGCAGACATGTATGGTTGCTGAAACGCAATCCTAATCCTGATCTTAAAGGGGTTCTTAATTTGTCTCCCTGAGTTTACCCAAGATTGATTTACATTCTTTAGAGCTAGTGGAAGAAGGCTGAGAGACAATAGCAGCATATGGTAGCGTTGATGTTTGTCACTGGCTAGCAAGGATAATTTTAAGCATCCTGAAATGAAATGTTTTGAAAATTGTCTATGCTAATATCTTGTCGCGTTTCCACAAAGGACAGGATATGGACGACGCTACATATTTGTCCGTCCTTATAATTAAAACAGGTGAGATCTTCTGTACACTCGAAGCCTTCACGATCAAAATAAATAGCAATCATTCCAAGCTTGCAGCAAAGTCAACATGGAAGGGTTTTTCAATCGCAGAGCGTTGATGACATGCTGATTAATAGAACCGGGCCCATTCTACCGATCCTTATAGTGCACCCAAGACGAATGTGCCACACAGCCTATATGCGTGCATGTGTTGATTCATCCAGTTTGCATTGTTTCGGGCCCACTGAACCGTTGTTTGTTCACATGTATGTGTGTTCTGTGAAGCCTTGTTTGAGTCGTTAAATGAATACACAATATTCATGAAGCAATTACTGTGAAAATACACTTCAAGGTGGCAATTCCAATCTGTAACTCTTTGAAGAAACAACGTGTTCCGATATCATAAGAGAAGAAAGCTGAAATACCGTTACATCTCCATGGTCACCACTGAGGTTGTCCGGCTTTAGATGCTCGAGACTCATAGGTTGTGTCATGAACCGTAGGAAATACCATTACTATTACTGATGATTCCTTCAGAATAGAATGGAAGCTTTTCATCTTTTGGAATATACTTTTTGAACAACCCTCGTATGTGAAAATACGTCTAACGAATTTGTGAATATTACTAATCTTAATTTGTATTCATGACTCAGTTTAGTGTTTGTATATATGTATACTGTTATCGTTCTTATATGGCTATTTACAGATAAATGTAAGTTGGTGAAAATTAACCCAGATTAATTGAACTTGTAATATATATTTCCGCTTTACATCTAGACAAATCATATTCAGTATGAAAAGCAGGCAATAATGTAATTTAAAAATGTTTTCCGATATGAAGTGATTTGGCGGGATTATTTAATTGATTTCATACCTTGTAACGAATCCTTTATTACTTGGGTTGGGTATTGCAAACATGTTCGTATTGCGATATTTTGTGATATGTTTGTACGGAAGCGGCCACGGTGCATTTTTTTACTATCTCCTACGTAGGACTTACTATCTCCTACGTAGGACTTAGTATCTCCTCCGTAGGACTTAGTATCTCCTACGTAGGGCATACTATCTCCTAAGTATTACTTAATATATCCTTTTTAAGGTTCGGATTATGAAGTATGGTTATTAAGTTGAGAAATGTTTGGCTATGCTTGACGATAGATGGTAGAAATGTGTGTAGAGTCAGTGAATATTCATGACACTAACGCAGTGTTACTATATAGTGTTATTGTGTGTGTGTGTGTGTGTGTGTGTATTGCGTTAGGGTGACGTGGACCCTGTTCTAATTGCAGTTATGGAGGTTTGGGTATGGCTATGTTTAATCTATCATACATACATCTATACACACACACACACACACACACACACACACACACACACACACTCACACACACAGGTGGGTGGAGTGGTTGGGGTGAGGTTCTGTTATGAAACTCGGGTTATAACACGACCTCCGCATGTTGTTGCTTGTCTTCAGATGGGGCTAGGTTGGATCGGATGCAACGCTCGTTTGCGGCTCGTTTTTTTCGTAATTGTTTACAAGTTGACTTGACTGGGGTGGAAAAGTGTTGAACACATGACTCTAATAGTGAAGGAAACAGTAGACTCTAACAATAAATGAAACACATAAGTGTAGACTCTAATAGTGAATGAAACGAATGACTGTAGACTAACAGTGACTGAAACAGTGAAACAGGAGATTGTGTGCGTGTCTGGGTATTTAAGTCGACCATTTCAGATTAATGTATATAAACGTATAATTATCATCTCCAACAATAGATATTAAGTACTAAGTAGGAAATACTAAGTCCTACGTAGGAGATACTATGTCCTACGTAGGAGATACTAAGTCCAACGTAGGAGATACTAAGTCCTACGTAGGAAATAGTAAGTCCTACGTAGGGGATACTAAGTCCTACGTAGGAGATGGTAAGTCCTACGTAGGAGATGCTAAGTCATACGTAGGAGATACTTTGTCCTACGTAGGAGATAATAAGTACTACGTAGTAGATACTAAGTCCTACGTAGGAGATAATAAGTACTACGTAAGAGATAGTAAGACCTACGTAGGAGATATTCAGTACTACGTAGGAGATAGTAAGACCAAATTATTTTTTCTCCGTGGCCCTACTACGCTTCCGTATGTTGGCGTATTGCAATATGTATTGCAATATATTGTGGAAGTGTAACACATGATTTAAGGTATGGAAATTACTCTTTCCTTTCTTTTGAAAGATTGCCACTGGTCACTGTCAGGACCAAAATGTGATTGTACAAGAGATCAATTGAAAATGTTACCAAATTGAAAACGTCGCTCTGAAGTTTGGATCTCGAGAAAAAGCGTCTGCAGCGGCGTCCGCCATTTTGGTTTGATTATCCTTACGAGTGCCGGTACCAACCTATTTTGTATTTATTGATATGGTTTAAAAGTCACACAAATGCAATTATATGAACAATAAGCATTCTCAAAACTATTAATGTATAATAACATAAAGGAAATTAAATGTTATTAGTAGTTCTGACTGCATCACGAAAATTACCGATCGTATTGGGTGAACCGGTTCGCGAAAAGTGTACCGCAATATATCGTACTGTGAAGTTCGAATTGCAATATACCGGTTAACCGGTATTATCGCCCACCCCTATTTATTACCCGATGCGCAAGAGTGAGTGAGTGAGATTTTAGCAATATTCCAGTAATATCATGGCAGGGGACGCCAGATATGGGCTTCCTGACATTTACAAGCATGACTACAGAAGTTACACCAAAGTATTCCCCAGGAGCGTTTTTCAGATGCATCTGTTCATTGGCATAACTCACCCACTCACTCATTGACATAATTCAGACATGTGTTTCGAAATATACAAGCGTTTGAAATTTCGTTGGGTGAGGGAACAATGTTCAAATGCTTTCGTGCATCAGGAACATCTTATTATAATCATTCCTGAGAGAGTACGTAAGTCCGGAAACATTCAAAAGATATTGTAATTTACCAGATTTTTTAAATGTGGTACTTTTGTCATTTTTATTTTGGTTAAATTTAACTACAATCGCAAGCGGCTGAGGCGTTTATATAAATCCAGCTTAGGTCCATGAAGGTAGTGCTGTTAGTCCCCATGGTCCCTAGAATGGTGATCAGTCTGTTCCAGTTATGTGTGTCTGTAATCTGGTTTCAGCTGACAGGTGACAGGACATCAAGTTCACATGATATTGGGAGGTGATCAGATGAGCCTGTAGGTAATACCTGAAAGTTCTTTACAAAGTGGAAAATGTTTGAGGAAGCAACCATATAATCTACAACACTTTTTCCAAGATGAGAAATATAGGTATATTCACCTTCACTGTCCAGACATGATCTACCATTGATAATATGAACATCCAGAGTTTTGCACATATCTAAGAAGGATCTTCCAAAGTTGTTCACTATGTTGTCCTTGGAGTTCCTAATCGGGCTGAAAGTGTCGCTTGGGTAGTTATCTCCACAAGGGGTGAGCTGAGGTGAAATTGGGTTTAACGTCGTGCTTGAGAATATTTCGCTCATATGACGACGTGCATGCGTGTGTATGTGTATGTGCGGCTGCTTGTACTAGCCCAGTCTTAAGCTGGTTTTATAGTGCTAGCCCACTGAGATACCATGCCGCAGTGAAGCATGAATACCCCACTCAGACACATTATACTCCGAGCCGACTAGTCCTTGTTGTACCCAGGCAGGGAGCAACAAGTACCATATTTTAACGTCTTTTGGTATGACGCGGCCGGGGATCGAACCCGCGACCTTCCGCTCTCCGGGCGGACGCTCTAACCACTACACCACGGAGGCGGTTTCTCCACAAGGGAGGTAAGTCGCAGTGTCGTCTGCTATGAAATCACAATCGTTGCCAGTTCGTGCATTAAAATCCCCTGTAAAGAATAAATGCATGTCACCGAATTTAGCCAATAAATGTAGTATTGTATTAAGTAACTGTAAAATACCATCTGTCTCGTCTTCTGCCGAATAGTGAGTTGAACCTTCTGGGAAAACATAGGAAAAACAGAGCAGTAAATCCTCATCTATAGATGTGAACTTGTTTTTTAAAATCAAACAGACTGAGTTTGTAGACTCCTTTGCAACTCTTTGAAACATATGTTGTATTGATCTATTTATGTAAACGCATATCCCACCTGGGTTTCTGCCAAAGTTACTTTTCTTTTTATGACAAACCGAAAAAGAGACGTGTTCATTAAAAATGCTGGAGAAATCAGATGATGATTATATACTAGTAGCAGAGTGTACGTGAAGGTCTAAATGATCATTCAAGATAGACAGGTCATTATTACATATAAAACCACCATTACCTTTCGGATGAATGATTGAACCTTTCCAATTAGATCACTAAAGATACTGGTGTAGGAGCCGGTTTGAAGACATGGAGAAAGATGGAAGTGTACGGATCAAAATGTCAAGATAATATGCAATTATGTAAGCGTAACTGCAACAGCCTAACGATTTTTGTTAAGCGGAACGGGACTGTGAATGGCACGCTGTCACGTCAAAGTTGAGCACTTCCGGTAGTTTTATCACCCATGAAAGAAACCGTGGTGTAGTGGTTAGAGCGTCCGCCCGGAGAGCGGAAGGTCGCGGGTTCGATCCCCAACCGCGTTAAAATATGGTACTTGTTGGTCCCTGCCTGGCGTTCGGCATTAATGGGTACAACAAGGACTAGTCGGCTCGGAGTCAGTATAATGTGTCTGAGTGGGGTGTATTCATGCTTCACTGCGGCATGGTATCTCAGTGGGCTAGCACTATAAAACAAGCTTAAGTCTGGGCTAGTACAAGCAGCCCCACATACACATACACACGCATGCTAGTCGTCATATGAGCGAAATATTCTCAAGCACGACGTTAAACCCAATTTCACCTCACTCACCCAGGAGAGAAAAGGAATATATAACGAACTAGTGCTTTAATATTTTTCTGTATGTTTTAGTACTTTTAGTTATAAATAAATTGCAGGGGGTTTTATAGTTTTGTGAATAATTGCAGTTGAGACTTAAGTCTTCATCATCGAAGTCTGCGTGCCTGACCACCGGATCCGTTAGTTTTCTTACGGCAGGCATGCTTGGTTGCTGAAGACTCTCAATACTAACCCTTATCTTAAAGGGGGTTCCCAATTCGTCTCTTTGGGAATTTCGAAAATGTTAACAAAACCAATGGAAAATCGAACTGACTGCAACATTTGTTTCACAGTAGCAGGTGCAGATCGATTCAGTGTATCCTTAATAAATTTCAAATTATTGACCTGCGCGGTTCGTCATAATGTCAGATGTTGTGGAAATGCATTATGATGTTCTGAGTTAACCATCATCCAAGTCTGCGTGCCTGACCACCGGATCCCGTTAGTTTTCTTATGGCAGACATGTATGGTTGCTGAAACGCAATCCTAATCCTGATCTTAAAGGGGTTCTTAATTTGTCTCCCCGAGTTTACATTCTTTAGAGCTAGTGGAAGAAGGCTGAGAGACAATAGCAGCATATGGTAGCGTTGATGTTTGTCACTGGCTAGCAAGGATAATTTTTAAGCATCCTGAAATGAAATGTTTTGAAAATTGTCTATGCTAATATCTTGTCGCGTTTCCACAAAAGACAGGATATGGACGACGCGACATATTTGTCCGTCCTTAAAATTAAAACAGATGAGATCTTCTGTACACTCGAAGCCTTCACGATCAAAATAAATAGCAATCATTCCAAGCTTGCAGCAAAGTCAACATGGAAGGGTTTTTCAAGTGCAGAGCGTTGATGACATGCTGATTAATAGAACCGCGCCCATTCTACCAATCCGTATAGTGCACCCAAGACGAATGTGCCACACAGCCCATATGCGTGCATGTGTTGATTCATCCAGTTTGCATTGTTTCGGGCCCACTGAACCGTTGTTTGTTCACATGTATGTGTGTTCTGTGAAGCCTTGTTTGAGTCGTTAAAAGATTACATAATATTCATGAAGCAATTACTGTGAAAATACACTTCAAGGTGACAATTCCAATCTGTAACTCTTTGAAGAAACAACGTGTTCCGATAGCGTAAGGGAAGAAAGCTGAAATACCGTTACATCTCCATGGTCACCACTCAGGTGGTCCGGCTTTAGATGCTGGAAACTCATAGGTTGTGTCATGAACCGTAGGAAATACCATTACTATTGCTAATGATTCCTTCAAAACAACATGGAAGATTTTCATCTTTTGGACATCGAGAATATACTTTTTGAACAACCCTCGTATGTGAAAATACGTCTAACGAATTTGTGAATATTACTAATCTTAATTTGTATTCATGACTCAGTTTAGTGTTTGTATATATGTATACTGTTATCGTTCTTATATGGCTATTTACAGATAAATGTAAGTTGGTGAAAATTAACCCAGATTAATTGAACTTGTAATATATATTTCCGCTTTACATCTAGACAAATCATATTCAGTATGAAAAGCAGGCAATAATGTAATTTAAAAATGTTTTCCGATATGAAGTGATTTGGCGGGATTATTTAATTGATTTCATACCTTTTAAACGCATCCATTATTACTAGGGTTGGGTATTGCAAACATTTTCGTATTGCGATATATTGTGATATGTTTGTACGGAAGCGGCCACGGTGAAAGTTTTTACTATCTCCTACGTAGGACTTACTATCTCCTACGTAGGACTTAGTATTAGTATCTCCTCCGTAGGACTTAGTATCTCCTACGTAGGGCATACTATCTCCTAAGTATTACTTAATATATCCTTTTTAAGGTTCGGATTATGAAGTATGGTTATTAAGTTGAGAAATGTTTGGCTATGCTTGACGATAGATAGTAGAAATGTGTGTAGAGTCAGTGAATATTCATGACACTAACGCAGTGTTACTATATAGTGTTATTGTGTGTGTGTGTGTATTGCGTTAGGGTGACGTGGACCCTGTTCTAATTGCAGTTATGGAGGTTTGGGTATGGCAATGTTTAATCTATCATACATACATCTATTCACACACACACACACACACACAGGTGGGTGGAGTGGTTGGGGTGAGGTTCTGTTATGAAACTCGGGTTATAACACGACCTCCGCATGTTGTTGCTTGTCTTCAGATGGGGCTAGGTTGGATCGGATGCAACGCCCGTTTGCGGCTCGTTTTTTTCGTAATTGTTTACAAGTTGACTTGACTGGGGTGGAAAAGTGTTGAACACATGACTCTAATAGTGAAGGAAACAGTAGACTCTAACAATAAATGAAACACATAAGTGTAGACTCTAATAGTGAATGAAACGAATGACTGTAGACTAACAGTGACTGAAACAGTGAAACAGGAGATTGTGTGCGTGTCTGGGTATTTAAGTCGACCATTTCAGATTAATGTATATAAACGTATAATTATCATCTCCAACAATAGATATTAAGTACTAAGAATGAGATACTAAGTACTACGTAAGAGATAATATGTCCAACGTAGGAGATACTAAGTCTAACGTAGGAGATACTAAGTCCTACGTAGGAAATAGTAAGTCCTACGTAGGGGATACTAAGTCCTACGTAGGAGATAGTAAGTCCTACGTAGGAGATGCTAAGTCATACGTAGGAGATATTTTGTCCTACGTAGGAGATAATAAGTAATACGTAGTAGATACTAAGTCCTACGTAGGAGATATTAAGTACTACGTAAGAGATAGTAAGACCTACGTAGGAGATATTCAGTACTACGTAGGAGATAGTAAGACCAAATTTTTTTTTCACCGTGGCCCTACTACGCTTCCGTATGTTGGCGTATTGCAATATGTATTGCAATATATTGTGGAAGTGTAACACATGATTTAAGGTATGGAAATTACTCTTTCCTTTCTTTTGAAAGATTGCCACTGGTCACTGTCAGGACTCAAATGTGATTGTACAAGAGATCAATTGAAAATGTTACCAAATTGAAAACTTCGCTCTGAAGTTTGGAACTCGAGAAAAAGCGTCTGCAGCGGCGTCCGCCATTTTGGTTTGATTATCCTTCGAGTGCCGGTACCAACGTATTTTGTATTTATTGATATGGTTTAAAAGTCACACAAATGCAATTATATGAACAATAAGCATTCTCAAAACTATTAATGTATAATAATATGAAGGAAATTAAATGTTATTAGTAGTACCGATCGTATTGGGTGAACCGGTTCGCGAAAAGTGTACCGCAATATATCGTACTGTGAAGTTCGAATTGCAGTATACCGGTTAACCGGTATTATCGCCCACCCTATATATTACCCGATGCACAAGAGTGAGTGAGTGAGATTTTAGCAATATTCCAGTAATATCATGGCAGGGGACGCCAGATATGGGCTTCCTGACATTTACAAGCATGACTACAGAAGTTACACCCAAGTATTCCCCAGGAGCGTTTTTCAGATGCATCTGTTCATTGGCATAACTCACCCACTGACTCACTGACATAATTCAGACATGTGTTTCTAAATAAACAAGTGTTTAAATTTCGTTGGGTGAGGGAACAATGTTCAAATGCTTTCGTGCATCAGAAACATCGTATTATAATCTCCTCCTGAGAGAGTACGTAAGTCCGGAAACATTCAAAAGAAATTTAAATTTACCAGATTTTTTAAATGTGGTACTTTTGTCATTTTTATTTTGGTTAAATTTAACTACAATCGCCAGCGGCTGAGGAGTTTATATAAATCCAGCTTAGGTCCATGAAGGTAGTGCTGTTAGTCCCCATGGTCCCTAGAATGGTGATCAGCCTTCAGTTGCTGGTGATCTATAGCTCGTTTTAATTTTGTGCTGTTGTCTGTAGTGATGTATTTTTTATGATAGCGTAATAGTTTTACATTAAGAGCTGTGATACTCCAGTATTCTTAGCGCCCTTCTTTACGTTCCAAATTTATTGATTTTAATATTCATATAAACTAAACTGTTCTCGTCACGATATGGCTGAAATATTGTCGATATGATGCTAAACATTAACTCACTCGCTCACTTATAATAATACAACATTATGAGGGTATATATTTACATAGGATTTGGCGAGTCATATTGCTTCAGTATCACATGATACCTTTGCCATCAAGGCTTATATGATCTCAGTATTCCACAACGCCCGAGGTCCATTCAGACTCTTTGCCCAGTTTCAAGTTCTTCAGACCTTGAGCGGGAGTGGGAGAGACCATGGTGCCGTTGTACAAAACAGCTTCAACACAAAGAAGCACAGTTGTAAATCAATCAAACATATGGGAATAGACTGCTTTCTTATCCAATGCTGGTCTCCAGAGGAGATGTCTTTTTAATGTACGGATCCTCCTGAGAGGGTACGTAAGTGCCAAAATGTTCAAAGTCCATTAAACTTGCCAGGATTTTTAAACGTAGCATTCTTGTCATTTTAATTTTAGCTAACATTTCTTACAATCGCCAGCAGCTGAAGGGATGGTGTAAATCCAACTAGGGTCCATGCAGGTAGCCAAGGTACTGTAAGTCCCCATGGTCCCTAGTTTGGTGATCTACCTTCTGGTGTTGGCGATCTATAGCTTGTTTTTATATTGTATTGTCCAAATAGTGCTATCAGTATTAACTCTCCATACTAGTTTTAGTTGTAATTGTGCTAGTTGTTTTACTGTCCTTCGTCGACAGGTTTTTATAATATACATATATTCCACTTCAAAATCAAATATGTTATCGTCACGATATGGCTGCAATATTGCCGATGTGACGTTAAATAATAACTCGCTCACTCACTTTAATGTACGGCTAGCTATAGATGTGTCTTAATTGATAACAACTGAAGGGATGGTGTAAATCCAGCTAGGGTCCATGCCAAATGTACTGTAAGTCTCCATGGTCCCTAGTATGGTGATCTACCTTCAGCTGTTGGCAATCTATAGCCGGTTTTTATATTGTATTGTCTTGTATAGTTAAAATGTTTTAGATTGAAGTACTAGTTTTAAATGCATATGTGTGATACACTAGTAGTTTTACTGTTCTTCGTCAACAGGCTTTTAATTTCTAATATTGGTTTATACTATAATTATTAATTGTTCTCGTCACGATATGGCTGAAATATTGCCGATGTGACTATAAATATTAACTCACTCACTCACTCTCGCTTGTAGACTACTTTCATGTCCCTATAGCCAGGCAAATGGGGATGTAAAACTCAGCACTCCGCCATAACGAGGGTACCGACTGTTGCTTGTCCATGGCATGTGCTTCCAACACCACTTGTGTTTCTAGCAAGAGAATCCACCTTGTTCTAACGACATAGAAGTTTACATAAAATGCCACCAAGAAATGGTGAAAATGCAGAATTTAAAGCAATAAATGTTAGCACTACATTTTATGTGCTTTTTTTTTATGGCGTAATGGTGTCACTTGTTCCCCCTTCCATCACTCTTGAACACTTGGATGTATTCATACGCAAGTCTTCAAATGAACTTGTCACAGGTGACGTTTTGTTTTCAATTTCTTTTGAGCGACAAATTAAGTATAATATTGGATGATAAATAGAATCTCACCCTCCTGTCTTTTGATATGAAATATATCAGCACGAGTTGATAACGAGTGGTGATATATTTGATATCGAAAGACACGAGGATGAGATTGTCTATTTGTACCAGGACGATTGTTTGAACCACTGATCGATTACAAGCGTGTTATCATTAACATTTATTACTGGTAGTTGGTTTTTTGTATACTTTGTATTTAATCTCCTTAAGTGGCTTGTTAAACCGAGGGGACTGTTTTGAAAGATATTTTTGTTTCTATGCGGTCACAGCGACCGTTTTGTTTGTTTGTTGTTCAACGCCAAACTCAGCAATATTCCAGCTATATGTTTAGCGGTCTGTAAATAATCGAGTCTGGATCACACAATCCAGTGATCAACAGCATGGTCACCGATCTACACAGCGACCGACACCGATGTCTCCGTCATGTTATTGCCGTCATATCATATTACGCTATAGTCCGTTTGGCTCAAAAGCGGACCGATGAATTGCAATCTAACTCGAAAACTAATAAACATATAATACTCAATGAACCGCTGATCATAATCAAAACATAGACCAACTCTGAGATTTCTTGCAGAATTTATGTCCTAAAAATAGTTCTTTAACAAACTATCATTAACATTTTGACACAGTTCACTATTTGTTACGCAGGAGGAGGAACAGCCACGTGTACGTGAAGCACGTGCACAAGTGCCGACAAAGCTATTGATTCATGTACCTGTGCTGTCTCCATCTTTTCTCGCACACCTGGCTGTTGCCCTTCGTCATTCTAAAAATGACGTTGATGTATAATGCCTTTCCAGGATTTTGTATGTCTGTACTTGATAACATGTATGAAACGCGTTAACGATTACTGCACAAGTTAGAAGAAAATAACATAATACATATACACTAAACGCCAAAAGAAACGTTACCCTCCTACATTTATGGATTACTGAAAAAACTATCCAAGATATGTTAGAAGGTATTAGTTTTCAAGAAAGCTTAACAACAAAGCTTTATGCAAATCACGAAAGAAAAATCTCAAATGCATTCATATTTAGGTGAAACGCATTTTTTTCAGAAGAGTTAAATTGTCCTATTTTCGTCCACACCGAAATAAACCAATAACAGTGATTTAGATGTCAACAGAAAGGTTGAAATAAAATTCTGATTTGAGACAAAGACAAACCATTTAAAGTCAACATTTTCAACTTTTTAAACAAGAAACAACTGTTGTAGAGTGTGCAAAATTGTAAAATAATCATTCCTGTGATTTCAGTCTTTTAAAACATTTTCTGATGATTTGCATTAGTGAAAACGTGTCTTTCATATTGTGCAAAAAATATTTAGGAACATCTAAAATTATCTTTGTTAACATTTCTGTTTGCAAAGTAACATTTTTCCATTTTCTGTTTACACATAGCAGTAGCAATCGCCAAAACGCAGCAATATTCAAGCAGTATTTGCATCCATGTCACGTGTAGAATGATTCTATAGGGTATAAAGAGAGCCCAGAATGCATGATATGATACACAACTACGAGAAATATGCCGTGAATAACAGCTGAAGAGAGAGAAAGAGTCATTGTAATGGTGCAGATGGAGTCGACATACGATGCTGTTGACTTATTCAGGGGTTCTGACAGACCGGGGTCACCACAGACAGGCCAAGAAGTGTATCTCCGCGCATCACAACGCCAGCTGAAGATAGGTACCTCCTTCATTAAGGAAGGAGTGTGACGTTTCTTTTGGCGTTTAGTGTATGTCCGCCTTCTTCCATGCTTTCAATCAGCGGATGAGGGAGTAAGTGTATACACCGGAACGTTTTTTTCCTCACAGTACATTCTGAGAGGATACATAAGTCCCAAAAGCATCAAAGGAAATTTAAACTTACCAGATTTTTTAAACGTAGTATTTCTGTGATTTAAAGTTATGGCTAAATTTTCCTACAATCGCCAACAGCTGAAGGGTGGGTCCTTGCAGGTAGCAAAGGCACTGTGAATCCCCATAGTCCACAGTAGGGTGATCTACACTCAGTTGTTGGCGACCTACAGCCTGAAGGTTTTGAAAGGCATTTAGAGTGAGTGAGTGAGTGAGTTTAGTTTTACGCCGCTTTTAGCAATATTCCAGCAATATCACGGCGGATGACACCAGAAATGGGCTTCACACATTATGCCCATATGGGGAATCGAACCCGGGTCTTCGGCGTGACGAGCGAACGCTTTAACCACTAGGCTACCCCACCGCCCTGAAAGGCATTTAGAAGTTGGATGAACATGAATACATGACACGTTTTATGGATAACAACTTCTTATTTATTCTTCACACGACGTTTCAGAGCTAATTCTTGCTCCTTCATCAGGTGAATGATGAGTCAGTATTCACACTTTGTACTGACTCATCATTCACCTGATGAAGGAGCAAGAATTGGGCCAGTTTAGTTTTACGCAATATTCCAGCTATATGGCGGCGGTCTGTAAAAACATCGCGTCTGGACCAGACAATCCAGTGATCAACAGCATGAGCATCGATCTGCGCAATTGGGAACCGATGACATGTGTCAACCAAGCCAGCCAGCCTGACCACCCGATCCCGTTAGTCGCCTCTTAGGTCAAGCATGACCTACTCGAAGTCATGGGAGCACAGTGATTGGTGTGTGGGGGTCTCACGCGTTGATACACTGATCAGGCTTTAATTTCTTTCATGAAAGTATTTCAAACTAACAGGGATCGGGTGGTCAGGCTGGCCGATTTGGTTGTTGCATATTATCGTATCCCACTTGTTAATCGATCCTCATGTTAATCACTGGCATGTCAGGTCTAGACTCACCATTTAAATTTTAACTGGAAATTGCTGTGTGCGGCGTTGAGCAGTTGACATTCAGAAGTCTGTAACAGTCAACGCAAGAGAAAAGTATGTTTTCAAGAATTATCGTTAAAAGGCACAAATTATTTTTGGAAACATTTTTCAAGTATATAGCCTTTATTGCTGTTATGTATCCTCGAAGGGGGTTAAAGTACTGTAAAATGATTGTCCTCCTGAAAGAGTACGTCAGTCCCAAAACTTTCCAAGTCAACTTTGCTCTACACGTCTTTTTAATCGTAGAATATTTGTTGTTTTATTATGGCTAAATATCAGTACAATCGCCAGTGGCTGAAGGGATACTATGAATCCAGCTTGGGCCCATGCAGGTAACCAAAGTACTGTAAGTCCCCATGGTCCCTAGACTTGTAATCTACCTTTAGTTGTTGGCGATCCTCAGCCCTTTTCTATATTGTATTGTCCTAATTTGAAATCCTATTTTAGAGATATGTGTTAGTGTTATTTCTTATTACTGTGATATACTAGTTGTTTTTACTGTCCTTCGTCGACAGGTGTTTAAATTTATCATGAATATATAACTATTTTAAGTCACGATCTGGCTGAAATACTGCCGCAGTGACTAAACTTTAACTCACTCACTCACTATATTGATTTTATATTTTCTACCTAAAATTATGATACAGCGCATAAGGACATTGTCATCCGATGCCTGGTGAACGCAACAGTTTGAAGATGGGGACGAAAATAGGGCTATGAATAACGTTCGACCTTATGAAAGCTCCAGATGCCCGTACACCAGGTAGCGAAATAGAGTGAATTGTATTTAACTTACCACCCTCTTGGTTACAATTTTTTGTAAAACAGGAGTTCTGCTGCATCTTCACCCGGTTCCCCAGCTACATTAGGGGCAGCAGGGTACTCTAGTGGTTCACGCGTTCGTTTGTCACGCCGAATGGTGGGGTTCGATTCCCCACATGGACACAATGTGTGAAGCCCGTTTCTTTCCGATGCCCTCCCGCTGTGATATTGCTGAACTATGGCTACAAGTGACGTAAAACCCAACTCACTCACTTACTCACACATTAAACAAAATTGTTTTGCGGCAGTACTATTCCAGACTTTCTTCCAGACTCTTGGGGACCTTGTCGCTGAGATTTGCCAGACAAGCTAGGTCACCATTAGCTTCCAGTTCATCTTCTTGTTATTTTCCTTTCACCAAGTCCACCAATGCCCACACTTAAAGATTCTTGTTTATTGTTCACAAGTTCAATGCCTGTTTTGAGGGTAATGTTTTTCCATTGATAGCTTCATTGAAAGAAGCTCATCTAAAATCTGCAATTTTATTTTCGTTACCCATCAATATCCCATCAAAGTAACGTTCCTGTCGCTAATTTAAACCTTCAGGTACAGGGTGAATGATTACATACGGACGACTTGACACATGTTCTTTGGCTGGCACAAAGAATCCATTCACATTCTACGCACGCCCATTTTGACACTCACTGCAAAGAATATCCAAAACACCCGACTCTTTAAATATGGAGGCTTCAAGCAGTTGCATATCAATCGAAGTCCATACGCTTGCAAATGTTCACGAACACAAATGGACCACTCCTTGCAACACACGACTGTTTAGTTTTGTTGTTTAACGCCGCACACAGCAATATATCAGTTTGTTGGTGGCAGTCTGTGAAAGAATCGACTCTGGACCAGACAATTCAGTGATCAACGGCATGAGCATCGAGCTACGCAATTGAGATACGATGACATGTGTGGACGAATATACTAATATACTGAACCGCAAAGGAAACTTCAAACCGATAGAGGTTTCTAAAAGCATACACTTTAATTCACTCGAATTAACAATCAAAACGGAGGATTGAGTTACAACTTGACAATTATGGTTAACACATTTTCGGGAATCATATTTACAGTTCACACAAACAAAATCACCAAAATCTGTACCATTAAGATACCCCCAAATCAGTATCATGTGTACCCACCATGGTCATTGATGAAACATGGGCATCTTCTGTACATGGAATGAATTGGCCGGTTGATGAAGGTTTAGGCACTTGGCTCCATACTCTGCAAAATGCCTGATCGAGTCCAGCCGCAGTTGTCGGCTTGGTTGGAGGTCATTCAATCTCGTCCCAAAGGTGTTCTATTGGACTTGGGGCGGTGGGGTAGCCTAGTGGTTAAAGCGTTGGCTCGTCACGCCGAAGACCCGGATTCGATTCCCCACATGGGCACAATGTGTTAAGCCTATTTCTGGTGTCCCCCGCCGTGATATTGCTGGAATATTGCTAAAAGCGGCGTAAAACTAAACTCAGTCAGTCAGTCTATTGGACTTAAATCCAGACTACGTGCAGGCCATTGTAGGGTTTGGATGCCATGTTGTCAAAGGAAGTTCAAGGCTGCTCTGGCAGTATGGGCACGGGCGTTGTCTTGCTGCAAGATGTGATTTCTGTGACGTCCAAAATGCGGTACAACGCTGGGTCTTATGACTTGGTCAATATTGCGAGCAGTTGTGACGTCATTTCCTCGTCCTGAACCGAGATTCTGGAACACCTCGGTGCCAACCCTCTGGTTCAGACCGATTGCACCCAACACCATGATGTTTGGGCCACCCCACTAGTCTCTTTCAACAATACACTCACTGGAATACAGTTCCCCACGCCTTCGCCATACTCTCACTCTGCCGTGGTTGAGCACAATCTGTCTTGATGTTGTGATGTTAGTGAAGATTGCCCACTGTGTGGACGGTCTTGGATGCTGTTAGTGGCCTGATACCGCTCCTGCAGTCGGTAGATTGTCCTAACACGAACATTAAAATGATTGGCTACCCTCCGTGCATTGTAGCCAACTTGCAATCGTCCCAAGGCTTGGTTCCACTGCTCTCTCGTGAGTCGTGGCATGGCGACTTTGTCAAAACAAAATGATTTCAGGCGAGTTTATGACTCGCTTTCATTGGTAGGGTTGTCACGATATGCACGTGCATTTTCATTTTCACGAATGTTATGCGGAACCTTTTACCACGTTTGCCTTTTTAAGTGCGTTAGGTCGATATGTTTTATCATCAGAAAACACACTGATGTGGGTAATTTTGATTACCAAACATATTTACAAAACAAAACACTCATAATAAAAACACCACCTTGTAAGAACAATGTTTTGCATTTGATGTTGAAGGTGACGTTTCTTCAGTATATTAACCATGTGAAAAATATCCCATCCTAAGACTCTTTGATAACCAGAAAAGGGAATGGAACGTGAACCAAAAGCATTTACTTAATGTCAAATAGCATGAATAATAGGAATAAATGAGCATTTCCAAATTAAACAAGAAGACAAAGTCATCAATATCCCCGTAATGGCAAAATACTCTTTATGAATATGTCTACTAGTTATGATTATGTCAAATGTTTTGGAGTGTATATAGCAAAGTGGAAGGAGAGTATTGAAAGGTTTTTAAGATCTGCTCCAGAAAGGAGCACTACCACCAAATTCAGTTGAAGCCTAACTTGTTGCCATGGAAATGCAACAAAATGACATCCTCATAGTCACAGTCTCAAAGTCAAAGTCACGTTTCCACGGAAACCACAAAAAATAAAATTCGTATCTGGGTCTATCCATCAAATGGCACATCTATGGATCATGCTTGATATGTGTACCAAGTTTGATGAAGCTAGCATGTATAGTTTAGGAGGTCTGCTCCAGACAAGATGACATCCTCATAACCACAGCTTATGTCACGTCCATACGAAACAGCACAAACATAAAATTCATATCTGGGCACATCTAGGGATCATGGTGGACATGTGTACCAAGTGTGGTTAAGCTATAGTTTCAGAGATATGCTTCGGACAAAGTGTGACGGACGCACAGACGGACGGGACTCGTTTCTACATTCCCCGCAACTTCGTAGTTGCGGGAGATAAAAAATAAATAAAACGAATATATTTACCATGATATGCAAGCACTGTATTTGGGATACAGAGGCTGTGTGAGTATGGTGGCTTACAGGATGGACAGATCGATACATACGTTCTTTACTTTCCTTGTACCGTGTCACCGATACCTGATCGAGAGTGTAAGTCAACATCTCGAGGAGATGTCATGTACACGGAGTACATCAGCATAACGTGTTGGCTTTTCTCAAGCATTGTTTCGGTCAGTTCGTGGATCTGCATGTCCGTGGCCATATCAGATCACTTGGATTCAGGTCTAGGCTTTCAGAAGGCTGAGGCAGACTCTCAGTGGCGCTGTTCTCGATTTGGCCAGTTACAGTATGTACTGGGTATGGTCGGACATGGTGGTCCATGAGGACAGGACGTATGCCAAGTGTATGATTGGTTTTCCTCAAGCGTTGCCTTGGTTAATTCTTGGATCTGTGACGATAGATGCTCGGTTGGATTCAGGTCTAGGCTTTCAGAAGGCTGAGGCAGACTCTCAGTGACGTTGGTCTTGAGACTTGTTTTAAAATCCCACGACATCCACGCACCAGAACTTAAAGCAAATTTATTCATGAACCCGCTCTTTTCGACAATCTGCAAGTCAGAAATATTGTTTCAAAAGCAAGTACCTAGCTGTTGCAGGACACAATTTCATAATTCAGATTAATAATAGATATACTAATATTGAAATATTGATATAGTGAGAGAGTTAATATTTATCGTCACATCGGCAATACTTCAGCCATATCGTGACGAGAACAATTAATTATTGTAATAATATTAGCATAAAAAACGATATTATTAATGAGAACAATGCCTGTTGACAAAAGAACAGTAAACCTACTAGTGTAATATAGATCAATACTAAACATATATATATTATCATAAATATTTATAATTTTATGTTTTAAAATCTGTCGCTAGAGGACAATAACACAACTTGTATGTCACAATCAGATTAGAAATTAAAAGCCTGTTGACGAAGAACAGTAAAACTACTAGTGTATCACAGGTTTTAAAGTAAAACTAGCATGTCATCATAAAACGATATTATTAATGAGAACAATGAAATATATAAACAGGCTATAAATCGCCAACAACTGAAGGTAGACAGATCATCATACGAGAGACAATGGGGACTTGGAGTGAGTTAAAATTTAAAGTCACTTTGGCAATATTTCAGCCATATCGTGACTAAACATATATATATTATCATAAATATATTTATAATTTTATGTTTTAAAATCTGTCGCTAGAGGACAATAACACAACTTGTATGTCACAGTTAGAGATATAAAACACGCATGTAACTTAACCTTATAGAGTACTTAGGACATTACAACATAAAAATAGGCTATTGATCACCAGCAACTGAAGGTAGATGACCCTACTAGACACAATGGGGACTTACAAATATTGATGTATCCATAAATACTTGGAAAGACTGAAATTCTTCATTTTGGATTTAATACAGTTTTATCCCCCGCCATGAAGTGGAAGGGGAATATACGTTTGAGCTCAGTCCGTCCGCCGTCCGTACGGGATGGTGTGGACAGATTTGCTCAAAAACCGTTCTAGATAGGAAACCAAATTTGGCATGTGTTTTCAGGACATAAATGCCTTGATGGAGTTGGAAAACGGAAACCATGTTACAATTTGTTACAGAGTTATGGCCCTTGTCATGCGTTTCTTGTCTTAGTACATGGTATCGCCTAGTGTTGGGAATTGGTTAAAATCTCATAATAGATGATTGGTTCGTTACAACCGATCAATCATCGAAAATAATTGGTTAGCGTCATTTATCAAATGTTCCTGTTATCTTTGTTAATGCACACACAAAAAATAAAGAAAAAATATATAGTTATTTGTTGGGTTGGGTTTTTTTGTGGCAAATTGCACAAAATCTGTTGGCAAATTTCGCATATGTAAAGGATGATTAGTATGTTAGGAACACAGATTTCCTGGATTCTTTAAGATAAATTCAATCATGACTTGGAACGAGCTTGTAGTGCTTATGAAATGTTAATTTAATGACACAGACAAAACCAACCTTGTGTAAAATATTGTTGATGCAAACAAGTGTTCCAAAATTGGTTGTGTTTGAGAAAACACAATCGATTGCTTGGTCGCTTAGGCACTGCGACCAATCTTCGATTATTTCAAGCAATCGGACCACCACTAGTATCGCCAATGAGGACAGAGTTTCAGAAAGCGTGATAGATAGGGAAACCAAATGTATTTTCAGGACATGAATGTTGTGGTGGAGTAAAAAAACAGGAACCGAATACGAACAAAACACTGGGGCGGGAGATATTGATGCCCATGTCTTCTTGTTTACTTTTTTCTTCTTTCTCTCTCTCGCTGGTTAAGGCTGGAGGTGAGAAACACATAACGAATGGCCTAATGCGGCCGTAACTGTTTTCGCGTGTCAGTGGATCTTACAGCAGGTGCAGTAATCGTTGCCCTAAGAGATGTCAGCACTGACTCCACGCTAAGTCAAGGACTGAGAGGTCGGACGACCAGGACTCTGAGCTGTCCATATCACATTCATGCACTGGCACACATTCATACAGTGATTAACGCAGCACCAAGTTCTATACTCACATACCGACATTTCCGGGGCGGTGGGGTAGCTTAGTGGTTAAAGCGTCCGCTCGTCCCGCCGAGCCCCCGGGTTCGATTCCTCACATGGGTACAATATGTGAGGCCGAGTCAGTGACGTCGAGTCGCCTCGGTGTTAAAGGTATCTTTTTAGATGGTTCGAGCCTGACCTGATCTCTATCACATGTCCTAATACATCGCTTTGATTCGTAGAAAAGAAAATCTGACCAAGCACTCATGCGTGTCGTAATCGGAAAAATATCTGACATCACTCATCGGTGAATTACTACTCTTCTTGGTACTTTTAACGTCAGCTTAATATATTCTGTCTCTCATGAGGAATGTGTTCTGCTCTTACCATCTAATTAAATGACCGCCTCCGTGGTGTAGTGGTTAGAGTGTCCGCCCGGAGAGCGGAAGGTCGCGGGTTCGATCCCCGACCGCGTCATACCAAAAGATGTTAAAACATATTGTACTTGTTGGTCCCTGCCTGGTGCTCGGCATTAATGGGTTCAACAAGGACTGGTCGGCTCGGAGTCAGTATAATGTGTCTGAGTGGGGTATTCATGCTTCACTGCGGCATGGTATCTCAGGGGCTAGCACTATAAAACTAGCTTAAGTCTGGGCTTGTACAAGCAGCCGCACATACACATACGCACGCATGCACGTCGTCATATGAGCGAAATATTCTCAAGCACGACGTTAAACCCAATTTCACCTCACCTTCACCTGTAATTAAATGGCAATGATCACGGGAAAAAATTGGCGAATGCTCTATTGATTTCTCGCGACATTATTTCCACGACATTGAAGCAATCATGAGAATAACCGCAAATCTAAACAATGAATGTGTTGTAATTTTCTAATGTTTATGGATGCATTTCTACCTTATAACAATAATTGTACGACTTCGTCAGACGTTTGCCCTTTAACGAGTATAAAGGTGGGTCTCACAAATCGATATTGTGGGCTTTTATGTTTTGTAGACCCATAGATGAACAAGCGTTGATGGATTGTGTGATTTTTTGAAGGACAAAGCATCGTAGTGTTCTTACATTGTTTTGTCCAAATGGCGGGGTCGACTGTTCAGGCTCGCTGAATATCGTGATGAATTGGGTTAGAATTGGTCTTCAGCAACCCAAGCTTGTCCTAACAAGTGCCTAACGGGATCAGGTGGTCAGACTCGCTGACTTGGTTGACAGATGTCATCGTATCCCAACTAGGCAGATTCACCCTGTGCTGTTGATCACTAGATTATCTGGTCCGGACAATATGTAAAAAAATGTCATATCAAGTGGCCTTTACTGCGACCATGTCTGCGTCCATATCTTTAGCAAACCGGAAGCAAGCTCAATACATTGAAGATGGCAGCTCATCAATTAGACAGCCACTTACCGCCTTCTATTTTGCCAATACACTCATATGGCATTGCGACCCGTGAAGATGCTGGTTAGTATTGGTCTTCAGTAACCCATGCTTGTCGTAAGACAACGGGTTCAGGTGGTCAGGCTCGCTGACTTAGTCGACATTGGGTGGAACTATGCTCATGATCTTGATCACTTGATTGTCTGGCCCAGACTCAAGTATTTACGGATCGCCGCCATATAGCTGGTATATTGCTCAGCGAGACGTTTATCAACAAACAAGGAAATCCTTCTCAGTTTGACAAACGTCAGCGGTTGGTTTGGAACAGCGTGAACAGTGTGGGTTATGCTCTCGTAACTGATTCCATAAAGTATTTGCCCTAAGCGGCCGTGTGCCAAGGATGCTGAATGCTTCGCAGGTGAACAAGACTGAATACGTTGTTGATGTGACGTTCACGTCTGGAACATTTTCAGTTCCTGGTGGTGCCGACCTCAGACTGACTGTATGAACTGCAAAACGATGAAGAAGAAGACTACAACAACGTTTTGTGCAGCTCAGGACTCAAGCCTTCTAACTGTGCACAACCTAGTGTTAGGAATTGATTCAAATCTCACAACTGATGATTGGTACTTTACCAACGAGCAATCATCGAAAATAATTGGTTAGCGTCATTTTTCAGAATTTTCTGTTCCCAGATTCCTCAAAAAATATTCAGTCATGACATTTCAGTAAGTGATGTGAGTTTTCTAAGAATTAAACACGTTTTCAAGCCCTGACAACATCTAAGATATGTTCCATTGTCAAGTGTTTCAAACACTAAAACTGTAGTTCCAAAATCGTTTGTGTTCGATATAGAGAAAGTGATCGATTGCTTGGCCGTTCGGTCATTGCGACCAATCCTCCACTATTTCAAGTAATCGGAACACCACTAGCACAACCACTCATTTTCAGAGAGGCGAAAGCAACAAACAAAATATAACCCCAACATATCTAATAACGCTCATCTCAGGATTAGTCTGTGTCAGCGTGGCATGACTACGCAGGCCGAACCTTTTCTTGAAGTTAAGGCATTATTTTGATTTGACACCACACTGAGGCAGCACGATGTGTGGGAGGCAACTCGGCCTGGAGTTATAGCATTTCATTTTGGAAATGCTTTAGACGCTATTTCCGTTTCGGTGAAGGACAACTTCAAATGTATTTTGAAGTTACTTCTCTCAGACCATCCACACCAGAGAGACATTTGTAGCAGGCTATTGTTGTTGTTGTTGATGATGATGCAACTTGACCTGAATACGTTCTTTACTGGTCTTGTGCATTGGTTACAGTTATATTAAGATCTGGGGCGGTGGGGTAGCCTAGTGGTTCAAGCGTTCGCTCGTCACGCCAAAGGCCGGGTTCGATTTCCCACATGGGTACAATGTGTGAAGCTCATTTCTAGTGTCCGCTGCCGTGATATTTCTGGAATATTGCTAAAAGCGGCGTAAACTAAACTCACTCACACACTAGATTAAGACCTGCTAAATGACATTGGCATTGAACGCTGATATGTATTTCATTGGAGTAAATGTCCATAACCAAGATGATTCATGGCAGAATAAATCGAAAATCTCAAACACACTAGTCTGTGTTAATAGTCATGAGAGCAGATAAAAAACATTGCATCCGTTTATTGACGTTCAGGGCTAGAATTGGTCTCCAGTAACCGGTACTTGTAAGATGCAAGCAACTAAATAGTGTAGCCAAGCCTTTTGTTGATGTACAACATCGTATCCCAATGCGGCAGATCGATGTTCACGATGTCAATTACTGGATTGTCTGGACCAAAATCAATTATTTTCTAGAATATATATTGGAATATGTTTTTATGTTTATGTAAAGATTTGTTTTTCTTTGTTTATCCAATTTGTCCCATTAAGAATCTGGATATTTACCCAACTCTTCTAGAACGTATAAGTAACTTGTTCGCGTCGATGTATGACAAAGACATTCCTATTACGATGGAAAACATCAATCAATTATGTACATCAGTTCCAAAGAAAGCATCTAATGTAAAGGAATGTATTGACCGCCATTGTTCCCAGACATTGTAATCGCTACTAGCAGTACACTATACATGTCAATACATTTGAATCGAATGCACTTCTTGATTAATGTGTTGTGCACATGTCTGTTATTTCCGCTCACTGATACTTCAACGTACATTAAGTCATCGCTCTCCTTGGAGAAAGACAATTAACGATTCAACACTTATTTTTGAACGAATATTTCAATAGATGTTTTTTGCTGGAAGTTACATTTTCAAGCGTCTTGCACTTATAGAAGCATTAATATTTGCTCAGAACACAAACATTAGTCCAGAATGTTTTACTGACATCTCATGAGAGACTTTCCCCGCTATTATTTGTTCAATGCTCACACAATAGGAAGGAATTCCGTCATGGGAAGATATTTTGTTTTAAACTTTAACTTGAATACTATTGGTTGGATTGTTTGGGGGACCACCTTCTTTGTCTACAGGAGAGTTGCAAATTTTGATTATGATATATATTTTTTCAAGGATAACAGCAATTTAAAAACTTGGCGAGTGTGTTCAACCAATGACTGAATAAGTAACTGAAAACCATCTCGTCGTACAACCTTGTAAAGGGTTATGTGTCAATATGTACAAATCCAAATATGACAAAGTTCATGCGGTTTTACCGCTCTCCTTTATTTTGGCTAAATCACTGAATTTAAATTTGGTGGATATTAAACGATATCTGATCACCGATATACCCGAAGCCTAAGTTAATTTTGTCTTATGCTCATGATGTTGATCACTTGATTGTCTGGTCCAGATTCCATTATTTACAGAACGCCACCATATAGCTGGAATATTGCCGAGTGCGTCCTCAAACAACAAACTACCAACCAAACAACAAAATTTCGTTCTGTTTACTTTACTTTAAAATTGAAAAAAGAAAGATGAAATTCTTCGCACTTTGACGGTACACGAAGGACCGAGTCAATTCAACCCAAATAGATAATTAACGAGTTTGATATTTATGCCCCGCCTCTCTGAAAATTATCGGTTGTGCGCAGTTAGAATGTTTGAGATCTGAGCTCTTGGTAGTCGTCTTGTTGTTCATCGTTATACGACCCGTGAAGATCCGGGGTAGAATAGGTCTTCAGCAACCCATGTGCTTGCCATAACAAGGCGACTATCTTGTCGTAAGAGGCGACTAACGGGATCGGGTGGTCAGTTTCGCTGACTTGGTTGACAAATGTCATCGGTTCCCAATTGCGCAGATCGATGCTCATGCTGTTGATCACTGGATTGTCTGGTCCAGACTCGATTATTTACAGACCGCCGCCATATAGCTGGAATATTGCTGAGTGCGGCGTAAAACTAAACTCACTCACTCACTCATCGTTATACAGTTCATACAGTTATTCTGAGGTTGGCACCACAAGGAACTGAAAATGTTCCAGACGTGCATGTCTGTATTCAGTTACGAGAGCATTACCCACACTGTTTACGCTGACTTCAAAACCAATCGCTGACGTTGGCCACACTTCGACATTCTTTCTTTGTTTGTTATTGAACACCGCTCTCAGCAATGTGGCGACGGTTGGACCAGACAATCCAGTGATCAGCAACTTGAGGATCGATCTACGCATCTGGGATTTATCATCCATTTGTCATTCAAGTCAGCGAGCCTGACCACATGATCCTGCAGTCGCCTCTTACGACATGCTTTGGTCCAGATTATGAACGACATCCCACAAATTTAAACCTTCCTGAACCATCTTGTGTACTCAGCGAGGAAAGGTTGTCAGACATGACCCTGCTGATGCTGGTCATACTTAATAATGACTGAACTGACAAAACAACTGATACCACCTAGGGATTTACAGAGGACACGTTTTGACATTATCATGATGAAATTCTCATTTCATTGAAATCATAAAATGGTTGTTTCATTTTGCTTGCAGATTTTGTTTTTCCCATGATAGTCTGTGATGCACGAAACCTTTTTTTCCCTAGTATATATCCGGCAAATGATGAAATGGTGCCTTGGAGTCTTTTAAAATGTGAACCTTTTACTTCTTTACGCCAGACTTGTTTATCTTGTTTACATATTCACATCGAGAAAAATTGGGCCATTGTTTGAGCGTCAGTTGGTGCCGTTAAACAGGAAGAGCTCTCTTAGCGTCCACTATTGCCACAAGTGTTATAACTGAATTGAAAAGAGAGTTGAATGCGTAGATTTAATCAATTCTCTTCACCGTAAGTGTTCCAAACATTACTAGACTTCTTCCCTATACTGATACCGTGGTTCTGATGGTCTACATCAATATTGTTTGTTTAGTTGTTTGCATCGTTTCTGGCAAGCCTCACGCTTGGAGTGCTCTTGTAGGGAAATATTGACTACCAGTCGCCGTGTGTTTGAGAAGTAATGCTGCTTACATTTATCAACAAGTCCAAATATTTATTTAAAAACGATGTTGTGAAGAATCATGTGTCTCTGTATGAAAAAGCCTTGTAAATATTCGATGTTAAGTAAGTCGGCGGTGTTGCCGTGACTGCAACATTGAAAAGCAATATCATTTAAGTGAGTGAGTGAGCTAGAATTTATAGTCACACTGGCAATATTTCAGCCATATCGTGACTTCAAAAGCTGTAAATTCATAATAAAAATTACAAAAACCTGTCAACGAAGGACAATAGAAAACTAGATTATCACAGACAGAGAATTAAAACTAGTATGTAACTGTAAAATTAAGCAAACTTTTATGGACAATACAACATAAAACAACGGGCTGGAGATCACTAGCAACTGATATCATTTAAGAGATGCATGTATACGTCATACTTCCATCAAGACGTAGATTAAGTATACTGAGAGAAACAAATAAAGTATCACAGGAAAATTTAAACGCCCCTTTAATATTTTCTAGTTTTTATCACCAGCTTTGAGTAGCGCTGTGGTGATGAAAACTGGAAAATAATAAAAGGAACGCTTGAATTTTCCTTTCATCCTTTATTTGTTTCTCTCAGATTATTAATCGAAACGGGAAAATCGTAGATACAAAGCTTTTGGTTTTGAGTTTCATATAATTTTGCCTCTTCTCCAGACAGACAGCTATAATCTGAAGTTACATGTACACTTACAATTACAATATGACACACCGAATATTGAACACAAATATAATACTGATGGAAAAGAATAAGGAAACAATCCAAGTTAACCTTTATCTATCGACCGCCTCCGTGGTGTAGTGGTGAGAGCGTCCGCCCGGAGAGCGGAAGGTCGCGGGTTCGATCCCCGACCGCGTCATACCAAAAGACGTTAAAATATGGTACTTGTTGGACCCTGCCTTGCGCTCGGCAATAATGGGTACAACAAGGACTGGTCGGCTCGGAGTATAATGTGTCTGAGTAGGGTATTCATGCTTCACTGCTGCATGGTATCTCAGTGGGCTAGCACTATAAAACCAGCTTCAGTCTAGGCTAGTACAACCAGCCGCACTTACACTTACACTTCAATACATACACACGCATGCACGTCGTCATATGAGCACGACGTTAAACCCAATTTCGACTCACCTCACCTTTATCTATCCCATATCTTCTCCACAGTGCAATATAAACGCATGCAAGGGAAGCCTGGAAAATATTATAGGAATACTCGTACTTTTATGTTTTCTCTAATTTATTTCCATCAGTATTTAAATCTGAAAGGTCACGTAATTTAACTAAATTAATACCTTCAGTACCAACATGTTTCATAGAGGCCATGGGGTAGGTTAAATGTTAAAACGTTCGCTCGTCACGCTGAAGACCAGGGTTCGATTCCCCCACATGGGTACAACGTGTGAAGCCCATTTCTGGTGTCGATAAGGTGGTCAGGCTCGCTGACTGTGTTGACACATTTCATCGTATCCCAATTGGTTAGATCGATGTTCATGCTGTTGATCACTGGACTGTCTGGTCCAGACTCGATTATTTACAGACCGCCGCCATATAGCTGGAATATTGCTGAGTGCGGCGTAAAACTAAACTCACTCACTCATTCCTGGTGTCCCCCGCCGTGGTATTTCTGGAATATTGCAAAACGCGGCATAAAACAATACTCACTCACTATTTGTTTCATATGACTGCCGTGTTAGAGTTAATTGTCACACATCTGCGAGCATTCGTTGTAGTTGACAACACCCGTAGTCAATTAAGATACGCTACAGTCCTGTCTTGTCACGTTGGATTAGGGCAGTAACTGTAACTTGCAACTGTAACTCTGTAACCTGCTTTTGGCATGTCCTACGGGTATTTAAACATTCGTCACGGAATATCAAGTAGTACTTTTTTATTCCCGTGATTGCATATTTTTCAATGCTCTTCACCCAATGTGATGATACATCTATGACAGTGCAAAAATCTTAAGCAATGTTTTATTTGAAGACGGATGAACAATATTTGACGTCTATACTTCACCAACAACTCTTTCCTTTGTAATACTCCGACCATCGTAAATGAACCGGACGTTTATGAAAGGTTGCCTCTCTGACGTATTTGTTGTTCTCCGCTTTCGTAATACATGTAGTTCAATATTTTGAAAAGCAAATGTTTTGATTTAATGAAGATGTTCCAGCTATAAATATTTAGAGCGACGAAGAATTTATTGTCAGCATATTGAATTTTTTAATTACATATTTTTTAAAAAGATTAGAACCAGTGTCGTAAAATTTTACGTCATGTTTGTATTCTACAAGCCACAAGTGAGTGAGTGAGTGAGTTTAGCACTCTGCAATACTCCAGCTATATGGCGGCGGTCTGTAGATAATCAATGGACCAGACAATCCAGTGATCAACAGCACGAGGACCGATCTACACAATTGGGATACGATGACATGTGTCAATCAAGTCAGCGAGCCTGATCACCCGAACCAGTTATTCGTGATATTGCTGGAATATTGCTAGAAGCGGCGTAAAACTAAACTCACTCATGAGAATAATACCTCCGGCACAATTTACCATATTTCAGGTACTTACGGTTGTGAAATAAAAAACAATTGAAAAACGTTGCTCAGAAAGCTGGTGGCTTCCAAGACTGGTTGATAATACTTACATTGATTATGAGACAATTATAGTACTTGAAAGTCACTTAGGGCTGAAGTCGATCAGAATCGACTCTTTTGAATGGCGACGTCAGACGGAAGTGCGTTGAATTGTTCAGCCTCGTCTTTTTCCCGTGTTGAGTGGTATACAACCCGGGTGGTATAAATGCGATACATCATGGTCTCCTTTGGCGGTGTTTAGTGATATCGCGAACAGTATAAGCGAGTTGAAATTTTACAAGCATGTCTGTACTGTTGACGTATTCACCATTTGAGGGACAATCGATCATGATTTTTCTTCGAATATTTCAAAGAGCCTCCTACGATTCATTCTCAAAAGTTATTCAATCAAGGTTAGAACAGTCAACCTTTCAGAATGTATTGAATGTGGAGGTGTTGGCGACGTTTCTGAATTTGACAAATATGATGCACGAGCAATTTCCTGTTATAACGTTTATCATATTTGGTCAGTGAGTGAGTGAGTTTAGTTATACGCCGCACTCAGCAACATTCCTCCTATGCATTGCAGACTTTCCGTCTTTGTTGTATTCCAGCTATATGCGGGTGGTCTGATTATATACGAGTCTGAGCCCCGATCCACAAAGCGTTCGTAACGTTACGACCTGTCGTAACTCTATGGGTTCGTAGAGCTACGAACGTTTTGTGGATCAGGGCCCTGGACCAGACAATGCAGTGATCAACAAACAATTAAATATCCACAACAATTAAATAAGCCCGCTAAGTAAATAGTAAATGAGTTATGATTTTAAGTCACATCGGCAATATTTCAGCCATATCGTGACTACAGACATGTTATAATTTTACAATAAATAATGGTACAGTATACAACCCTGTCAGCGAAGGACAGTAAAACACCTAGTTTATCACATATTTCAATTTAAAACTAGTAATTAACACTGAAACATTTTAACTATAGATGACAATACAATGTAAAAACAGGCTATATATTGCCACGCTAAGTAAATAAAAGTAACAACAAACCCCTATCCATGATCATGAGAAACTTGCATTTCTGGGTATAACGAATGTAGTTCCACTTCACACTTTGCATGGCTGACAGGATATCAGAGTGAGTGTGTGAGTTAATCTAACACCCTTACAGGCTGTTGCTTACAGCAATGATATATGGTTGGTTAAATGGTTGGTTGGTTGTTTAGCACCGCACTCAGCAATATTCCAGCTATATGGCGACGAACTGTAAATAATCGAGTCTGGACCAGACAATCCAGTGATCAACAGCATGAGCATCGATCAACACAATTGGGATACGATGACATGTGTCAACCAAGTCAGCGTGCCTGACCGCGCCATCCCGTCTCTTACGTCAATATTTGCTCAGTGTTTCAAGGGTCTTTTACAACAGTGTACTCTACGACACAAAAACTTTATTGCACGAACTGCGAGGACATTTTGCACAATTTTGCCCAATGACAAGGTCACTAGGGATAACGACTGCTAGGGATACAGATGTGTGCTAATCTTATTGCAAATTGCATTGTGGTAGATGACAAGATATCACTTAGCGTTTTAACACGGTAAATGATTAAGTGGTGCATGATTTTCTCCTTACGTATTTCATCTGTACAACCACACCGCTCACACTGAATACTGCATGTCCTGCTTGACTGTGTTGAATTCTCCATCATAAGGGATAAATATTTCAATATCAAAACAGTAAAGCACCTTTTTAATAATGTTATTTATCATTTAATCATTGATTTTTTTAAAAGAGATAGATTTGTTAAATGAATTTTGATATATATTTTGTGATAAAGTTTTATAATTGGTAGTTCAGATTATCCACTTAGATTGTTAATGGCTGTATCCTCAAAGGGGGTTGAAGTAGCGTAAAATTATTGTCCTCCTGAGAGGGTACGTAAGTCCCAAAAACTTTCAAAGTAAAATTTTCAGGTACCAAGTTTTTAAACGTAGTATTTTTGTTCTTTTAAATTTCGGCTAAATTTTCCTACAATCGCCAGCGGCTGAAGGGATGGTGTAAATCCAGCTAGGCTCCATGCAGGTAGCGAAAGTAATGTAAGTCCCCATGATTCCTAGTATGGTGATCTACCTTCAGTTGTTGGCGATCTATAGCCCGTGTTTTATATTGTATTGTCTTCTTTAATTGGAATGTTTTAGCTTTGCTCGCTAGTTTTATATTATATCTGTGATTATCTAGTATTTTTGCTGTCCATCGTCGACAGGTTTTAATCTTCAAAATGTTTTCACTTTCTATTGTATAAATTGTTCTCGTCACGATATGGCTGAGATATTGTCGATGTGACGTTAAATATTAACTCGCTCACTCACACTGAATACTACGTATAACACTTTTAAAGAAGTTGAGTGAGTGAGTGAGTGAGTTAAGATTTAACGTCACATCGGCAATATTTCAGCCATATCGTGACGAGAACATATTTGACATTAAAATGAAACATATGTATATCATATAAACCTGTCGTCAAAGGACAGTAAAACAACTAGAATATCACAAGTAGAATTACAACTAGCGAGGAAAGTTAAAACTAATATCACTATTTGGACAATACAAGATAAAAACAGGCTATAGATCGCCAACAACAGAAGGTAGATCACCATACTAGGGACCATAGTTTAAGGACGTTGAGATTGCAAGTGAGTGAGCGAGTTAATATTTAACGTCACATCGGCAATATCTCAGCCATATCGTGACGAAAACAATTTATATAATACAAAAATGAAAACAGTGTGAAGAGTTAAACCTGTCGACGATGGACAGTAAAAATACTAGAGTATCACAGATATGAACATAAAACTAGCATGTAAAACTAAAACAGTCTAATTAAAGAAGACAATACAATATAAAACACGGGCTATAGATCGCCAACAACTGAAGGTAGATCACCATACTAGGAACCATGGGGACTTACATTACTTTCGCTACCTGCATGGAGCCTAGCTGGATTTACACCATCACTTCAGCCGCTGGCGATTGTAGGAAAATTTAGCCGAAATTTAAAAGAACAAAAATACTACGTTTAAAAACTTGGTACCTGAAAATTTACTTTGAAAGTTTTGGGACTTACGTACCCTCTCAGGAGGACAATAATTTTACGCTACTTCAACCCCCTTAAGGAAACAGCCATTAACAATCTAAGTGGATAATCTGAACTACCAATTATAAAACTTTATCTATTTACAAAACATATATCAAAAATTCATTTAACAAATCTATCTCTTTTAAAAAAATCAATGATTAAATGATAAATAACATTATTAAAAAGGTCCTTTACTGTTTTGATATTTGCCAGTGAGTGAGAGAGTGAGTGAGTGAGTGAATGTTACAAATAGCCTCATCTGCAATCTTGCAGCTATTCGCGGCTGGAAAAACAAACATTTTCCTATTGAAGAGAATATGCGATAAAGTGATGACGGAGATCTATATTTAAAATCTACACCTTATGATATAATTTAATTTCTTTCAATTATGCTAAAATCATATCATTAAAAACGGTATTAATAATAATTTGAACAGTATGAAATCATTGGCAAAATGACTAGATTGCAAGTACAGTAGTGTGAACAGGAAAAATGATTTACGTTTTAGAGTATTGACTTTCACTTTGTTTGGGTGCAATGGAGGATGAAACAACACTAAGACTGCAAGAACGTCCCTACAATGTTTGGTCTTCACCGTTATTTTTCCCTTCAAACTTGCAGCGTTGATACATATGTCACACTAGAGTCACTCGGGAAAGAGAAAGAAGTAACGGGTGTTGAAACCAATATATAAATATGTGTTGTTGTTTTTTTAAATTTAACCAATTTAATTGTAACGGGTGGTATATATTTAGAAAAATCTAATTCTATATTTTTCCTTTTGTTATTCAACTGTCTTCGAACATTTGAACATATTTAAGTCAGTGTTAGTGATAAACAAGTGACCTATGTACTATGGGACGTTAAGTGTTTTGCTATCTGAGACTTGCCAAAGAAGTGAAGGGTGTAGAAGTCATTATATAAATCTGTTTTTTGTTTAATTTAACCAGTTTAAGAAATCTAATTCCATATTATTTTCTTTTTGTTATTCAACTGTCTTCGAACATTTGAACATATTTAAGTCAGTGTTAGTGATAAACAAGTGACCTATGTACTATGGGACGTTAAGTGTTTTGCTATCTGAGACTTGCCAAAGAAGTGAAGGGTGTAGAAGTCATTATATAAATCTGTTTTTTGTTTAATTTAACCAGTTTAAGAAATCTAATTCCATATTATTTTCTTTTTGTTATTCAACTGTCTTCGAACATTTGAACATATTTAAGTCAGTGTTAGTGATAAACAAGTGACCTATGTACTATGGGACGTTAAGTGTTTTGCTATCTGAGACTTGCCAAAGAAGTGAAGGGTGTAGAAGTCATTATATAAATCTGTTTTTTGTTTAATTTAACCAGTTTAAGAAATCTAATTCCATATTATTTTCTTTTTGTTATTCAACTGTCTTCGAACATTTGAACATATTTAAGTCAGTGTTAGTGATAAACAAGTGACCTATGTACTATGGGACGTTAAGTGTTTTGCTATCTGAGACTTGCCAAAGAAGTGAAGGGTGTAGAAGTCATTATATAAATCTGTTTTTTGTTTAATTTAACCAGTTTAAGAAATCTAATTCTATATTTTTTCCTTTTGTTATTCAACTGTCTTCAACATTTAAGTCAATATTAGTGATAAACACTTAAACCAGGTACTACGGAACGTTAAGTGGTCTTTTAGCTATCAGAGACTTGCCATATAAACAGTTGCACCGATTGGAACATAGTCTTTTTGTTGACACAGGAATATATATGAGACGGTTCTATGTACATGTTAACAGTTCTACGTTCTGACGTAACTTATGTAAATATTCAACAACATCCAGCATGTGTTGCATTGTGTTACAAGTAAATATTGACCAATTCAGCAAATATAATCCGTATTGTTTAATCCATTGATTTATATCTCTTGGGACCGCTCCCTTCTGTGTTGCAAATCGATTGTTCTTCTTTATTTGTAAAGACATGGTCTCTGCGGTTGTACACAGAAAAAGTATTTGAGAATTAACTTCTTTTTTTTAAGGAAAATCAGTAAATGTGCTGAGATGTAACAAAATGTGTTGATCATCACTTAATTGTCTCTCATGTTAGGTGACATTTAGTCAATTTAAGTGTGCCAGGTTTTTAATCGTAGTATTTTTGTGTTTTTAATGTATGGCTAAATCTCAGTATAAACGCCAATGGCTGAAGGGATGGTGTAAATCCAGCTAGGGTCCATGCAGTTAGCAAAGGCACTGTAAGTCCCAATGGTCCCTAGTATGGTGATATACCTTCAGTTGTTGGCGATTACTGGCCCATTTTTACATTGTATTGTCCAAAAATAGGTTTCTACTTTTAAAGTTATATGCTAGCTAGTTTTAACTCATTTTGTGATAATCTAGTGGTTTTACTGTCCTTCGTTGACAGGGTTTTATATATTATCTGTATGTATTATAAATTTAGAACTAGTTTTAGTCACGATATGGCTGAAATATTGCCGATGTGACTTTAAATTTTAACTCACTCACTCACTCATGTTAAGTGAGTGAGTGAGTTAGCTTTATGCCGCACTCAGCAATATTCCAGCTGTATGGCGGCGGTCTGTAAATAATCTGGACCAGACAATCCAGTGATTGACATCATGAGCATCCATCTACACAATTGGGATACGATGACATGTGCCATCCAAGTCAGAGTGCCTGACCACCCGATCTCTTTCGCCGCCTCTTACGACAAGCATGGGCTGCTGGTGACCAATTATAACTCGAATCTGCAAGGGTTACGTACAAGTTAACTGACACTGCCACATAGAGATTACTAAACGAGTGTCTGTCAGATACCATCTGTCTTACAACGGACGGCCTCCGGGGTGAAGTGGTTAGAGCGTCCGCCCGGAGAACGGAAGGTCGCGGGTTCGATCCCCGACCGCGTCATACCAAAAGACGTTAAAATATGGTACTTGTTGGTCCCTGCCTGGCGCTCGGCATTAATGGGTACAACAAGGACTGGTCGGCTCGGAGTCAGTATAATGTGTCTGAGTGGGGTATTCATGCTTCACTGCTGCATGGTATCTCAGTGGGCTAGCACTATAAAAACCAGCTTAAGTCTGGGCTAGTACAAGCCGCCGCACATACACATACACACGCATGCACGTCGTCATATGAGCGAAATATTCTCAAGCACGACGTTAAACCCAATTTCACCTCACCTCACCTCACCTCATTCGGACGTAAAGTAATAACGGTTTTCTTATCTCAACTTTCTCACCATATGGAAATTTATGACCAAATCAGGTAAACAAAAAATACTCTTACCGGTGCTCTAGTAAAAAACATGTAATTTTATGTAAAACTCTCCGAAAAAAGCTGCACGATCTACATTATAAATTAACTGTAAAACAATTACCAAGTGATCTACATTTTAAGAAGTTAATAAAAATAAGCTACACAAATAGTGAAGAACCTGTTTTCTATTTTAGATAGTCGTATCTCTGGTATGTAGAGGTTGCAGATGAGAAACACAAAGCATACGGATGGATGACGAGTGAGTGAGTGAGTTAAGATTTTAAGTCACATCGGCAATATTTCAGCCATATCGTGACTACATCAAATTATAATTGAATGTAAATTTTAAAAACCTCTCAACGAAGGACAGTAAAACAACTTGATTATCACAGATATAACTTTATAACTAGTAATTAAATCTAACATATTTAACTATAAATGACAATACAATGTGAAAACAGGCTATTAATGCCAACAGCTGAAGGTAGATCGGCATACTAGGGACCATGGGCACTTACAGTGCATTTGCTTCCTGCATGGACCCTAGCTGGGTTTACACCATCCCTTCAGATGTTAGCAATTTTAGGCACTCTAGCCATAATGTAAATAACATATATGCTGCAGTTAAGAAAGTAGTACGTTTAAATTTACTATAATTGTTTTGGGACTTACGTACCGGATGGATGACGAATGATGATTAGTGAGTTTAATTTTACATCAGAAATGGGCTTCATACATGGTACCCATGGGGAAATCTAATCCGGGTCTTCGGCGTGACGAGCGAACTCATTAAGATCTAGGCCACCCTACCGTTTCGACTGATGATAAGACAAATTAAAACCATCAGATCAATATGCTGCTCTAGACATAGATGAAGTTGATCCGGATTTTTTATTCGTGGCGTTCAACAAGGCATTTTGATCGATTTTATGTCCATTGTTATTACACAGTGGTCTAAGTTACCGACTTCGCGACTTCGCATTTGTTTCTCCATCCAATGGAGTCTGATTCACTGTAAATTGACACAGGATTTCTGGCGTTGAACTTACATATTTCCAGGGATATATATGAAATTCAAAATGATATTTCCTCTTCTGTTAATTCATTTCGTGAAGTCGGCCATTTCTGCAAATCTGTGTTATAACATAGCTTTAACGGTTTCGTCGACGGAACACAAGCCGACGTCATATTTGTCAATCAAGACAGTGATATCTGACCACCTGGCCGATTGTGCGGCTACTTGTGGCGTTACCTGGACCTGTGCGTCTTTCTTCTACCATCCACAAAACAGAACTTGTTGCCTGTACAGTGGGAGAATTGCAGTGTTGAACTTGAGAGGAGAATCAGGCTGGACTGGATATGACTTTCAAGGTGAGTTTGTTCTGTACGCCAGTGAGAGTTCCTGTTAGCATGTAACTTCTTTGAGTGGAAGTTTAGAGTGAGTGAGTTACTATTTAACGTCACATCGGCAATATCTCAGCCATATCGTGACAAAAACAATTTATACAATAAAAATGAAAACATTTTGAAGAGTAAAAATACACAGATATGAATATAAAACTAGCATGTAAAACTAAAACATGTTGATTAAAGAAGACGATACAATTTATAAAAGTTGCTATAGATCGCCAACAACTTTAGGTAGATCACCATACTAGGAACCATGGGGACTTACATTACTTTTGCTACCTGCATGGAGCCTAGCTGGATTTACACCATCCCTTTAGCCACTGGCAATTGTAGGAAAAATTAGATATAATTTAAAATAACAAATATACTACGATTAAAAAGCATGGTTGAGCTAAATTGACTTTGAAAGTTTTGGACTTACGTACCCTCTCAGGAGGACAATAATTTTAAGATACTTTTAGACCCTTTGAGCGCGTGAGTTAAAGTGTAACGTCACATCGGCAATATTGCAGCCATATCGTGACGAGGATTTGAATAATAAATAAAGTTGTAATAACTAAGGTCAAATTATAAAACCTGTCAAAGAAGGACAGTAAAATAGCTAGAGGATCACAGATATAGATATAAAACTAGTATGAAAAGCTAAAAACTTTTAACTATAGAATACAATACAATATAAAAACAGGATATGTATTGCCAACAACTGAAGGTAGATCACTATACTAGTGACCATGGGGACTTACAGTACATTTGCTTCCTGCATGGACCCTAGTTGGATTAAGCCCCTTTGAGGATACAGCCACTAACAATTGCAGTTGCAAATTTATACTACCATGTTTAAAATAACATTTATCAATTTACAAAACATATTGTTCAAAATTTATCTAACAATTCTATATCTTAAAAATCAATTATTAAATGATAATTTATATGATAAGAAAGATCCTTAACTGTTTTGACATTGTAATATTTATCCCTTGGGATGGAAAAATCAATACAGTCATTCTTCAACATGAAAATTGTTGGCTTCCTCCCAAAATAAACCAATAGTCCATTATATATTGCAGTTCTATTCAGATCAAAATTAATATATTTCTGAAATACCTTTCACTCCGGCGGTAAGCACAGTCATGCACAGATATTCAATTTGGTGAGTGAGTGAGTAATTGAGGTTCTTGAAAGGCATATTGAAGTTGTTGTGAGTAATTATAGTTCACGCCGCTTAAAGTGAGTGAGTGAGTGAGTTAATATTCAACGTCACATCGGCAATATCTCAGCCATATCGTGACGAAAACAATTTACGCAAGAAAAAGTGAAAACATTTTGAAGATAGAATCTGTCGACGATGGTCAGTAAAAATACTAGAGAATCACAGATAGAAACATAAAACTAGCGAACAAAGCTAAAACATTCCAATTAAAAAAGACAATACAATATAAAACACGGGCTATAGATCGCCAACAACTGAAGGTGGATCACCATACTAGGTCACGCCGCTTAAAGCGATAATCCAGCAGAATATCTCCAGGCATAAGAAGTGTGGGAAATCGGACCTTTGTTCCAACAAGCGAACGCTTTAACCACTGGGCTACCCCATCTCCCTATGCATATTGGATTTAAGTGATATAATTAGTCACCAAATACAACGTAAATAACTGTGACTGCTATAGCCACACTGCATCGGAGTGCTGGGTTCAGGCGGAGTCGGAGCGGCCTGGACGAGGGTTCGATTCCCCATATGGGAGGCCAGAAGAATATTTCCGGGTTGTGATATTGCCGAATAACTGCTAAAAATGGCAAACAATCACTCATTCACTCTGTTTCCAAATATATTTAACATTATTTCCTGTTTTTCTTGATTTGCTTTCGCTGTTTAGGTCCAAAAGCAGCGGGAAAAGATACAACTAAGTGTGGTGAGAAGCAATTGATGAAAAGAGGCACGCCTGGAAAACATTTAAGCACTCTAATTGAAATTTCACTATACTTGCCCTTGGAAACAAAAGGTCTGCACATGTATCACACTATGAATCAATATGGCAATAATATTTGACCAACTTATTGATGCCTTCGTTATGTTCTAGGTCGACCAGTTCCGGAAGGTAAGATTCGTTTGTTTGTTGTTGGTGGTTTTGTTTGTTTTTTGATTTGTTCTTTTTGTTGTTGTTGTTGTTGTTTAACGCCCCACTCAGCAATATTCCAGCTGTATGGAGGCGGTCTCTAAATAATCGAGTCTGGACCAGACAATCCAGTGATCAACGACATCATTATCAGAGGCCGTGATCACACAATTCTACACAAAAATCAATTTAGTCTTTCCCAATTGAGCCGTGAAGATCCGGGTTAAAACTAATCTTCAGTTGAGACATGTCATTGGTTCCCAATTGTGTAGATCGATGCTCATGCTGTTGACCACCCGATAGTCTGGTCCAGATTTGATTATTTGCAGACCGCCGCCATTCAGCTGGAATAATGCTGAGTGCGGCGTAAAACTAAACTCACTCACTCACTTTCCCAACTGACACTCAGCGTAGACGAAGTGCGGTGTTTCTAGTTCTTGAGCGTTGATGTGTTTTCTGTTCTAAAAGTTGAATATTGATTCCACCTCAAATGCTAACAAACCGCAAATCCTGCAAGCCACGAATCCTTACTGAGCTGGTTGCACTGCATGCTCTTACGACAAGCATGGGTTGCTGGAGACCAATTCTAACCCGGATCCTCACGAGTTCCGAGGTGAGATCAAGGATCCAGATTTCTGGGACAAAAGTTTGATCTTGAAAAAGAAAAGAACTTTCTCGACACCACGGTTTCAAGTACACCCACAACTTGACCTACATTGTCGGCAACACGACGGCATCATACAGTTTGCAAATCGGGTTTTTCTTCATACCTGAATAAACCGAAAGAAGTCAATCCCACAAATACACCGTCGGGTTTGTTTTATACAGCGGTTCGATATAACTCCTTAAGAACTCCAAGGCCCTTGTAGTGAAACCAGCTGTTTGCTTTATCCTTATTTTCTCCTGAAAACTTCGATCGAACTCACACATTGTCACAGAATAGGATTAGCAAGTCTTTGTTCTAAGGGGCGGTGGGGTAGCCTAGTGCTTAAACCGTTGGCTCGTCACGCCGAAGACCCGGGTTAGAATCCCCACATGGGTACAATGTGTGAAGCCCATTTCTGGTGTCCCCCGCCGTGATGTTGCTGGAATATTGCTAAAAGCGGCGTAAAACCAAACTCAGTCAGTCAGTCTTTGTACTAAAACGTATTATTGGTTTTCCCTTCATTTCCTCCACTGAATCATATTATATTGTGTCCAATAATGTGCAGCCTTCAACGACAAACTACGATGTAGTTATACATTAGTATGAACCAAACACCTATCAGTGCTGGACAGACATGTATGTACAGCTTGTTGCGACTAAGACCGTAAACTATAATACCAGGCTACAGACCAACAGCCAAATCACCACACTAGGGACAATTGGGACGGTATATATCTTTCTCTTCTGTCTACATCTATGATGTTTGTATTGATTGATGTTTGTATCTACTGATGTTTGTATCTACTGATGTTCGTTTCTTCCGATGTTTGCAATCTGTTGATGTTTGTATGTACTGATGTTTGCAATCTGTTTGAGTGAGTGAGTGAGTGAGTTAAAATTTAAAGTCACATCGGCAGTATTTCAGCCGTATCGTGAAAGTTACGTATCAATAATAATTATAGGTAAATTATATAAAGCCTGTCAATGAAATACAGTAAAACAACTAGAATATCACAGATATAAATGTGAAACTAGTAATTAAATCTAAAACATTTAAACTATAGAGGACAACACAATATAAACATTGCCTATAGATCGCTAACAACTGTAGGGAGATCACTATACTAGGAACAATGGGGACTTAGATTACTTTTGCTACCTGCATGGAGCTTAGCTGGTTTACACAATCCCTTCAGATGTCAGCAAGTTTTGACAATCTAGCCATAACATATTAAAATAACACATATACTGCAGTTAAAAAACCATAGTAAGTTTAAATTAAATTGAATTGTTTTGGACTTACGTACGGAAGCGCTGAAGGGACCTGATGAAATAAAATTTATCTTGAGCGCACAAGTTAGTATATTGAGCGCACAAGTTAGTATCTTGGGCACACAAGTTAACATCTTGAGCGCACAAGTTAATATCTTGAGCGCACAAGTTAATTATCTTGAGCGCACACGTTAGTATGTTGAGCTCTCAACTTAGTATCTTGAGATACACTGCGCCATAAGCAGTTCATGTGGAAGCAAGGAGGAGCGGAATCGCGAGCTGATTCATGCATATTTCAGTCTTGGGTTCCAATACAAACACATAACACATCTTCTTGTCAAAAATCATGGTATAGTATAGTACGCCACTTGAAGCGTATTCTGAGGTGTATGTCCCTCTTTCTCACCAGATACCAGAATTGCTGATGTTACAGTGAGTGAGTTAGTACGGTTTACACCGCTTTTAGCAATATTCCAGCAATATCACAGCGGGGGACACCAGAAATAGGCTGCATACATTGTACCCATGTGGGGAATCAAACCCAGGTGTGACGAGCGGACGCTTTAACCACGAGGCTACCCCACCGCCACGATGATGTTACAGACTTTATTGCAGACAACTTCGACGATCTGGACAAAGACATGGTTATCGTTGGATGCATAAAAATGTATCCAATGTGGTTTAATCGTGAAACAGGATACTGTACGGTCGTTGCTTAGAGTGGTGGCCCCGGATGGTGTTGAATTTCGCTCAAGACACCGTCTTCATCGACGTGTTTATTCTTCATTTTCCTGTGTTGTTAAAACATGTTAAATAACTACATACGTATACTTAAGGGATTGAAACGGAGGAAGTAAAACGGGGAACGTGGTATTTTAGTAAGAAATAAAGTCGGTATATGTGCTATACGTGCACATACTAATGGATCAAATAAATCAGGCGGGTTTTATATGATATTGTACAGAGTTAAACTGCCATTGTACCCACGTTAGGAAACATTACTGATACATGCAAACCAAAACTACAGACTATAGTTCCATGAAAGAAGTCGACTTTACTTCCAATACATCAGACATCAGTTTTATAATTAAGATAATTAAGTATAACACTCAATGTTTACATTTTTCATGGTCATGTAATACTATATATATCCCTGCAATAAACTCCTACTCATGTTTATGTGTTAATTCTTATTATGACATTACACATACCTTGGCCTGCTTTATGTAATAAAACAAAAAGTGGTAAAATCAGATACAAAGAATAGTATTGACAAGCATAAAGACGATGAACGTTTACATGATAAACATTAACAATGATCATGATAAATTTGCATACTTTTACATAGTCTCATCATAACCACCTATTTAACTCCGACTTTGCATCGTTTGAAATCTTCCAAAAAGGATATAAGTTTGTACATTTTAGCCAGCAGTCAAGCAAATGTGCGCTCCATTAATGCCATTAGATGCTAAACACGAAGTTGGGCGCTCAAGATATTAACTTGTGCGCACAAGATACTAACTTGTTCGCTCCAGATATTAACTTGTGCGCTCAAGATGTTAACATGTGCGCTCAGCATACTAACTTGTGCGCTCAAGATATTAACTTGTGCACTCAAGATGTTAACTTGTGCGCTCAAGATAACTAACTTGAGCACTCAATATATTAAATTGTGCGTTCAAGAAAACTAAGTTGAGCGTTCAATATATACTGAGTCAAAAAAGAAACTTCACATTCTTTCTTCAGGGCACTATAAAAGAACAAGAGATGGTAAGATGGTTAAATTGTTATTATTTCATTCCTGAGATCTGTGTGATGTACTCGATACACTGACAGTGCCATAATCAGTTCCATTAGGCTACACCGCCGTTCCAAAACATGGGTATACACAATGTCAAGTCACAAGAATAAAAATGGGAAATTTCTCAGTTCAATATCGTGTATGGCCGCCCCGCGCATTCACCACTGCCAAACACCGTCTCCTCATCGACTGCCTGATGCTTGTGAACACGTGGTTGGGGATTCTGCGCCATTGCTCTTGCAAGGCAGCGCCAAGTTCCTGCAAATTCTGAGATTGGTTCCTAAGACCACGAAGCCTTCTCCCAAGTGCATCCCAAACGTGCTCTATTGGATTACGGTCAGGGGACCTCGATGGCCAGTCCATGACGTTCATTCCAGCGTTTTGAAGGAAATTTCGTGCCAACATCGCGGTATTCGGCCGAGCATTATCATGCTGGAACTGTAGACCTGGGCCATGAGCTGCCATGAAAGGAACGAGTTCAGGGGTGAGTACCTGGTCGCGGTAAGCAGCAGCTGTGAGGTTTCCACGGATGACCAGAAGTCGGGAACGGTTGTTCCCACAGAAAGCACCCCACACCGTGCAACTTCCGCCCCCGAATCTGTCGACTTCCTGTACACAACATTGGGCATACCGTTCACGACGTCGTCTCCAGACTCTATGCCTGCCGTCCGCGAATCTGAGGGTAAACCTGGATTCATCGCTAAAGACGACTCGATTCCAGTCTCTCTGGGTCCATCGGAGGTGACGTTGGGCCCACAGCAGACGTTGACGTTGATGAAACGGCGTCAATATTGGCCCACGATATGGACGTCGAGAATAGAGATTGGCAGCCCGCAACCGATTTCGAATGGTCTGTGAGGACAGTCGACCTCTAAACATCTCAGTCCTGGTTCGTGTAGCCGGCAGAAATCTGTCACGTAGGTGACGTAGGACGATTTGACGGTCTTCTGCTCGTGACGTCACACGTGGACGACCCGACCTTGGGCGATCAGAAGTGGTGCCAGTTTGTTGAAGACGACCTCGCAAGTCATACACAGTACGACGGCTGCATCCCATTGCTCTTGCGACGTCAATAACTGATCTTCCCGCTTGCAACATGCCAACGGCACGTTCACGTTGCACATTTGACAATCGTGGCATTTCAAGTACCCTTACAACTGTGGTTTAAAAGTGTTTTTAATTCTTGAGGCCAATGCAAACACGTGCATACGAAGAAAACTTCGATACGAAGATCACGTGATCGACTGCACGTGCAAAACCTGATTTGGCACTAACGTCATTTGCACGACGAATGGATGGGTTTGAGTGGGTTTTGCTAACGTTTTTCTAGAGTCGACAGATAGGGATCCCATTTCGGATACATAGATGTATCATCAGAGAAAAATTATTCATTATTTTTCAAATTACATTTTGTGAAGTTTCTTTTTTGACTCAGTATATTAACTTGTGCACTCAACATACTAACTCGTGCGCTCAAGATGTTAACTTGTTCGCTCAAGAACTAACTTGTACGCTTAATATATTAACTTGTGCACTCAACAAACTAACTCGTGCGCTCAAGATAAATTTTTATTTCATCAGTTCCCTTCAGCGCTTCCGTACTTACGTACCCTCGCAGGAGGACAATAATTTTACAGTACTTTAACCCCTGTTCAGGATACTACCATTAACGATATCAACTGTGTATTTAAACTACCTAGCATAAAGATGTATCTTATTACACAACTTGAATCAAAATGTATCTAAAATTCTATTTCTTTTAACAAATCGATAATAAAATGATAATTAACATTATTAAAAATATCCTTGACAGTTTTAACATCGAAATATCTATCCCTTGTGATGGTGCAATCTGTTGATGTTTGCATCTACTGATGTTTGTATCTACTGATGTTTGTGTCTATAGATTTTGTATCTATTGATGTTCGTTTCTTCCGATGTTTGGATCTATTGAGTTTTGTATCTTCTGATGTTTGCAATCTGTTGATGTTTGTATCTACTGATGTTTGCAATCTGTTGATGTTGCATCTACTGAATATTGTATCTACTGATGTTTGCGTCTACCGATGTTTGTATCTACTGGTGTTTGTGTCTTCTAATGTTTGTATCTCCTGATGTTTGCGTCTACTGATGTTTGCATCTACTAATGTTTGCATCTACTGATGATTGTATCTACTGATGTTTGTGTCTATAGATGTTTGCATCTACTGATTATTGTATCTACTGATGTTTGTATCTACTGATGTTTGCATCTACTGATGATTGTATCTACTGATGATTGTATCTACTGGTCTTTGTGTCTATAGATGTTTGCATCTACTGATGATTGTATCTTTGATGTTTGTGTCTATAGATGTTTGTATCTACTGATGTTTGCATTTACTGGTGTTTATATCTACTGATGTTTACATCTATTTATGTTTGAGTTTACTGATGTTTGTAGCTATTCCTCTGTATCTATGCCAGCATATGCCTCCTGTACCAACAACCCGGGATACGAGATTAACCAGGAGGCCCACCTCTGCTACAAGGTTCACACAGAACGGCAGAGAGGATGGGAAGCTGAACAAGCGTGCCAGGATGAAGGAGGCATACTGATCATGCTCAACACTGAGGCACGAAAAACGGTTGTTGAGGGCATCGTTGAAGCAGGTTAGCATTGTTTACAACAGCCAAAAATTTCAAATCAGTATTTTCAGTATTCATAAACATTTTATTCATGTCAGTGAATGAATGAAAGGTTTAAGTCACATAGGCAACATTTCATAGGTAGTGGGATAGAGTAATATATAATTATATTTCAGCATTTTATACAAAAGCACTTATATCTTCACTGTTTTCAGTATCTTTACACACGTGTTATTCGTGTGAGAGATGGGTGAGTCCGTCGGCAGTATTTTCATCCATACTGTGACTATAGGCAGAGTGGTCAATTTCCGAATGAAGCTTTTCGGTTCATATATTTAAATTTATGTTACCAAAGTGGTCATTATTCTTGTGTACGTTTGTTGTACATTTGTTAACTGTCTCACTTACTTACAGATACAGGTAATGATGAGTATTTCCTAGGCGCGGAAGAGACTGCTGATGGAGAGTGGAGATGGATGGCAGATAATTCGATAATTCCATGGGTTACCCTCACTGGCGATGGAGGGAATTGTTTAGAACTGGAGCCTGGCCGGGTATATGATGACACATCCTGTGACGATCAGGAGCAGAAGTTCGTCTGTGAAATATTTGTGTAAAAACGAGGTTAATTTGAGTGAGTGAGTATGGTTTAACGCCGCTTTTAGCAATATCACGGCGGGGAACACCAGAAATGGGCTTCACACATTGACCAATGTGGGGAATCGAACCCGAGTCTTCGGCGTGACAAGCGAATGCTTTAACCACTGTGCTAACCCACCGTCCCGAGGTTAATTTGAAGGTGATGCTGTTCGAGACAACAGTTGGACACATCAACGGCGTTGATACTGATTACTGTGATTTTGTCCTCACGATCGAATGTACAGAGATGTTTTCGAGTTTTTTTCCTTAAAACATAGGTACGCCTTCCAAACTGTAGCAGACAAATTGTCTGGAATGGTTCTCTGTCAGAAACACTTGGTGGAATTTGGACGGTGTTTATAGTTATGTATATGGTTGCGATGGACGCTATATGGGAACAATATGTGAAGCCAATTGTTCGCTTGCTACCGCTGTAACATTGCAGTCAAAACCACACTCACTCACAGGGTGACACAGATGAAGGCTATCAGGCAGGAACTGGATGTTTGAAGATTTCTGGATATGATCTTGTTTAAGAGAAAATGCAGCATGGCCTGAACCCTTGACTCAAATTGATCAAGAAATTTTCTAATCTCCCGTAAGTTGCTGATGAAATTCACGACCAAGTGATTGAGATGGGTTTTATGCCGCATTTTGTAATAATTGTATCCATTGAGGTGAAACAAGTTTAAAGTTTATTATTCTCTTAAAGCCACCAGTGTCACGCGAGAACGAATAATGGACATACATCTCTATATTATTCAATAAAAATATCATACATCTCTTTAAGACGATTATAGGTGTGGCAAACTTCTTTATTGTATAATAGGGGCGGTGGGGTAGCCTAGTGGTTAAAGCGTTGGCTCGTCACGCCGGAGACCCGGGTTCGAATCCCCACATGGGTACAATGTGTGAAGCCCATTTCTGGTGTCACCCGCTTTGATGTTGCTGGAATATTGCAAAAAGCGGCGTAAAAACCAAACTCAGTCAGTCAGTATTGTATAACATGACGTTTCCGGGCTACTTCTTGCCCCTTCTTTAGGTGACATCTAAATGCCTTCTTGCCCCTCAAGAATCTCCTCATACATCTCTATATTATTCAATAAAACTATCATACATGTGAGTTTGTCATGCATGAACAAAATATTATAACATATAGATATCAATATGGCGGGATGGTAGTCTCATGTGGCAGGATATAAATACATCGTGACTGCGTGAGTTAAAATTTATCGTCACATCGGCACTATTTCAGCCATTTCGTGACGAGAACAATTTATTTTATGCATAGTAATTAATGGTAAATTGTAAAACCTGTCAACGAAGGACAGTAAAATAACTAGATGATCACAGATTCGAATTTAAAACTAGTAATTAGATCTCAAACAGTTTAACTATAGATGACAACACAAGGTAACAACAGACTATATATTTGCCAACAACTGAAGATAGATCACCACACTAGGGACCATGGGGACTTACAGTACATTTGCTTCCTGCATAGACCTTAGGTGGATTTATACCATCCCTTCAGCCGTTAGCAATTTAGCAAATCTAGCCATACATTGAAAGAACACGTATTCTACGATTAAAAAAGTGGAACGGTTTAATTTACTTCGATTGTTTTGGGACTTACGTACCCTCTCAGGATGACAATCATTTTACAGTACTTTCACCCCCTTTGAGGATACAGCCACTAACATCAAATACATCGTGACAGTGCTTTCATGCTTATGGCGTTAAGGAGATTGACTTTCACTCTGATTTCATTGGTGTACGAACATTCATAGAGTAAATGTAAATATATATACAACATCTTTGGTTTGTTGTGTTTCGTTTTCATCATGCTACTAAGAGCTCTTTCAAAGTGTCATGCCTCCGTGATTAGTCCAACACTGTTGGTAATTAAGCTGATTGGATTAAGTGAGTGATTGAGTTTAGTTTTACGCCACACTCAACAATATTCCAGCTTTATGGCGGCGGTCTGTAAATAATCGAATCTGGACCAGACAATCCAGTGATGAACAACAGGAGTATCGATCTGCGCAATCATGTGTCAACCAAGTCAGCGAGTCTGACCACCCGATCCCGTTATTTTGCCTCTTACGGCAAGCATGGGTTACTGAAGTTCAATATTCTAACCCAGACCTTTACGGCCAGGATATTCTTGAGAGGGCATCCAATCAAACTATCTGGCTTATCCAAATTATGCTAAAACTTCCAAGTCCAAATGATCGGAAACAATGCTTCTGTATCTGTTCATGCAAGGGAATTTCCAAGGATCTCCCAACGAAGCAGCCCGTCTGTGTTCACATCATTTCAAGAGTCCATTCTCATAAAAAACATACACCCATGAACGTCAGATTCGCAGTCATGTTACCGGCCTCTGGTCATTAAACTGGCCGTATGTCGTGTATACGTCACATTACACAATTGTAAGAAATTGCGAATAATATAATTGTCGGGTATGTATTGTTTTCTCAAGGACGTAAAATGTTCATAATGAAAAAGATAGTTAACTTCGTCGTCTTTTGCCGGAGAGTTACATCACTGACAAGTTCTTCCGTGTTTTGCCAACTGGCAATTTGTGGGTACACGTCCTAAATTAAAGCAGAAATTACCAAATGGTTTGTTTAGTAAAGATATGCGCTTCTAAATGGCCATTCCTGAAGAGATTGGTCCCCTAAGATGACATCAACATGACAGACCAGAGAAGATCCGGGTTACATCTTGTTTTCAACAACCAATGCTTGCCGCAAGAGGTTACAAACGGTATCGAGAGGTCAGACTCGCAGACTTTGCTGACACATGTCATCGTAGATGGGTGCTTCACTGGTCTGCCCTATAGCTGGAATACCGTCAGAATGTGCACGGTTTCAGCATTCTTTACATCCGCTCAAAAGGTGAGGTCAGGTGAGGCGAAATTGGGTTTAACGTCGTGTTGAGAATATTTCGTTCATATGACGATGTGCATGCGTGTGTATGTGTATGTGCGGCTGCTTGTACTAGCCCAGACTGAAGCTGGTTTTATAGTGCTAACCCACTGAAATACCATGTCGCAGTGAAGAAATGAATACCCCACTCAGACACATTATAATGACTCCGAGCCGACCAGTCCTTGTTGTACCCATTAATGCCGAGCGCCAGACAGGGGCCAACAAGTACCATATTTTAACGTCTTCTGGTATGACGCGGTCGGGGATCGAACCCGCTACCTTCCGCTCTCCGGGCGGACGCTCTAACCACTATACCACGGACGCGGTTGCTCAAAAAGGTCGATACTGAGATTGATCTCAAAGTAGCTAAATCACTGAATTCATAAAATACGATTAGCATCTCAGAAAGGGAGATTATTATGGAGCAGAATCCATGAGGCGTGAAAACTGTAAAACGATCTACCAGAAAATTCCATGTCAGTAAATACTAGTGTATACCTTTCTCATTTGCTCGTTTCCAAATTCCGAAATAATTCCAAGCTGGCTATTTTAACATTGAAGGTGATGCATATTCACCAAATGCATTTCACTGCTTCAACTGTTAAGGGTTTCAAGATGATGGCAAGTCCTGTCATCACCGCCAGTAATGGCACCAATGGTTCGCTGCAGTAAAGCCATTGATGGCACCAATGGTTCGTTGCAGTAAAACCATTGATGGCACCAATGGTTCGTTGCAGTAAAAACCATTGATGGCATAAATGAATTGTTGCAGAAAAAGCCATCGGTGGCACCAATGGATCCTTGCAGTAGAAGCCAATGATGGCACATATGGTCCGATGCAATATAAAACATTGATGGTATCAATGTCTCGTTTTAGTAAAGACCACCGATGGCACCAATGGTATCAGGCGTGCCATCTGCAACGGTCAGCACTCCTCCCCTTTCAAGCAATTTCCCATCGTAAGACCTCAGGGTCCCTTGTAAAATGATCTATGTGTATTAGCCTGAATAGTATATTGTGTAAAAGGCTTATAGTCATACATCTCTAGTGTTCTCCATTATGTTTTTAATAAAATTATGTGACACGATGCTAATTGTTTTACTGCAGTATTATCTTGGTAGTTGTTTATCTCATATAAAAGTAATGATGAGGCTGAGATACTACCTATGTTACTATAAATATATGACTCATAATATGATACAAATTTAACACGTGTTCTCCTTTACATATTGGCAGTAACTTTACCGTAGATCGAAGCACAGGATTCGGTGTCAAAGCAAACCAAACTAAACTTCTGATGTCATTCAGTTGTTGCTGACACAACACACTGTTGTACATGTGTTAAATGTTGTCATGGCAACCATTGTCCGAAAAAATGATTGAAAGGTTAAGCTGCAATTATCCTGTAACCGTGTCTTCCATTTTGTATGTCTAGAACCATGGTATCGATCGGAGGACGATTAATTAAATTAATTGCCAGTGTATACACCAAGATACCTGTTGGCAAAAACCCTAGCTGCATTGTGATGTACATTCTAAAAAAATTTGCAAATAAACTTTTTAAATGTTTTAGGATTTCTGTCGAGAAAAGCGATTGATTAAAGACTTGTTTGGTTTAGAGATACTTAGTCACTGATCTTATCATTAAATGAATCTTTATTTGTTTATGGTACATTTGTATTATAAATAGAACAAAATGTATTAACTTTGCGATGGAAGTAATTCTTAACTGACTGACTGAGTTTTGGTTTGGCTCCGCTTTTAGCAATATTCCAGCAACATCACGGCGGGGGACACCAGAAATGGGCTTCATACTCTGTACCCATGTGGGGATTAGAACCCGGTCCTCGGCGTATTTCTTAACTGACAGTTGAAGAAAACTGCAATGTAAGTGACAACACAATTGCTTTTGGGCTGTTTATAAAGAGATGTTTACTCGTTCGGAATGACTTAAGTAGAATATATTGGTTGTCCGTTGCTTTATTGCATTGTTTTGGGTTGAGTTTGTGTTTATACCCTAATTTGTCTGCGTTAGAATATTACTTTCCCCGCGTTGAAACATGGGGAATCAGCCTTGAAGATATGGATTGCATAATATCTATGGTAACCTCATTCATGGACAAATACCCCATGAGATAATATTACCTATCCCACCGGGTACCCACTCACTGCTGGATGAACAGTGGCGGTTTTTAACAAACTCCCTTGCCTAAGACGACACCACAAAGTGCCACGTGTGCTTCGTTGTGGTCCGCTCTGAAGTCTCAGAAACTCTCAGGGGTTAAGCTGCCAAACACGGTCATCCATCCACGGACTGTCCTTAAAGGGACTGTGATCCAGCGCAATTCCCCATCACTTGCTGCCTTTGTTATTGTTTTTCTTCCGTATGTAACCGGATGATATCCGAGAATTCTTGCGCCACACGTGAACGCACGTATAATACGTCGTATCTTGTAATAGAGCAGCGCCACCTAGCGTGGGTAACACCCGGTTTAAAAACAAAGCCTGAAGCCCGCGCGCTAAATCTCCAAATTATCGGAAAAGCACGGGAATATTTCATTTGAAACCTCCGGCTGACGCCGTCGGTTCCAAATGAATTCCCGTGCTTCAAATACTCAATAACACCCGGAAATTGGCCAACACATGATGTTTTTTTTATCTCCTAAATGATACAGGTGATCATGAAGTGACTTGGTCAATATCACTTCCTTTTAGTATTTCAGTTTGTGGTCAGGTTGACACTCCCAGTACATAATTATCGATTTTATACGTTAACGTTGCTATAGTTTATTTATGTGTCTATTGTTATTTACCCGTGAAGATCCGGGTTAGAATTGATCTTCAGTAACCCATGCTTGTCGTTAGAGGCAACTAACGGGATCGGGTCAGGCTTGCTGACTTGGTTGACATATGTCATCGTATCCCAATTGCGTAAACCTATGGTCATGTTGTTGATCACTGGATTGTCTGGTCCAAACTCGATTATTTACTGACCGCCGCCATAAAGCTGGAATATTGCTGAGTACGGCAGAAAACTTAACTCACTCACTGTTGCTTTTTGTGTTAGGATGAAAGTGCCACATGCAACTACATGTATTTGGTATTTTGGTTACACAAAAGTTACCAACTGGGTATGTTTCTACAAATACGATTGATAGATACGCCTCCAAGCTTCCTAGTTATCAGGTTAAAGGGAATGATGTGGTACGTTGTCTTGAAATATCTGCTAAGCATATGACTATGATAGGTGAGTGAGTTCACTCAGAAATAATAATTATTGTTTCCAGTGTTGATCGATTTCATAAAATATGTTCACTCCGATAAGTATACACCGATAGGTGAGTACATTCACTCATACGTTTTAAGATCGGTGATTGTACTATATAATTCTATCAAAATGAGGTCAGTGCATCACTTTCGTTATGGCAAACGTACAGTTAGATTACAAATTTCATCCGACATCTCGAGGTGGTAGATACTTCTGCGTGAATGCTGTGCAAGAGAAGACGTAATACAACCTTGTGCAGTATGAGGCCAACCAGTGTCTTCCTCTTAAGAAGGCGAAATACTCCAACCTACAAGAAAGATACGAGGATACCAGGAACAGATTGAACCGAGAGGACATCAGCGCCATTGTGTTTGCCGACACCGTGTCTTATTTATCAAAATTGTAAAAACATTTGTTTCGTTTCCTTATATTTTCACAATTTAGTATTGCCCGAAGTCTTGTAATAACGAACTTTGTCTTTGTCTGGCGTTAATTAGCTCGGTAACCCATTCGCGCGAAGTGGACTCTTTATTCTTGACCCGTTGCACTGTCAGCAAACTGTCAAAGTGAATCGCCTTCCAGTGTTATTATATACTTACTGACGGTGTTTTCAGAAGTAACTGCCTTTTCGTGGTTTCAAAAAAATTTTGGTCTAACTTGAAAGGCAATGATGGCACTATTTTGAAAAGCAGATAATTTCATCATTGTCGACGAATCTGTCTGTTGTTATCTCTTATTCTATGTTGAATAGTTATTGTTAACATTGTTGCTTTTCTTAACTGCGTGGACTTCTTCCACGCCTTTCTAAGGGCATCAACTATGATTTATCGCATAATGGCAGTATGGGCGAAACGCCCGGGTCAAAGAAAGAGTGGACATAAAGGAGCGAAGACGATATCAGTAGAAACAACGGGGAACGAAGAGCAACATTTTACCGTAGTGGCCGTTGCCTGTCCGACAGACGGAACAAAACTCAAAACAAACATATGATTATTGTCAAGCGGAAGACAATGCCGAAAGACAAATTTCCAACAGGCGTGGCAGGAGCATCCTAAAGGGTGGATGTTCATTCATTTCTGAAATGTGGTATTTCCAATGCCATGGACAGTTGTCAAGACGGTGCTTTATAAGAGGACTTCTTTTCAACTGAATCGAGAAAGGAAGAAGAGTGAGTGAGTGAAGGAGGGAGGGAGCGAGTGAGTTAAAATTTCAAGTCACTTTGGCAATATTTCAGCCAATATCGTGACTAAAGCAAGTTATGGATTGATAATAAATTAAATTAAAGGTAAATTGTAAAAACCTGTCAACGAAGGACAGTAAAACAACTAGATCATCACAGATATGAATGTAAAACTAGTAATGAAATCTAAAACATCTTAACTATAGAGGACAACACAATATAAAAATAGGCTATAGACCGCCAACAACCGAAGGTAGATCACCATACTAGTGACCATGGGGACTTACAGTACCTTTGCTACCTGCATGGACCCCAGCAGGATTTACACCATCCCTTCAGTCGCTGACGATTGTAGGCAAATTTAGCCTAAATTTAAAATAACACAAATACTACGAATAAAAAGCATGGCTGAGCTAAATTGACATTGAAAGTTTTGGGACTTACGTACTCCCTCAGGAGAACAATAATTTTATAATACTTTAACCCCTTTGAGGGTACAGCCACTAACAATCGCAGTTGCTAATTTATACTACCATTTTAAAATACCATTTATCTATTTACAAAATATATTATTCAAAATGTATCTAATAATTCTATTTCCTTTAAAATTGAATTATTAAATGAGTGAGTGAGTGAGTTATTGTTTAACGTCACATCGGCAATATTGCAGCCATATCGTGACGAGAACATATTTGACATTGAAATGGAATATATGTATATCATAAAAACCTGTCGACGAAGGACAGTAAAACAACTAGAATATCACAATTAGAATTAAACCTAGCGTGGAACGTTAAAACTAATATCACTATTTGGACAATACAATATGAAAACAGGCTATAGATCACCAGCAACTGAAGGTAGATCACCATACTAGGGACCATGGGGACTTACAGTACCTTTGCTACCTGCATGGACGAATTATTAAATGACATTTAAAATTATAAAAAAAAATCCTTAACTGTTTTGACATTGAAATATTTATCCCTTGTAATGGAAAAATCAACACAGTCAAGCAGGACATGCGAAAAGAAGAAGATGCCCAAGGATGTGTAGATCTGAAGACTATTACGACCAAGGGACCCATCAAGGAGCCGGTGAAGACAGTGACACCGAGTTAGAAGGGTTCACTTGCAAGGACTTGTAAATAACATCGTCCAACTGTAATCAAAGTGTACTGTACTCATGTATATATACATGTTATTATTTATTGTTTACACCGAAAAAAGAATGTTTCGAATAAAAAAAATAATCTACAGTTTCTATTTACCGTGGGTACATTTTCTCATGGGTTCATATTTCTATATTCACCGATTTCACAAAATGACGTCTTGTTGTTGATACCAACAGTGATCGTATGATAAACAAGAAAACAAACACACCTTCCAACATTAGGTGTCAGTAAAATCTTTATTAGATACTATTCTCACCAAGCATACTTACGTTTTACATCCAAGATGGTAACTGCCAGGTGTCTTGTGGTCTGAGTTGGCTGCCATTAGGACCCCATCGTGGGGTCGGCTTATGTACGAAATATACCATTTTGATAATGATTTTAAGGGTCAAGTTAGGTTGAGTCCCATTTTGTCTACAGAAAACATGTAGGCGAATAGAGAATAGTGAGTGAGTGAGTGAGCTGCAATATTGCAGCCATATCGTGACGAGAACAATTTATTTTATATCAACATTAAAATCAATAAATTTAGAACGTAAAAACCTGTCATCGCAGGACAGTAAAAATACTAGACTATTACAGCTCTTAATTAAAAAAAACTAGTACGCTATCATAAAAAATAAATCAATAAAGACAACAATATAAAAACGGGCTATAGATCACCAACAACTGAAGGTTGATCACCATACTAGGGACCATGGGGACTGACAGTGCCTTTGGGAAATAGAAAATGCACCCCTATTGAGAGAATGGACTTGACTTAGTGGAATCAAGGAAGGTCAGTTTCACAATGTATGAGTAAAAAGATAAGTATATTATTGTCTTTCTTTAGGGAGTCAACCATTGGAGATCACATCTCACCCCTTACATCCCACTCTCATCCGCCAGTAGAGAATGGCAAGATCAGGCAAGATTCATCAGCCGCCTCCGACAACGAGTACGAGAGCAGATAGACCAAGTCCAGCATATCTACAATGATGAGATACAGTCTATCGAAGAAGGAGCTGCAGCAACTACATCAGTGTCAACAGTGTCAAGTCCGGACTTTACCGTCAGCGCTCCAAGGTTCTTCCTTCCATCCCGAGGACACTTGCTGAGGTTGGCCTGGCGGACAAATGGACAGACAGCAGATGGCAGGCAGTTCCTGATGGTGGATGACAGCATAGATGACAGACTTCTCCTGTTCACCACTACTGAGATGTTGGACATTATTGCTGAAGCTGAGACTTTGTATATGGATGGAACTTTCTCTGCTTGTCCCAGTCTATGGCACCAGGTTATGTCATCCACAGTATGGTAGAAGGCAAGATGTACCCCATGGCGATCTCCCTTCTGCCAAACACGACCAGAGTAACTTACACCAGGCTGTTCACACACCTGAAGGACTAAGTTGCTACTACAGTTGGAGTGAACTTGTCACCTAAGGTTATCCAGACTGACCTTGAAGTTGCTGCTATTGTTGCTGTTGAGACAGTGTTTTCCGATGCAGATGTCCGTGGATGTTTTTTCCGCTTCAAACAAGCTCTTTGGCGTCATGTATCTGAGAGGGGTCTAGCTCCTTCCTACAACACAATTCCATCAGTCCAGTCACATGTCCGTACAGCAGTAGCCCTTCCCTTCCTCCCCCTCGACCAAGTGCAAGATGTCTGGGTAGATGTACTGAACCAAAGTCCAGAAGCAGTTGGCAACACCCAGATCAACGACTACGTCACCAGCACCTTTGTTGACTTTGATGCAAGATTTCCACCACGTCTCTGGAATGAAACACAACAACACTGGTCCCAGAACAAACAATCACCTGGAAGGCTTCCATAATGGCCTGGAAAAGCACCATTCGAACATTCATGAATTCATAACAGCTACCAAGAAGACTGAATCCACCAACAAGATCACTCGCCTTCAGATTGACCATGGTGCAACATCTCGGCTACGCTCACGAGCTTACAGAGATCTTGACCAGCGTCTCAACCGACTGAGACAGCAGCTTGGAAGTGGAAGAAGATCGGCTTTTCAGTTCCTGGACGCAGCAGGTCACTTACTGAAGCTTCAATAAACTCAGAAATCCATGAACTAGTGCAGTGTACTAGTTAACCATTTTGATTATTGTATTATCATTTGCTATGAATAAAAATATGAAAGAAAAACTTTTTCTTATTTTAAGCCATTTCGTCTACATATGCTTCTAATCAAATTAAAGGAAACTTAGGGGAGTTTCCATTCGGGGATCGAACCCACGATCTTCCGCTCTCCGGGTGGACGCTCTAACCACTACACCACGGAGGCGGTCTCATGGATAAAGAGTGAGTGAGTGAGTTTAGTTTTACGCCGCACTCAGCAATATTCCAGCTATATGGCGGCGGTCGTAAATAATCGAGTCTGGACCAGACAATCCAGTGATCAACATTATGAACATCGATCTGCGTAATTGGGAACCGATCAAGGATAAAGAAATAAATCAACAACTAAAGAGAAATTCATCATATCAATATTTCAATTTCAGTTCTGTAAGGTCTTCAGGCCCACATAACACACAACACAAATGTACGAATACGAGAAATTTGCTTAAAGAAGACCAAGACGAGACTGATTGCAATTGAAATCTGATCATGCGCCACAATCTATGAGTCCACGTGCAGCCAGCAGGCGCACGCTATTTTTGAGGATCGTTGCGTTTGGGCGATGCTGTCCAGTACCGGGAACAACCATACAATACATAAAAACACACACCAACATACATACAACATATACAAAACATACAAAAAACAAAATTGACTAATTTACATTGCTTTGTAGCCTGTGTTGTTTCCTCTGGGATCTGTGAACTTCCTCCTTATGGCCATAACCACAAATGAAGGAACAGTACATCTGTTTCCTTGACCCAAACGTCCAAATCTTTGCAACGTAAATTGTATGTATGCTTGGTGGTTATATGCCGCATTACATTTTTTTATCATGGATGAAAAAGTCATTATAATGTGCACTTAAAAGAACCCACGAATCCGTTGGTAAATGACCAGATGGTGGCCACATGAATACGTGCAAATACCAAGTTGCAGGTACAGCAACGTGCAGTAAACTTGGACAAAGTACTGTGACTATGTGTCCCAGTCCACCCAGCTGTGAATGGGTACCCCGTATGGATGGAAACGGCCTCAGCACAGGGGTGATGTGTTCCTGACATTTTGTCCTGGATATGATGAAGCAACATATGCCTTGACATGGAGATATAGTACACAAGTCCATTCAACAGCAAACAACACTTATATGCAGGAAGTATCTTATGTATGTAATGCTCTGCTAGTAATAAGGTACCTTGACAGTCTGATGGTTGGTTGGTAGGTTTGTTGTTTAACGCCGCACTCAACAATATTCAGCTATATAGCGGCGCTCTGTAAATACTCGAGTCTGGACCGGACAATCCAGTGATCAACAGCATGAGTATCGATCTACGCAAATGGGATACGATGGCATGTGTCAACCAAGTCGGTGAGCATGAACACCCGATCCTGTTAGTCGTCTCTTACGACAAGCATGGGTTACTGAAGACCAATTCTAACCGGGACCTTCACGGTTATTGATGGTGTGTATAGATGGTATGTTGATGGATCTTTAGGTGAACTTGGACAGCAGGAGCTTGTGTTTCTTGTTGGTGTTGGTGAAGATACCGGCTCTTTATCGGTTCTGTCATTCTGTGAATATATGTGAAATAGAATTCCGTATCTATCCTCATTTGTGCAATACAAGGGGCGCTACATCACCATTGTTCACATGTTTTGGTTGAGATAAAAACTGTCCATAGTTAAACAGTAAATATTACTAATTAGCAAAGATGAATAAAATGAACATTCATTCCAAAATCATTACATTCGTCCGAACTTGGTCATTCATAAGCCTTCCATGCACCCGAGTACCACATATATGCACCCTTTCTCTTTCTGTTCCTCTTCTGTGTGCGGACATATGTCGTCCATGTTTGTGGTGTGGGTGGAGAAGGATGACATTTACAGACCGCCGCCATATAGTTGGAATATTGCTGAGTGCGGCGTAAAACTAAACTCAGTCACTCACTCCTTAAACATAACCTTATCTAAAAACGAAATAAAAATCCTATCAAAACAACAACAAAAACTTCCTACAGTGGCAAAGTAAATACCAAAATTCCAATTCTAAACTAAAACTAAAAAAAAATGCCATAAATCCAAAAATATTGACAGGACGATAATGAAATTACAAACAGGTCACATAAAATTTAAGTCAATCCCATAAAATATAAAAACACCAAACAAATGCACACACGTACTGCAAAGAAACAGAAACGCCCGAACACGTCAGGCTACTACATTACATGGTGCTCCAGAGTTCACTGAATACTAACGCAACCTAACAAAGCCAAACCTTCAAAGCCTTAGGGAAATTTCTTATCAAAACTGGCCTTTTCGGTCGCTTATAATCCCACATAACAAACTAGTGAAACATAAAAAAATAATACAAAACAAAACATAAAAACCAAGAAAACAAATACCAACCAAACCATCTCATATAGTTTTCTCTCACGCACGCACGCACACACATACACACCTCGATTACTTACAGACCGCCACCATATAGCTATAACATTGCTGAGTGTGGCGTTCAACTCAAACCAAGCAACCAATATTGCACAACCCGGTTTCTGACCGTCCACGGAATGATTGACGAATCTTCCCGAGATCTGGCGAGTGTTCAGCAAGGGAGTTAACTCTAAGGTCAAAGGTACTTGGAGACTTCTAAACAACATGGCGGCGATCATAACACCGCAAGTAGAATTGGATCAGAAATGCATTGAAAGGCTTGGAGAGTAATTTGTTATTTTACTTTCTGAAACGATGAGTAGATAAATTCAAATCCCTGTTCTGATACTCTTGCTAAACGTTTCACAAACTTAAGTTTGAAAACTTCAAAAGAGACAAATTATGTGTGAAAACTAGGAATCGGAATGACCAAAGTTGCGAGTGTTGAGCCCGAAAATCTATGTATATCCTCACACTGATGTGTATATTGTTCAGAGGAAACCAATCCGACTTTTATAGATGAGTTCAGTTATTTGTAATCGTTTTACCCAGACAATTTTCTTGTAAAATATTGTCACTTTGAAGAAATAATTTTGTAAACAAAAATTTTTAACCCAACAGTAAAAGAATTGCCAACAATTTAACATGACATGTTATGCATAATACAGTGCCCACATCAATGTTTTCATCAATAAGAGTAAATCTTGTACATGGACCATTGATTCTCTATTCATTAATGACTCTCACAAAACTGTCTGCTATGGTAATATCAGGTACAGAAATTTAATAATCAGTATTCATGCATAGTTATATCATATTAAACCAAAGATGACCGTGGTAATAGATTTCTCAAGAAATTTCCACATTCCACATTTCTAGTCCTGTTTCACTTTTTAACTGGCAGTAGTTCAACGACATGGCGGTATAGTATTGTATCGAGATATGGTGCTCACAGTACAGTACATGGATATACAGCTACTGTATCCAAAGCATACAGTACATTACTTTGTATTGATATATTATATAATATAATAACATGTGAATGAAAACAGAAACTGTTCAAGAACCAGTTTATGCAGATTTCATAAAGTTGACTGTCATAAACCGTGAAAACAGTCAGTGATGAAAGCTTTTGAGACTTCTAGCTCAAACTTTGCTCTAAGTCTTCAGAGGGCGGTGGGGTAGCCTAGTGGTTAAAGCGTTGGCTCGTCACGCCGAAGACCCGGGTTCGATTCCCCACATGGGCACAATGTGTTAAGCCCATTTCTGGTGTCCCCCGCCGTGATATTGCTGGAATATTGCTAAAAGCGGGGTAAAACTAAACTCAGTCAATCAGCAATCAGTCTAAGTCTTCAGCAGACTTTTGTTTTATTGTAAGTACTATTATAAACTTCACTTACTGGACAAAGCGGGACAACGGGGTAGCCTAGTGGTTAAAGCGTTCAGTCAGCACTCCAATAACCCAAGTTCAATTCCCCATATAGGCACAATGTGATATTGCTGGAATATTGCTAAAAAGCTTACTTACTACTGGACTAAACAAACTTTTACTTGCCTCAGGCTTCAGACAAGTAGTTAAAGTCACAAATTGTAATGAATGAGTTGTTTTGATCCAACAGATAACACACATTCACTATTAAACATGTCAGGAGACTGCTCTATGTTTATCTATTCTGTGATTGCAGATGATACAGAAGCTGATATCTGAAGATGTCACGGAGTGTTCCTTGGCGTCGGGCATTGTCCGATGCCTGTTGCTGGCACCAGGCCGAAGCCCAAAATGCAACTATTTACATCCTGCGAGAGACAGGACCAACAGGATTTCTTTTGAAAGAAGAAGGAGAAAGCAAGAACTTCAAGGTATTTTGGGTGCAAATGAGGAAATTTGCACAAAGTGCAGCCTAATGTTGATTTCTTATGTCTGTTTTTAGGGGTGGGGATTGCAGAGAATTTTCATATTGCAATATATTGCGATGCGAAAGCATATATTGCCATATGTATTATAATATATTGCAAGAACCAATGCTTATAATCGAGTTAATACTTGATTTATAAAGCAAAAACACAACAAATCACTATGCTTGATTAAGTTTTAATAAAAACTTTTAATCATGACAAAATTGAAATGTAAATAATATTTGGCACAAATAAAACAAGGAAAAGAACAATTTAACATCAACATAGTGGTTCAACCGAAAATGCTGCCATACTGAAGCCTTTGCCCTAGTATTTGGCACCACAATAAATTGTTCATTGTTGGGGGGTCGCCACTGTACAATAAACGCATTATGACTTCCATTGTCAAAAATGGAATTATCCCTTGATTTCTGAATGTTACAAAGTTTAACGAATACATGTCAAAATACCAGTTTTCAATTAGCGTATCGCAATACGTATCGATTTTATGCCTGAACTGGTAAATACCGGTAAACTGGTTACATTGCACAGCCCTATTAGCTTTGCCGAAAATTCACAGACATTTTGTGAGATATGTGAGACATGTCTTACATGTGACATGGGCAAGATGGGATACAAACAGTTTTGATTGTGTTGTAATCAGTTGTATGACCTGACCAAATCTTTCCATCATGTCCGTGGAGCTTGTGTAAATATTTGGACTGTTGTTAGGAATTCTGACGATTTACTGTACTCGGTTGGTTGGTTTCTGGTTTGTTGTTTAATACCACACTCCATTTTGCCAATCCATTTTGATCAGAATGCGTAAACATATTACATGTATAATGGTACCGTGTGTTATAAGTAGAGTGTGATCTCCTTTGATAAGAGTATTTAAACCTATCATAATAATATTAATGAGAATATTTATAACGCGCCTTTTCCAGGCTAGATATCCTGCGCAAAGTGCACAATCTGATCATTATTACCCCCGATAACCCAAGCTGCCTGTTAGGCGCTAGAAGGTTAATAGTCTCCCGACTTATTTCACCGGGTATCCATTTCCTGCTGGTGAACAGAGGCAGTTGTGAACAAACTCACTTGCCTAAGGTGTGACCACATGTATCACATGTGCTTCGTTGTGGGGCAGGACTGAAGTCCTAGAAACTCTCAGGAGTCAAGCTGCCAAACACGGTCACCCATCCAAGGGCTGTCCGAGCCCAACGTTGCTTAACTTCAACTGATTTGTGACCTGAGCGCTATGCACAGGACCACATGCCACAATTGTATTGTTGATCCCACTGTGTCCTACAGGTGTTCCTGGGAGACCCTCACAGCTGTACTTGTCCTGTGTTCAAGAAGGAGAAGGATCTGTGTAAACACATATCATGGCTGCTTCTCAAGAAGTTCCGGGTCCCGAAAGAGAATCCAGGTACTTGCTTATTACAAGGGATAGTTTTGACACAGTGACTGCAATTTGCTGTGCAGAGTTGTGTCCCTTAGGTGTCTAGATCCTGGTTTTAAAGCTGATTTTTCATTGCTTTCCAGGCACCCGTGAAGAGCCACCTCCTCATGGTGGGTGCTGGGTAACGTTTAGGGCTGGGACGATACACTATGTCCTGATGCGATACGTATCGCGATATTTTACCTGCATTACGATACGTATCACGATACAAACACCTTGAAAGAGTGATACAGCACTAAGATTTAAAATGAACGTCCGGTAGTGGCCGAATATTACTGAACAGACAACTTGTAGAGTTGTAGACTTTTAAAACTTGCGTATTTTTCTCTAAATAAGTACCTTAATGTGCATAAGATAACACTGGTTTGAAAAAAATTTGTGTATCGTTTTGTATCGATACACCAATCGACGATACGATAGCTATATCAAACTATAAAGTATCGCGATGCATCGGTGCATAGGTGAATCGTCCCAACCCTAGTAACGCCAAGAGCTCTTCAACCCCCTGTGTGGACCCGGGGGTATATTTGGTCCACCAACCTGTTTGCCGTGGGTTGCGCCCCTGTGTCGGTGGAGGACGGGAGTCTGGTGGTTGAGGGCACTGGGTTCCAGGAACAGTGTTCCTTGCCCAACACACCACTTTGCCCCTTACTTCACCTAGACGGGTGGTTGAATGGGCACGGTTCAATCAATCGGCTGGTCATGCCGAGCCTTGTGCTACAACTTCTGAATTGTTTGAATTGATAACATGATTTATTTAAGTCTTGGCGGAATTATTTGGCAGAATTTCAATTTCATATTTTCATGTATGTTATTGCCTACAGTCGTATGCCCAGAAGGCGGTGGCTCATGGGTCAATTTGGTTGAATTAATAACCTTTTAATTTTCCTGCTGGAGTATTTCATTCGGCTATCCTTGGTTCTGCAAGTTGGAAATCCACGTGTTTTTAGCATTGTCCTTGTGATACTCCGTGGTGGGTGGGGAGCTCGGATGATGAAATCTAAATAACTAAACATGGCTTACGAAACCCCCACTAAAAAGAGCAAACGTCCTCTTGAAAATGATCCTGCTGACGACCTCAGATTGTCCAAACAAATTGATTACTGGCCACGTTTTGTTGTAATTGAGACCAAAGACAACACACCCTTGAAGTTGAACCCATTTGCTGTGTCGAAGGGTATCCAAGGCATTGCCGGCAATGTAAAGAACATTAAAAGATTACGTTCTGGTACAGTCTTGTGAGACCACCCATACAGAACCCCTGAGGGGCCCCCTACCGGCAAGAGCAGGTAACTCTAGCCGACAACATCGCCTCTCACTTTTCATGCTGAACGTAATCAGACAGAATGAGGGGAGGCGGGTGGCCGTACCCCAAGGAGGACTTTCTTCAAAGAATTCATAACCTCTCCAGTTTTTTATAGAAAAATTTCAGAAGAAGTCCTCCTTGGGGTACATATAAACATTAAACAGACTCCCAAAGACAATAAAACAGGGAGTGGTATTCTGTCTGACACATTGATCCAATCGAAGTAACGATCTACAACCTTACGGAAATAGAGAATTACACTTACCTAGTCACGTGACCGCCGTTGTCAATCAAGGCGGGGCCGTGGCTAGGGTGAGGACCCGGGATGTCAAAGCTTATATGCCTATTGGCCTATCGGTGACACACCCACCGTGATAAACTCCACCTCCTAACCTGATAGGTGAAAGTGAGTGAATACAGGGAACTCGCCAAAACAAACTACTGTCCATAGTACACTGCTTGCCAAGCATGGTAACCGATATACCAGAGTAGAACAGGGATAAAAACCACCACCATATACCATCACCAATAAAATGGGAGAGGAATAGAACCCCGACACCAAGTGTAAAACAGAGTACATCATCGACAAGGCTCACTCGGCTTGAGAGGTGCTACTCTGCCCACTGTGGAGAACCGTTTGGCCAAACCGAGCACGTGATAGTGGTGGATGAACGTACTCGGTCGGCTCCAAATAGCCGCGGAGCAGATCTCCTCAATGGGCAGAGCAGCGGCATACAGCTTAGACATGGCTACAGCTCTAACCAAATGAGCTTTTAACCCCTCGGGGGGAATACGCCTTTGTGTATGTAGCTCATACAAATCGCAGACACAATCCATCTAGATAAGGTTTGTGTAGTAGCCAGATGACCGGCCTTGCCACCGCCATAGCAACAGAATAACTGTTTCTCCTTACGGAGAGACGCTGTTCTTTTGATATACGCTTTAAGAGTCTTGCGTACGTCTAACACATGCGCTCGGCATTTGTGTTACCAGACGAAGCAGGCAGCGTAAAGGCGGGAAGATCAATAAGTGCCGTTATCTGAAACGCACTAGTGATCTTAGGGCGGTAGGAATCGGGTATTCGAATGCTTACCCTATCCTTACGAAAAATGGTAAGCTCCGGGTCCGATGACATAGCATGAATGTCACCAACCCGTCTACCTGATGTGACTGCCACCTAAAAAGCTGTTTTCCAACTCAATAGTTGGAGAGACAAATCTGACATATCTGACGATGGGGGACTTATCCGTCGGACAGCTAGACGCACTCTGTCCACAGCTGCTACTAAACGTTGGACCAGAGGGTGTTGTCCCAAAAGAGCACCCTCAGCAGGAATGTGAAAGGCTGAAATAGTCATGGAGTAGCCTCGGATAGTAGACGCGGCTAGGCCGGCCTCTAACCGAGACTGTAAAAACTCCAACACCTTAACTACAGTCGAAGAAAAGGGATCAAGTATCCCTCTGTTTCCACACCAGCGGGCATAACAAGCACATCTATCCTCATACTGTACGTTAGTCAAATCCCTCCACAAAGCCAGAATTATGTCTGCAACTGGTGCAGGAATTCCGCCCGCTTGGAGGCGGCGACTCGGACAGTGGCCAAGAGGTGCAAGCAAGTAGTCGCGCTGGCTGGGTGTGGCTAGCTCGCGATAGGACCCTGGAGATCAGGGGTATCGGTCGGACAGTCCACAGAACCCTGTCTGTCCAATCGAGCTGGAAGGCATCGGAGGCGATCGCTGGTTTGTCACCCCAGAGGCAAACAGATCCACCTGGAACGACCCGAACAACTGGGAGATAATCCCAAATATCTCCCGGTCGAGTAACCACTTGTGAGGGGCCAGGATACGACGTGAGAGCGCATCTGCACGTACGTTGTCCTAACCCGTATGTTGAACTGATCGCACCACAGTAGAAAATGCCACGCCTTCTGAAGGAGTGATGGAGACACCGTACAGTCCTACTTCAGGATGTAGGACATCGCCATTTGATTGTCCACTTCTAGATGAACCAAACTGCTCCGAACCTGCTCCACAAAGCGTTTGAACACCAACCGGACCACTCTCAATTCTAGCACATTGATGTGCAGGGTGGCCTCGTTCTCAGACCAAAGGCCGGAAGCTGTGAGGTCCTCTCTCTCTCTCTCTCTCTCTCCCCCCACCCCCAACCCCCCCGTGAGGGAGGCGACCATCTGGATTGTGAGCGTGGGCACCGGGGTCTCCAGCGGAATACCTCTGGATAGATTCCCGGTGTCAGTCCACCACCGCAAGTGAGGAATAAGTCACTCCAGAGTTAGGAGAATCGTCTCCGAGTGGGACCACAGCTGCGGTAACGCTTCCTTAACTGGTCGCATCCTCAGACGCGCACGCCAAACTATGTCCACTGTCGCCCCCATATTGCCTAACAGCTGAAGCCATGTGCCAGCTGAGGCCCTGGGGGACTGAAGGAATTGTAAAACAATCCTTTGGACTTTGGAAATGCGGTCCTGAGACAGAGAGACTAAACCCTGCTGTGTCTCGAATCTCGCCCTCAAGAAAACCAGACCCTGTGTTGGAACCAGCTCTGATTTCTTGAGGTTGATAATCCAACCCAACTTGGTGAGAATATCCATCACTGCCTGTGTGGAATCCCGACTCAAGTGGGTGGCGAGTGCCCTTAGGAGCCAGTCGTCCAGGTAGGGGTAACAAAAGTTGCCCTGTGCCCTGGCGACTTGAGCCGGCACTAACATGAGTTTTGTGAACACCCTTGGCGCCGTGGAGATGCCGAAGGGGAGTACACGAAACTGATAACACCTCCCGTCGAAGGAAAACCGGAGGTATTTCCTGAACTCAGGATGCATCGGTACGTGGAGGTAAGCATCCTTGAGGTCGATTGACGTGAACCAATCCCCTGCCTCCACAGATGAGATCACTGAGCGCAGTGTCTCCATCTTAAAGGATGGTACCTCTATCAAATTGTTCAGGCCCTTTAGATTGAGAATGGGCCTGAATCCTCCATCCTTTTTGGTAACCAGGAAATATGTGGAGTAAAACCCCTGACTTTCCTGGCCCGTAGGTACCACCTCGATGGCTGCCTTGTCAAGCAACGACTGTATATCCGCCTTCACCTGAGAAGTCAGCACTGGAGTACAACGAATCCCAGAGAAAGGAGGAGGGCCTCGCTTCCACTGCAGCATATGGCCATCCCTGAGTGTGGACAGGACCCTGGGATTTGACGTGACTTTCTCCCACTCCCGAAGGAACAGAGGTAGTCGGACGCCGACAGCGACGTCGGGTAACAGGCAATGAATCCCGGCGGTCGGCAGTGTAACAACTGCTTGTGCCGGGACCACTAAGGGCTCCGGAGGATAGCTTAATGGGAAGCCGGGGCCGACTTCCCCTTCCTCTGAAAGGCTGCTGAGAGGAAGCAGCCTTGCCCTTACCCTTACCTTTACCCTTGCCCTTGCCCTTACGTGCCTGTAGTGGAGCAGTCCACTTAGGCGCCTGCTTCCCTGATGAAGAAGGGTAAGCACTGGCAAGGACGGAAGGCCGAGCGCGAGAGGTGAGGGGTTGCTCGAGTAAGGGCTTTGAGTCCTTAAACTGGCTAACCGCCTCCACGGCCTCCCTGACTACTGTCAAAGCCCCCGGGAAAAGGGTCGCATCCATTCTGAAGGGCAGAGAGAGTAGTGCCTGCTGTCTAGCCGGAGAGTACCTGGCGACCGACAGCCATAGCCTACAGAGGCCCATGACTGCACTAATCATCTGGCTTGTGCACGACCGTATGGCGTCGCGTGCCAGATGTGAGTGCACCTCCGTAAGCTGCCTCGCTAAAGTAGACGATGACGCAGATCGTCCATGTCCTCAGTGTCCACCAGCTTCCTCTGCACGGCCGAGAAGTAAGCCGAGTGAACGGTAACCCTAAGCTGCTGCACGGCATTGCGGTATTGTTCTTCAAAAGAGCGATATACTGACTTCAATACCTGGTTGTTGGAGGTAAATGGAGGCAAGCGCCGACCCTGACGAGCCGATGCTTGACTGTGGCCAGATGACCCCCTAGGGCGACCGAGGCATAGATGCACTTGTCAACCACCGGCAGGTCGAACAGAGCAGCTTCTCCCATCAAGTAGCGACGGCTAAGCTTCTGGAGATCGAAGCGTGACCTGCTACCTGACAAGAGAGGATTAATAACCTCACTTATGAGTGAAGGTAATATACGCAAGTTGGTCTCTGCGACCCGACACAGAGCAACTCCCCAGTGAGGCGAAACTCCGCGGGGTCGGGGCCGTCCGAAGGAACGACCACCTGCGGCAACACAGTAGCAATGTGATCCCGCACTTGCCGCAGGGACGGGCTGAGCGAGAAGTTACCTTCCCCCGACATCTCCTGCCCCCCGCCCTCATCCATGGCTTCCTCCTCCAGCTCCTCCAGGAGTGAACTCTCAGTATCAAGAGTCACCTCCGAAGTCACGGAAGTCGGTTCCACAGACAAGGCCAACGGAGCAAAAAGAGCCGAGGTGCCTGGCTCGACCGACCCTAGGCTCGAGGCGCCTGGCTCGACCGACCCTAGGCTCGAGGCCGAACCTAGTCGCCGAGCACCGAGGGAAGTGCCTGCCGAAGCAAGATTCCCCAGGGCCCTGGAGGGCACCGAGGCGATCGGCAACACCAACGCTCGAGTACCCCCAGCTTGGGTGCTGGTTCCCAACGGTACAGGACCCGAAGGACCAGCGCCGGTGAGTTGGACTGTACCGGAGCCGAGGCTCGGGTCAGACACAACTGCACCGACAGAGAGGCCAATACCATCTAGCACCCGTGCGAAAGAAAAGGAACCATACATGCAGAAGGTGACTCTTTTCCACTCATTTCCGTAGGAAGAAGTACAAAAACTTCGATGTACAAACCATGCACGTCTATCTCAAGGAACGACAGCATGAAAAGTGAGGTGCAAAAGGTTGTCGGCTAGAGTTACCTGCTTTTGCCGGTAGGGGGCCCCTCGGGGGTCCTGTAGGGGTGGTCTCTCAAGTCAAAAACGAGTATTTTGTTTTGTTACAAATGTTGTAGGTTTATAAAATGGACATTTTAGTGCTTATATGTACCCCAAGGAGGACTTCTTCTGAAAAGAACTATTAATTTTAATACATTATCAACTCCTGAAGCACTTACCAGAATCATGTCTAGAAACTCTTTTAAATATGTTTGATGATATTTGGACATCAGGTAAATTTCCTCCCTCATGGCGTGACGCTATAGTAGTACCAATACCTAAACCTGGACGTGATCATACGGATCCATTAAATTACCGACCTATTTCACTAACTAGCTGTGTTTGCAAAACCTTGGAACGAATGATAAATAATCGACTTGTTTGGTACTTGGAAACAAATAATAACCTTTCAACAAATATACAATGTGGTTTCCGTAAAAACAGAAGTACTGTCGATCACTTAGTGCGTTTAGAATCATTTGTTAAAAACGCTCTAATTAATAAACAACACGCTGTGTCTATCTTTTTTTATCTTGAAAAGGCATATGACACTACGTGGAAATATGGCATTTTAAGATATTTACATGGCTTTGGATTGCGAGGCCGTTTCCCTCAATTTATTGCCAACTATTTAAATGACAGACAGTTTCAAGTCCGCATGGGTTCAACCCTGTCTGATCATTACAGTCAGGATCAGGGTGTCCCACAGGGCAGTATTTTGTCTGTCACACTATTTAGTATAAAGATAAATAGTTTATCAAAAGTTTTAAACGATTCAATAGATGGATCGTTATTTGTGGATGATTTTAACATTTCTTGTCGTGGTAAAAATATGCATACTATTGAACGGCAACTGCAGTTGTGTTTAAACAAGATAGACAAATGGTGTCTTGAAAATGGCTATAAATTTTCTAAATCGAAAACTAATTGCATACATTTCTGCCGTAAATACAAACCACATAAAGACCCTGAACTATCTCTTGATGGCACTCCCATCACAGTTGACAAGGAGGCCAAGTTCTTGGGTCTAATTTCTTACTCACACTTTACGTTTGCCACATAATAAATCCCTTAAAACTAAATGCCTGAAGGCACTTGACTTGTTGAAAGTGGTTTCAAATTTTAAATGGGGAGGGATCAAGCTACCCTCCTTAATCTCTATCGATCACTGGTCCATTCCAAACTTGATTATGGCTCCATCGTATATGGTGGAGCCTGCAAAAGCAACCTAAAACTACTTGATTCTGTCCACCACCAAGGTCTAAGACTTTGTCTTGGCTCTTTTAGAACTTCTCCTGTTGACAGCCTCTATGTCAAGGCAGATGAGCCATCTCTTGCACAACAACTGTATCAAATTATCATTACAATATATTACTAAACTGTACTCCAACAAATCTAACCCTGCATATAACTGTGTCTTTCATCCCCTCTATGAGGATTTATACAACAACAAAAAATCTTCTCTTGTTCCACCTTTTGGGCTAAGAATTAAACCATTCATTTCTGCTGCCAGCTTTTAGCTGGAAAATATAGCTCCTTCCTGTCTTCTTTCTTCTCCTCCTTGGCAACTTGTGAGGCCTGAAGTTGACCTAACTCTGACAAAGTTTAAGAAATCTGAAACTAATGAATTACAATATAACCAAGAATATAATCAATTAAAGACTAAATATAATACATACAAATGCTTATTTACAGATGGGTCCAAGGATGGTGGCGCGGTGGCATGTGCCGCTGTTATTGGATCCAGAACAATATCTTCTCGACTACCAAATAACAGCTCTATTTTCACAGCAGAAGCTAACGCCATATTAACAGCTCTTAAATATATTAATAAACACCGTAAATATAAACAATACATCATCTTTTCCGATTCTCTTTCGTGTCTTCAGGCTATTAAAAATCTTTCTTGTAAACATCCACTTTTATTAGAAATTATTGAATTGTATAATGAGCTTGCTACTGGCCAATGCGACATCGTCTTTTGTTGGTTACCCAGCCACGTTGGCATTTCTAGGAACACAATGGCCGATCTTGCTGCTAAGGCAGCACTCAAGAAATTTGTGACACCACTTCTTATTCCATACTCTGATTACAAAGCTAGCATTAGAACTTACATCCGGGGGATCTCATGCAGAAGAAGTGGGACACCCAAGTAGGTATTAACAAATTATATGTAATAAAACCCTACATTGGTTACACCTATTTGGGTTGTCCGATCAGATTTGAAGAGGTCATCATGCGACAATGTCGCATTGGCCATACAAGATATACTCATGAATATTTGTTAAAAGACGAAGATCCTCCATTTTGCATCCCTTGTGATGAAAGAATCACGGTCAAGCATATCTTGCTTGACTGTGTTGAATATTCCACAAGGGATAACTATTTCAAATCACGATCTATGAAGGATCTTTTTAATAATGTAAGTTCTCATTTAATTATTACATTTTTAAAGGCATTAGATTTGTTAACTGATTTGTAAATAGATAAATATTTTATGATTGAAAGTTTAAATTAATAACTCAGATTGTTGGTGGCTGTACCCTCAAGGGGGGTTAAAGTACTGTAAAGTTATTGTCCTCCTGAGAGGGTATGTAAGTCCCAAAACTTTCAAAGTACAATTATACTTACCAACTTTTTATCCCACCGGCATGTAATGCGGTTGGAAAAAGTCGTCGTCTCGTCCGTCCGTAATCATTTTGTTTCCGGAGCATAAAATGAGCATAACTCAAAGACCGTTCGATATTTTTCAACAAAAATTGGTAGATATGTCAACCATAACCTAAGGTGGTGCCTTTTGCTATTTACAGATTATTGTCATTTTTATTTTTCTCGGTTTCCATGGAAACGTTTTGGACTTAGTCTTAAAGAAGGGTGGGCTTCGTTTCCGGAGTATAACTCAAGAACCGTTCAATATATTTCAACAAAACTTGGTAGATATATCAAACAGAACCTTAAGTGGTGCCTTTTGCTATTTGCAGATTTTTGGCATTTGTATTTTTCTCGGTTTCCATGCAAACGATTCGGACTTAGTCCCAAAAATGTGAGGGGTGGGTTTCAATTCCGGAGCACAACTCGAAATCTTCTCAATATCTTTCAGCAAAACTTAGCAGATATGTGAGTCAGATCTTGAAGTGGTGTCTTTTGCTATTTGCAGATTTTTGTCATTTATTTTTTTCAGGATTTCCATGGAAACGATTTGCGATTAGTCTAAAATCACGCTGGACTTTAAGTAACTCTCAGATGATTTGTTCTTTAAAAAATGTGGGGGCCGGGGGGATATGTCATCTTGTGATGACTCTTGTTTAAAAACGTTGTATTTTTGTGATTTTAATTTTGGCTAAGTTTTCCTACAATTGCCAGCGGCTGAAGGGATGATGTAAATCCAGCTAGGGTCCATGCAGGTAGCAAAGGTACTGTAAGTCCCCATGGTCCCTAGTATGGTGATCAGCCTTCAGTTGCTGGTGATCTATAGCCCTGTTTGATATTGTTTTGTTGTCTATAGTGATATATTTTTATGATAATATACTAGTTTTAATGTAAGAGCTGTTATATTCTAGTAGTTTTACTGTCCTGGATGACAGGTTTTTATTTTCTCAATTTATTTTTTATTGATATGAATTACATTGTTCTGGTCACGATATGGCTGAGATAATGCCGATGTGACGTTAAATCTTAACTCACTCACTCACTCATTGCTTTCCAAAATTCCATGGGGTGGTAGGGTAGCCTAGTGGTTAAACCTTTGGCTTGTCACATTGATTCCCCAAATAAGAAGTGACTATTGGGATCGGGTGGATTTGGCTGACACATGTCATTGTATCCCAACTTGTGTTCAAGATTCTAGCGCCTCTTGTTTTACCCAGTCTTGTGTTATAATGTCCCCAGTCACCTGGCAACTTGGACTTGTGGAGAGAGAGATCAACGAGATACTGCGAGGGCACATGTCACCACGGAGAAACCAGACCAAGAAGCCAACATCCAGAAACACAACGGCAGATGCAGATGGGAGGACGGCAGTGCAGCAGAGAGACATCGACAAGGAGGATGTTTGTCCAATATGCCAGGAGGAACTACTTGATAAACGCCTCCCAGTCACTTATTGCAAGTAAGTGTTAACAGGAGGAACTACCCAATAAATTTCTTCCAATCACCTACTAGTTCATTTTTCACAGGCTTTTTGATGAGTACCTACATGTTGAACCTTCATACGCAAACCTTTATTCATTCATTCATTCGTGTAGATTGATGCTCATGCTGTTGATCACTGGATTATCTGATCCAGACACGATTATTTACAGACCATGTCCATATTTGGAATACTGCTGAATGCGGCGTTAAACAAAATCCAACCAACCATCAGTCAGTCAGTCAGTCACTTTTTCCAAATTTGTTTGTCTGGATACATCTAGACGCGCATCTACCAGAAATTGTTGTTAATAGCTTAAAAGCCATGAAGATCCGGGTTAGAATTGGTCTTCAGCAACCCATGCTTATCATAAAAGGCAACTAACAGGATCAGGTGGTCAGGCTCGCTGACTTGGTTGACAGGCTAGAATGCATTATACTGGATACCTAGCAGGGTCAGGGGTTAGGGTTAGGTTAGGGGTTAGGGTAATTTTCATCTCAGTTTTATATGTTTTCACCTTTCCGTGCTCGCATCACATGACCTAATTAAATATGGCAGGCAGGTATCCGGTATAATGCATGTGTACCGGTTGACACCTGTCATTGTATCCCAATTACGTAGATTGATGCTCATGCTGTTGATCGCTCAATTGTCTGGTTATCGATTATTGATTGTCGATTATTTGCAGACCGCTGCTGTATAGCTGGAATGTTGCTGAGTGCAGCGTTAAACAACAAACCAAATGAAACCTAGCAGCTTAAAATGCCAACTGTAGCTCTCCAGCCATTCTTCATCAGCTTTTTTCTGCTGTGGTGGTGGAGTAGCAACTTGGTTTAAGCAGAGGCCCAGATAAGCTGCGTATCCGGGTAAAATACGCATAGAATGACGTATAAAAAAATAACTGTTGCGTACCAATTACGCATTTACAATGTTAGATAGGCAAAAAGTTTAAAACAAATGCGTACGAAATATATTTATAAAAATTGCTTACGTAATGAAAAAGACATCGATTGCTATCAAGTTGTACTGTTAGTATAGGACAAGTGTTGTAATGTCAGTATAGGATAAGTGATTTTTTATGAAATAATTTCCATTATATTTAAGTTGGTTTTGATTAGGTATGACATAAGGCAGAACATACCTGCTTAGTAAACTTACTCAATGACGTAATACTTAGGTGAGTAAAGTGACTGAAATAAGCACATATTTGAAAGCAGTGGGTAGCGGAAAATGAAATACCCACTCAACATTCATAATACCCACTCCAAAAAAATACAGTGTGTACAGTACCCACATGAGCTAAATCTTATCTGGAGCTCTTTTTAAGTATCTGCTACTGCTAGGCAGTCCAAAGGCCTAAGTTTTGAATCACCAGTTGAGCACAGAGTGTGAAGCCCATTTCTGTTGTCACCTACCCTGATACTACTGGGTATGTCACTTAAAGATGCAAAATGTCCAAACTCACTCGTTACTCTGCAGGTTCGGATGCGGGAACAGTGTCCACATCAAGTGTATGAAGATCTGGGCCGAGCATCAGCAGGGTGTCGGGGAGAAGAACATTAAGTGTCCCATGTGTCGGGAAGACTTCGGACCCTTCAATCTTCTCAAACTGGAGATGCGGAATGCTGCAGACAAGCAGGATGCAGCAGGGAGGATGAACAGACATGTTGGAACCTGCTGCAGGAGCTGCCATATTGCTCCCATCGAGGGCAAGTGCTACAGGTGAGTTGTGGATGGTGAGAGCATCCCCTCTTGTACCTGCAAGGAGGACCTAGTGCATGTTACTGCATCCAGTATATAACTGTATCATGATACAGGAACTACGGTTATAATAAAACCACTAATGAAGTATACGACATTATGGATAACAACTTCTTGTTTATTGCATAGAGCGACATTTGGAGTAGATTCTTATCCATAACATTGTATGCTTCATTATTTTCTCACAATCATTAATGGATAACAGCTTCTTGTTTATTGCATAGAGCGACATTTGGAGTAGATTCTTATCCATAACATTGTATGCTTCATTGTTTTCTCACAATCATTAATGGATAACAGCTTCTTGTTTATTGCATAGAGCGACATTTGGAGTAGATTCTTATCCATAACATTGTATGCTTCATTGTTAACTCACAATCATTAATGGATAACAGCTTCTTGTTTATTGCATAGAGCGACATTTGGAGTAGATTCTTATCCATAACATTGTATGCTTCATTGTTTTCTCACAATCATTAATGGATAACAGCTTCTTGTTTATTGCATAGAGCGACATTTGGAGTAGATTCTTATCCATAACATTGTATGCTTCATTGTTAACTCACAATCATTAATGGATAACAGCTTCTTGTTTATTGCATAGAGCGACATTTGGAGTAGATTCTTATCCATAACATTGTATGCTTCATTATTATCCCACAATCATTAAAGGATAACAGCTTCTTGTTTATTGCATAGAGCGACATTTGGAGTAGATTCTTATCCATAACATTGTATGCTTCATTATTATCTCACAATCATTAATGGATAACAGCTTCTTGTTTATTGCATAGAGCGACATTTGGAGTAGATTCTTATCCATAACATTGTATGCTTCATTATTATCTCACAATCATTAAAGGAAAACAACTTCTTGTTTATTGCATAGAGCGACATTTGGAGTAGATTCTTATCCATAACATTGTATGCTTCATTATTATCTCACAATCATTAAAGGAAAACAACTTCTTGTTTATTGCATAGAGCGACATTTGGAGTAGAATCTTATCCATAACATTGTATGCTTCATTATTATCCCACAATCATTAATGGATAACAGCTTCTTGTTTATTGCATAGAGCGACATTTGGAGTAGATTCTTATCCATAACATTGTATGCTTCATTATTTTCTCACAATCATTAATGGATAACAGCTTCTTGTTTATTGCATAGAGCGACATTTGGAGTAGATTCTTATCCATAACATTGTATGCTTCATTATTTTCTCACAATCATTAATGGATAACAGCTTCTTGTTTATTGCATAGAGCGACATTTGGAGTAGATTCTTATCCATAACACTGTATGCTTCATTATTTTCTCACAATCATTAATGGATAACATCTTCTTGTTTATTGCATAGAGAGTGACGTTTGGAGTAGATTCTTATCCATAACATTGTATGGTTCATTATTATCTCACAGTCAAACAATTAACTCTAATCAATTTTGGATTTAGTTTGTTATGACTGTAGTTTGTTATATGCAGCTCAGGTGGAATATACAGCAAGTGGCCATGACCTAAGATGAAGTTGGTTACAACCATCATTTCATTACAATACAAGTGTGTTCTTAAAGGCACAACATCACATTCCTCTAAAAATATATAATGCTTTTCTCTCAATAATACTAACTCTCAGACCTGAGGGAAACTATCATATAATTTATTCCAAACACGAAAACATATTTACATTAGTATATTAAATTTAAAAGTTTAAATGAATTAATGCATTATTGCGTTAAATCAACTCTTGCACCCTCTACCGGCCGAACATTATTTGTGAATCCCAGAGAGTTATGTCCCTTGGAACGCTCTTTACTAATATCCTACACACAACTTGTGATTGAAACTGGTTCGGCAAACACCGACAGCACTGCATGCAACAGTTTTCGATGTACAGAGCAATTGTTTACATTCCATATATGGCAAGTGTTCTCTGTTTTGAAGCTATTCGCCTCAAAGTTTCAATTGTCGACTTCAGGCAAGTCGTAAGGGATAATAAGTGTGACATTGTGCCTTTAAAACATTGTTTACTGTCTTGTGTGAACATTTTGTCAATTGTTTAGGGACTGTTCATAATTCGGGGGGTATTATGATGCTCTTAGGGAGGGTCGACCATTTTGTTCTAGGGAGGTGGAGGGTGTCAGCAGTTTTGTACACATGTACCGGGGTCAGCAATTTTGTACATAAAAATATCCAAAAGTATGCTTAAAAATTATGGGAAGGGGTGGGGGTCATTGATTTTGTACATGACATGCAGGGGGTCACTTACTTTGTACATAATCTTAGAGGGGGCATTTACATTGTATATGATTCTCCATAAAAGCATCATCACCACCCCCACCCCCACCCCACCCACCCCTAGCCATAAATTCTGAACGGTCCCTATGGCTATTGCAGGGTGGAAATAACTTTAAAATTGCTATTGTACTCGGTACAGTGGCACATGTAAAATCACTTGCCCTGATCATTTTTCCACTATACCGCCATTTCTTGTTGATTTTTAAATAAACAACATAATTAAAAAATTACATTTTCATCAAGCTTTTGATAATATGATATTCTGTTAATAAGCTGATTGTGGCATCAGCTGAACAAACAAGAGAAAAGTACTTTGTCTGTGAAAATTGTGAATTTCATTATTACTCCTTACTTTGTAATTGGGACTACCTGTGCAGAGATCCTTTCCTTCCTGATGGATTTGATGGGTATAGAATACATTGGTATTGAATCTTCCTATATTTCCTCAACAGGTGCACACACTGTACTGAGTATTATCTGTGTCAGTCCTGCTTCAACACACCAACACACACACAGCATTCCTTCGAATATAGACATGTGAGTATACTTGTATATGAACTCTTTTAGCCATCTGTGTAACCATGGTAACATGATTAGTTCATTTTCTAGAACACTGATTTATTGCCACCCAAAGAGAACTTGATTAATATTGACCAGTCTGTGCCCCAACTATAAGCATAACAATCCACTTGACATCATCTTCAATGTTAATGCATGGTTGGTTGTTGTTTAACGCTGCACCCAGCAATATTCCAGCTACATGGCAGCGATCTGTAAATAATCCACTCTGGACCAGACAATCCAGTGATCAACCAAGTCAGCGAGCCTGACCACCCAATCCTGTTAATCGCCTCTTGTGACAAGCATGGGTTAAGACCATTTCCCGCCATTGATGTTGCTGGAATATTGCTTAAAGCGGTGTAAAACCAAACTCAGTCAGTAAGATCTTTTCTAACCCGGATCTTCATGGGTTGTATGGAGTTTTGAAAAAAAAAAACATATCTTAAATGTAGACTTTTCTTTTGGTAAATTACAAATATTGTTCAACTTAGTTTGTGTCTCACTTGTTTGCAGAAAAGAAACCAGAGATGGCGTCCAGCTGAGCGTATGTTTGGTGCTTCAGTTCCACGGGCCGTGGCCACAGACATGATGAACAGAGAGCTGTCCGCCACCGACTATGACATGCTGCTACAGCTGGACAAGTCAGTATATATATGATAATAATAACCTAGTCGTCTTTCTTATTGATCCTCTGGACCAGTAACCCATGAAGATCCGGGTTAGAATTGATCTTCAGTAATCCCATGCTTGTCGTAAGAGGCGACTAACGGGATCGGGTGGTCTTGCTCACTGACTTGGTTGACACATGTAATCGGTTCCCAATTGCGCAGATTGATGCTCATGCTGTTGATCACTGGATCGTCTGGTCCAGACTCAATTATTTTCAGACTGCTGCCATATAGCTGGAATATTGCTGAGTGCGGCGTAAAACTAATCTCACTCATTCACTCTGGACCAGTAATTGTCTGAGCATCTCAACTTGCTGATAGACTTGCTTCCTCTTGTTCTTTACGGGCGGTGGGGTAGCCTAGTGGTTAAGGCGTTGGCTCGTTTCGCCGAAGACCCGGGTTCGAATCCCCACATAGGTACAATGTGTGAAGCCCATTTCTGGTGTCCCCTTTGCCTGCATATGGGGCATTGGGGTAGCCTAGTGGTTTAAGCATTTGCTCGCCAAAGGCCCGGATTAACAAGACAAAGGCCACATGGGTACAATGTGTGAAGCCCATTTCTGGTGTCCCCCGCCGTGATGTTGCTGGAATATTGCTAAAAGCGGCATAAAACAAACTCAGTCAGTCAGTCAGTCAGTCTTGTTCTTTACAGTCATACCAATTTGCCATTCCACAATCTGCTGGTCATGCTTTCGAATAGTAGATTTGTCTCAGGAGTTCATGTGACCATTTGTACTTTTTGCCAACTCTTATGCCAATCAACCAATCAGTGATTAGGAAAGCCATCATGCAGCCAATCAAATCATCCCAAAACAGGTAATATATGCACGTATCCTGTGCACCCAGTATTGGACTATAATGGGGAAAAGGGGCACAGTTTACCCAGGCTGCTTTGGTGGCGCATTTCATTGTATCCCGAGGACATGCTAGAATCCTTTAACAACACTCTTCTACCCAGAGTTCCATGCGGCCAGCCAGCATAGTACCTCTGCCACAGGCCAGAAAGATGTGACGATTTGTCACATCTTGCACAGTCCATTCAGTATAATGTGCATATTTCTTATGTCTTTTATTTTTGACGAGTCTACACATCTAAGTAAACATCTTTGATAGAATGGTTTAGTTTCACTGAGAAAATATCCTAAAACATGTAACACTATTTCGATTTGCGTAGCGATTCTTTGTTTACATAAGTTGTACGGCTCCACGTGCTGTCATCGAAGCCGACAGAGAGCAAACGATGCAGCCAGTTTGATATCTAAATATGTACCGTCATAGACCTTACTGTCGCAGTTGTGGAAGAATATATATGTAACAATGTAAAATATTGAAGAGCACGCCGAAAAGCTTGCGTAAGGCCAATCTCTTATAATTATGAATATGCGTGTTTGTTTACAAACAAGAGAAAAGTCATGTGATATGCAAATTAGCCTGTGGTAGTGATGTTATGCTAAGTCATCACTGCGCCGGAGTGTGCTTTAACAAGTGTCTTAATTATGGTTCTTTTAGATTATGTTTCTATGTTGCATTTCCCCTTGTTTCGAAAAGTGGCAATCATCTGACATTTGAGTCATTTTTGTCTTTCCTCCGACATCAAGCTGAATCGAAAAGTGACTGTCTATAACAGATTTGCGGTTTCCAGCTGGTAAATTTTACAAACCAACTGGCTAAATCAACACAAAATTGACTCAATTATCCACACGAAGCGTTGATCTTCCGCTGACCGTGTGGAGTGAAGCGTGAGAGTCCCATGTGTCTTGACGCAAGACAAAGTCTACTAATCTGGATTAATGACCGGTTAGCAGAGTATTGGTCTTGTAGGCCTTTCTGACACTGAGTGAATCATTGCGTTCTAACTGTTAAGTTCTTTGTACAGTCAGAGCAATAATAGTGCAGTATGTTGACATTCAAGTCAGTGAGGCAAGGGTATTCCTTCAAATTAGTGTTGGTTGTCCTTCAAAATTGGTCATCAATGGCCTGTCAACCTACTAAATGTAAGCATTATGCAGTGACAGGCAAGGAAAAGAAAGAGATATGTCTTTACAAAGAACAAAATCCCAATGTAAGCTTAGATAGCATTAGTAAACATTTTGGACAGGTTTGGTGATCATGAACAATTTGGATTTTTCTTGAGGTGTACAGAAACATAAAATCCAAATATCCAGACATTCAGTTATCCGGACGATTTACTCAAACACGAATGTGTCTGGGTATCCGGGGTCTCACTGTATTTATTCTAGTTGTACACATATCATTCCAGTACTCAGCACGCCAGCATGACAAGCGACATGCCAGAAGAAGTGGTCAACACTCTTCCCCTGGAACGTGTCAGAGAACGCAGCAACCTCCTTGCCCCTGGATCACAGTGTCGCGTGTGTCTCCGCTGCTTTGAGCCAGGGCAATATGTGCGCAAACTACCCTGTAAACATAAGGTGAGCTAATTCATAAAGAAACATATACTTGCCTCGCAACGTAATACATGAGACCACAAGTTCCTCATGTAATGGAGGTGAGGTGAGGTGAAACTGGGTTTTACGTAGGCTTGAGAATATTTCACTAAAAATATGACGACGTGCATGCGTGTGTATGTGTATGTGCGGCTGCTTGTACTAGCCCAGACTTAAGCTGGTTTTATAGTGCTAGCCCACTGAGATACAATACTGCAGTGAAGCATGAATACCCCACTCAGACACGTTATACTGACTCCGAGCCGACCAGTCCTTGTTGTACCCATTAATGCCGAGCGCCAAGCAGAGACCAACAAGTACCATATTTTAACGTGTTTTGGTATGACGCAGTCAGGGATCGAACCCGCGACCTTCCGCTCTCGGCGGGCACTCTCTAACCACTACACCACGGAGGCAGTCCTCATGTAATGGAGGGATGGTGGAGTAGCTTAATGGTTAGAGCGTTCCCTCATCACGCTGAAGACCCGGGTTCGATTCCCCTTATGGGTACAATGTGTGAAGCCCATTTCTGGTGTCCCCTGCCATGATATTGCTGGAATATTGCTAAGGGACCGTTCATAATTTATGGCTAGGTGGGGTGATGATGATTTTAAGGGGATGTCACCCATTTTGTTCTTGGGAGGTAGGGGGGGTCAGCAATTTTGTACACATGTTTCTTGGGGGGTCAGCAATTTTGTACATAAAAATACTTTAAAATTATGCTTTAAAAATATGGAAAGGGGAGGGGGGTGATTGACTTTGTACATGACATGCAGGGGGTCACTTACTTTGTACATAAATTTTAGGGGGGTCATTCACATTGTACGTGCTTCTCCATAAAAATCATCATCACCCTACCCTAGCCTTAAATTATGAACGGTCCCTAAAAGCGGTATAAAACCATACTCACTCACTCACACTCACTCACGCATGTAATGGACTTGTGAAGGTCCGAGTTTGGAACTGGTATTCAACAACCCATGCTTCTTGTAAGAGGTGAGGGGGTGGGGTTGCCTAATGGTTAAAGCATTCGCTTGTCATGCTGAAGACCCTGGTTTTAGATTCCCCACATGGGTCTAATGTGTGAAGACCATTTCTGGTGATATTGCTGGAATATTGCTAAAAGCAAACCATACCCACTCACTGACTGTAAGAGGTCACTAACTATATCAGTGGTCAGACTTGCTGATGTGATGTATGTTATCATGTTCCAGTTGTGTAGGTTGATGCTCATGCTGTTGATCACTGGATTGTCTGGTCCAGACTTGATTATTTACAGACTGCCGCCATATAGCTGGAATATTGCTGAGTGCGGCGTTAAACAACAACCAAACCAAACCATGCTTTAACACGGAGACTTACTGAAGATGATGTCAAGTGAATTGTTATGCTTGTAAATTTTGTAACAGACTGGTCAATATTCCCTTCGTTCTAGTTTCACAAAGACTGCATTGACAACTGGCTGCTCCACTCACGGCCGACATGTCCAGCTGATGGGCTGACTGTCTGGAGCCCTGCCACAGGTCTGGCGGATCAGATCGGAGCACCACGAACATTGCAGTGAGTTACACTCTGTATGGGAGACAGTTGGTGTTGTAGAAAATAGAATGCCCCACTCACTCACTCACTCACTCACTCACTCACTCACTCACGCACTCAATTTTGAATGATACTACAAACACAGCTTTTACAGATTCTTTTCCTCAGATACCCCTTTGCCTGCATATGGGGCATTGGGGTAGCCTAGTGGTTTAAGCATTTGCTCGTCACGCCAAAGGCCCGGATTAACAAGACAAAGGCCACATGGGTACAATGTGTGAAGCCAATTCCTAGAGTCCTCCACCGTGATATTGCTGGAATATTGCTAAAAGCGACATAAAACCCCTCACACTCACTCACGCTCTCACTCACTCACTCCCTCACCTCACCTCACCTCACCTCACCTCACCTCACCTCACCTCACCTCACCTGGCCTCGCCTGTGTAAACATCACTGCATTAAAAGACACTGTTTCTGATTCAAGGGCATTACCCATGAAAACTTGGATTAGAATAAATGGTTCACAGAAGTATCAGTCTAGTCTCTCCATGGACAACAGAGATCGTTTAAAGACATTTACCAACATTACCACACAAATATTATTAACAGCTACAGCAAATAGCAACAAATTCAAAGGAAATATACTTCCCATCAAAAGTTTAGACTCACTTAAAACACTCATAACATGTTATGTATATATATATGGTTACATCGAAGATTGATTTCTCCACTAAATTGGGGGAATCAACAGCAAACCTTATGCAGATGAACTGCACGAGGATCATGCATCAAACTGCTGAAAGGCATGTGCAAATATCATGCATGTGAACAGCTGCGTTTTGACGCAAAGTTTTGTTAAGAATTCGCCAATTGTCACTGATTTTTATCAGTTATTGAGCTCATGACAATAATCTTTTCAATGTTATGAATTTGTTTTACAATACATCAGTTCATGTGTAAACAGTATATTTAAACAGTATGGAAAATTTTGCAACATTTAGTTCAGAACAGTTGCCTGAAGTAAGTGGCTATATTTACACTAGTGAGTCCAGACTTTTGATGGGAAGTATATATTCATAGGATCTTCAGATTTCATTTTCATATTGATACACTGTACAAAGCGTACTTCTGCTGTACCCAACCATTAGACAAGTCAGCATTAAACCTATTCTTACTCACTCACTCGAATTTTTGAATACAGGTCCAGACGTCCATCTGATGCCTCGCTACCAAGCGAGTCCGCTTCTTCAAGGGGGATAACTCTGGAGATCCCAGGAGTAGGTCTAGCATCTCTTGGCCAGGGTTCAGTCGGGAGGCAGGACCCTGGTGGGCTGGTGCGTCGGCCTGTGCGTAACACAGCTGTACCCCACCGCCCCCCATCCAGCATGGAACTAGCAGGGGTCGCATTGGGTGCGGAGGGGGAGAGGTGAGAGTCACTCTCATTATTGTTGATGTTACTCGTGAAGGTCCGGGTTAGCATGAACCTTCAGTAACCCATCCTTGTCGTAAGAGGCGACTTACGGGATTGGGTGGTCAGGCTTGCTGGCTTGGTTGACACATGTAATCGGTTCCCAATTGCGCAGATCGATGCTCATGCTATTGATCACTGGATTGTCTGGTCCAGATTTGATTATTTACAGGCCGCCGCCATATAGCTGGAATATTGCTGAGTGGGTCGTAAAACTAAACTCACTCACTATTGTTGATGTTGTCATTGCCATAGATGTTGCCATTTTCATTCTTGTTGTTGGTGGGGCGGTGGGGTACCCAGTGGTAAAAGCTTTCATTCATCACGCCAACTACCCAGGTTCGATTCCCCACATGGGTACAATGTGTGAAGCCCATTTGTGGTGTCCCCTGCCATGATATTGCTGGAATATTGCTAAAAGCGGTGTAAATCCAAACTCACTCCCTCCCTCATGTTGTTGGTGATGCTGTCCTTGTTACCAGCCAATGTGTGTTATGAAAATGGTACCAAAATACACTCATTACATGATCGTCATCTTATTGGCATACTTTGTTTATGTTCATTATATTTACTGAAATTATTCATGTTTGGTGACAAGCTGTCAATCAGATTACTGGTGACAATAAGTCATAATCACTTAGATAGATGGTTGGTGGCCATGTTGACTGCATGTAATCAAACACCTACAACCTGATTTTTACACATTCTGTCAACTTTATTTTTGCCCTGTCCAGACTTTGTTCCAGGCCACTGTAGCACCCACCCACTCACCCAATAACTCACTGCTTATGAGACCCATGAAGATCCGGGTTAGAATTGATCTTCAACAACCCATGCTTGTCATAAGAGGCGACAAACAGAATTGGGTGGTCTGGCTCGCTGATTTGGTTGACACATGTCATCGGTTTTTCACCTGGAATATTGATGTCTGCAGTGTTAAAAATGCTCGCATCCTTCTCCAGATTAGACTCCCATCACCTAGAGATGGAGAACACATTACCAGGCTCACGACTCCTCCAACGAGCCATGCAGCATCGGAACGACCTCGTACACCAGCTGGCTCACATGCAGGCCGGGGAGTCAGGGGCGTCGCAGCCACTACCCACAGCACAGATTGACCTGGGAGATGTACTGAGGGCAGCGGGGAGTAACAGTGCCCCACCAGTAGTGGAACGGAAACCACCCACAGGGTCACAGACACAAGCCAGGGGAGCTGGAGGTAGGGTTACATCAAAGGGTCACAGATTAAAAGCTAGGGAAATAATGTGATGGTGCATTGTATGCCTTTGTTAAGTTTGTATTTTGTAAAACTTCTCTTAAACTACAAGCCCTATTGAGGCTGAAGGGGTCGTTGTCGGCATGGGTACTACAGATATGTACCCCAGGTACGTTTCTGTATACAGAAACGTACCCAGGCCATAATAAGAATACAGAAACGTACCCTAGGACGATTCCATTCCCATTGTGTCGTATTCCTGACTGGAACTGTCATACTGTTGTATTAGATACATTTGATTGCGTTATGTAAGTAATGAGAATACACAGTAACGGATATTTCACGATGCACATGAATACCACTCGGAATCAGTTGAACGGGAACAACTACATACGGTTTCGATTTTGGATTGCGGAATATGGACTCGTCCGCCGTTAAGGGTACCGGACACGTTTCTGTATTTTGACTTTGTTTAGGTTACATATCTGTATACAGAAACGTACCTGGGGTACGTATCTGTAGTACCTGTGCCGACAACGACTCCTTCAGCCCTATTGAGCTTCCAGATTAAGAGACTCTAAATTTGTTCTTGTAAAATTTCAATCTGAAGGTCACTGTGACAGCCATAATTCAGCCATTTCTGCATGTGATGTTACGAAATTTGATACACAAGTGACATGACCCTTTGACTAGTGGTAGTCCGATGATCGAAAGAAAAAAAAATCGATCGAAAGAAGGATTAAAAATGATTATCGATTGTAAAAAATATATTTTGATTAATTGGAATTTTGTTGTTTTTGTACAACACCCTTGAATTAAGTATACTTACCATTTAATTTGATGATTATTCACAAACAAACATGCGCTCAACAGCATAAAGTTATGCGCATTGTAAAATTTAACCACTTTTATTGTTTAATTACAATTCCAGTGTCTTACTTGCATGCGTGCATTTCATTGCATGACAGTATTACTGGGGGAAAACCCTTAAAATTGGTGATTACATTAAAAATGTATATATTTCGATTATAATCGATAATCGTTCACCACAAGTCCTCCGATAATAGATAGTGGATTTGGTTTCCGATTCCCAACACTACCTTTGACGCCTAGTAACCTTGATATTGACCTCTACAGTTGAAAAGATTTTACATTTTGACCATTCTTTTGGATATGCTCTCTGATACTACTGGACAGATGAAGCTGATTTTGGGCATTCCAGTTCATCTGATGAAGATATTGTTTTCTATTATATCAATGTGAGGTTGCATTAACAGGTGTTTTTCGTTTTAATTATTTGAAACCAAAGTTTTAAAGTTTTTAATCTCTTAATATTGAGAACCTCTGGCCACTGGGCTTAAGCTTGGTATGAATGTAATGACTATAAGTAGGGGGTGGGTTGGGCTGGTGGTGGAGTTTAAAATATACAGTCAACACATCGTCCGTCTGTCAGTTATCATTTTGTTTTCGGAGCATAACTGAAAAAACGTTCAATATTTTTCAACAAAAGTTGGTAGATGTATCAAACAAAACCTAAACTGGAGCCTTTTGCTATTTACAGATGTTTGGCATTTTATTTTACTTCATTTTCATGGAAACATTTTGGACTTAGTCTCAAAAGGGAGGTGTGGGCTTCATTTCCGGAGCACAAATCGAAAGCCATTCAATATCTTTCAACAAAACTTGGTAGATAGATCAATCAGAACCTAAAGTGGTGCCTTTTGCTATTTACAGATTTTTGTCATTTCTATGTTTCTTGGTTTCCATGAAACATTTTGGACTTGGTATCAAAAGGGAGGGGTGGGCTTCGTTTCCAGAGCACAACACGGAAGGTTTTAAATATATATCTACAATACCAGACAGATATATCAAACTGATCTTGAAGTGGTGCCTTTTGCTTTTTGCAGACTTTTGTCATTTATGTTTTTCATGATTTCCGTGGAAATTATTTGGACTCATCTAAAAAAATCAAGTCGGACTTTAAGTAACTGTCAGATGATTTGTTCTTTCAAATTTGTGCGGGCCGAGGGGATTTGTCACCTTCTGATGACTCTTATTTTTCAATGTCACAGAATTCTTTGTATCCAGTTCTTTTTTTTTTAAAGTCACTATTGTTTTTTGTACAGTTATTTTGTTGAAGTGTCATGAAACTATTTTGTTCATGGGACAGGTAACCCACGGAGCTTTCACAAAAATGTTATTTATTGATACTAGTTAATGATTAGTAAGTTTTATGAACTGAATGTCTGCTATTGTAGTGGATGCTGCAGAGAGGCGTGGCCGTGGTAGACATCGCACTAACCAAATAGATGGTGCTTCCTTTCGACACAGATCATCAAGTCGAGAGCGGAATAGTTCACAAGACCGACAGAACCTGTTACGAAGCATACAGGTATTGATTTTGATCTGATTAAAGGACATATTACTAGAGTGAGTTGGGTATTATGCTGCTTTTAGCAATATTCCAGCAATATCACGGCGAGGGACACCAGAAATGGACTTCACACATTTTACCCATGTGGGGAATCAAACCCGTGTATTCAGGTGACCTGCAAACACTTTAACCACTGGGCTACCCTACCTGCTCCCATATTGCAAGAATATTGCTGAACCCAGCTTTAACTAACAGTCATTTCTTTTTCAGTAAACTGGGTTAAAAAAGAAGACAATCAGAATGAACTGACAGATATAATAACTGGACCAGGCATACTGTGCAATTTAGTTGACATTACGAAGTTATAATGAACTCATAGTTTATTGTCCTTTGTCAATGTAGACGAATGTCCTGATTTTCATTCTTTAAGGGGGAGGTGGAATAGCCTAGTAGTTAAGGCAATCTTTCAGAAGCCCCGATAATCTGTGCATCCGGGTAAACTATGCATAGAACATTTCCAATTACACATTGAAAAATAATTGTTGCGTACCAATTACACATTGAAAATGTTAGATATGCAAAAGTTTTAAAACAAATGCGTCCGGAATATATTCATACAAATCGCTTGCGTAATGAAAAAGACATCGATTGTTATCAAGTTGTACTGTTAGTATAGGACAAGTGTTGTAATGTCAGTATAGGATGGGGGATTTTTTATGAAATCATTTCCATTATATTTAAGTTGGTTTTGATTAGGTATGACATAAGGCAGAACATACCTGCTTAGTAAACTAACGGAAAATGAAATACCCACTCAACATTAATAATACCCACTCCAAAAAAATACAGTGGGTACAGAAACCAAATGAGCTAAATCTTATCTGGAGCTCTGTACGTTCATCACACTGAAAACCCGGGTTCGATTCCCCACATGGGTGTAATGTGTGAAGCCCATTTCTGGAATATTGCTAACAGCAGCGTAAACCTAATCTCAGTCAGTCAGTCAGGCTAAAAAACGGAGTAAAACTAAATTCACTCACTCAGTTCCTGAAAATGAATCATATCAGTATTGCGGGGGATATAGAAACGAGTTCTGTCTGTCCGTGCGTCACAATTTGTCCAAAGCATATCTCCTAAACTATTTGTGATAGCTTAACCAAACTTGGTACACATGTCTACCATAATCCCTAGATGTGCCTTTTGGGGGTAAGACCCAGATACGAATTTTATTGTTTGCGGTTTCCGTGGAAACTTGACTTAATCCGTGACTATGAGGATGTCATCTTGTCCGGAGCAGATCTTCCAAACTATACGTGCTAGCTTCATCAAACTTGTTACACATATCAAGCATGATCCCTAGATGTGCCTTTTGGGGGTTAGACCCAGATATGAATTTTATTTTTTGCTGTTTCCATGGACTGACTGAGTTTAGTTTTACGCCGCTTTTAGCAATATTCCAGCAATATCACAGCGGGGGACACCAGAAATGGGCTTAACACATTGTGCCCATGTGGGGAATTGAACCCGGGTATTCGGCGTGACGAGCCAACGCTTTAACCACTAGGCTACCCCACCGCCCCTGTTTCCATGGAAATATGACTTAGGCTGTGGCTATGAGGATGTCATCTTGTCTGGAGCAAATCTTCCAAACTATACATGTTAGCTTCATCAAACTTGTTACACATATCAAGCATGATCCCTAGATGTGCCTTTTGGGGGTTAGACCCAGATATGAATTTTATTTTTTGCTGTTTCCATGGAAACATGACTTAGGCTGTGGCTATGAGGATGTCATCTTGTCTGGAGCAGATCTCCTAAATTATACATGCTAGCTTCATCAAGCGTGGTACACATATCAAGCATGATCTTTAGATGTGCCTTTTGGGGATTAGACCCAGATATGAATTTTATTTTTTGTGGTTTCCATGGAAACATGACTTAGGCTGTGACTTTGAGGATGTGATCTTGTTGCATTTCCATGGCAACAAGTTTAACTGGCTGGTAGTGGTAAGCTGATCTTAAAACCTTTCAATACTCTCCTTCCACTTTTCTGTATACACTCCAAAACATTTGACATAATCATAACTAGTAGACATATTCATAAAGAGTATTTTGCCGTTGCGGGGGATATTGATGACTTTGTCTTCTTGTTATATTTGAGTTAGATAAAATGATTAAAATGTTGGTACATCTCTTGTTAAAGGCATTTCAAGGTTTGTACCTTGGGAATAACCCTCGTATCAACCCACCACAAGGGGAGACAACTGGAAACTCTCAGCGCCAACCAGCAAACCCATACAGAAGAAACACATCCTTGTCCTCTAGGTCAAAGAGGAACCCACAGCTGTCGGAACAGGCACAGAGAACTGTTGATATTGTAATGGAAGGGAGCCATATAGACAGCCTCACTCTCAGGGACATCCTTCGCTGATGCCAGTCTTGTGGAAGATGGCAGCACATTTTCAGGAAGTCTAACAGTAATGTGATTTACCGATTTTAGTTTAATTGAGATATGTTTGTAGTTGGAGACGTATTGGTGTAACATATGAGATTATTTCTTTGCTTTGTATTTACTTTTTAATTATATTATTTTTCCTTATCCTCACTCATGCTTTTTGCTTATCTCCGTTTTCATTCGACGGTCAGTGGAAATTTTGAATCCTATTCAATTCCCTGAAGCGATCATACAATCACTCACCCTGAGTTGCCTCCCTTGTCCCCGAATAAATTGTCCCATGTGCCCTGAGCCAAGCTGTTATCACTCTCTCCGTAATTAAAGCCTGCATTGTGACTTACAGGGAAGCCCTTAATGCTGAGAAAGTTTATCTCATGAGGAGGGTGTGGGTTCGAATCCCGGATGGGACTCAACCCAGCAAAAGTACAAGAATCTGTACTTTACGAAGAAAGTGTAATCCCAGATATAACATGTGTTACCACATGAGTACTATGGAAGTATTCCTTATGGAGTGGGTTTCAAGAGAATATTATCCCACTCAGAAACAAGAGAGCAGTCTGTTTTATTTGTAGCAGGGTATGAGGGAGTTTTTCTCCTGCTCAGAAATTATTTAATTCCCAGGGAAAATTTGTAAACCATACATTATATTTTATTAAGATCATGTGAGCCAGTCAGATCGAGATTCTAACATGGAGGTAAGATAATGTCCGTTTGTCTCATTATATTCACTACAGATTAGGGCTGGGACGGATCGAAATTTTCTACCCGTGTACCCCACCTTCTGTTACCCTACCCTTCCCTGATACCCGTTATGTTAATTCCTGACATCAAATTTGTAAGAAATGACAATATGTTCTTCGGCTCGGAGGCTAAAATTTCAAGTTTTTCAATATTGTAACCATGTATTATGTTCAAAAGAAGTGACTGTAATTATGTCTAAATCTTCAAAGACAATACAACCCTTTAATGATGAAAGAATAACATATTACATTGTTTTATCTATTAGTCACATGAACAGGTCCGGGTATTGAGACCGGTACCCGGGTCCAACTCCTCACCCACCCGTCCCGCGTATCCGGGTAACCCCTCCCAGCCCAACTACACATAATAATAATAATAATAATAATAGCGCTAACAATCAAGGCACAGCACATGTCCCTGACAAGCATTAGTGAGGTGGGATTCATTTTCGTTCTGGTTCGATTGTAGTTCAGTCGATATTCCAGTCTTGATTTTTAGTAACAGAAAGGTCAGTTATGTTTGAGAGCAGATGTAATTATTCACATATTTAAGGACTGAGCTGTATATAATAGGGTGAGGAAGTGTTTTTTGACACCCTATGTACATGGCACCTGGCTAACTCTCAGACAGTATTATGGTATCACACCGCCACACCAATCTACTGTGTAAGATGGACAGAATATATTTGTTTAATAGTTTTTACACTGTCAGACGTGTTAGAGAAACATGTTTCGTTTTAAAACAGCTTAAAGTAATATGTTATTGAGTGAAGCAAGTACATTCAAAATATTTTTGTAAACTGCTGATATTGTGAATCCTATTTTTACCATGTTCACTTTCAATGGAGAATATTTTCTATTGTTTATGTTATGTTACTATGGTTACCTGGTCCTGTGAGTGTTTAATACCTGTGATAAGTGAGTGAGTGATTGTTGTTTTATGCTGTAGTCACCAGTATCACAGCATCCTGTACATTTTGAGTCTGAGCCAGAATAGCATGAGCAACAGATCACGGTGACATCATCAGCCTGGTCTGACATTGTTTCCAACTAATCCCCATAGATTGTCAGCTCTGACAACCAATATGGAGGGTTGGAGTGAGTGAGTGAGTATGGTTTTACACCGCTTTTAACAATATTCCAGCAATATCATGGCAGGGGACACTCGAAATGGGCTTCACACATTGTACCCATGTGGACGCACTAACCATTAGGCTACCCCATCACCCATGGAATTTTGACAGGGTTATGACCGCAATACTTTATATGAATGTGTTTATGCAACATATATGAGGCCAAATATGTATGTTTTGTCAAACTTGGCTGCCAAATCTGCTGACTCGAAGAACAGAAATGTGAAAAAAAGGTGAAAAGCATTTGTTTTTTATTCTGCCTATCAGAATTTTTTTTATATTTGAAGGAGAAAAAAAATAATTGTCACTTTCAATATAAGAGAATTCTTTAAAATGCCTATATTAAATATTAATGAATATTAATGAATTAAATATTAAATGAATTTTGTTTAAAAACACGAAAATGCCATTTGTTTTCACCTCTCTTCAAAAAAGTTTGATGTAAAAAAGTATATGAAACAGGAATTTTTTTCCAATCTCATATTTGGCCCAAAAGATTCCATTAAAGATGCAAGGCAATGCCGATAGGACTTTGTCCAAGGTCGGATTATTGCAAAAGTTTATAAATGTTACCTTTTGCAAACCATAAATTATAAATCAAGATATGAATTAGTACGTGGCATGGGTATTGTGTATTGAACCGTTGTGCATCCATGAATTGTGACACCACTTGTTGTTGTTGACTTTTTTCCTCTTGCAATGGATTGACAGATGATGAGAAAATAATGCTTCATAGACTTCCAACAAAACTCAAATTTGTCATGACAAACATGCACTTGTTCCTTATCACTAACAAAACATATTTAATAGTCAGTGTGACAGTGAATAGATAAGTATCCTATTTATTTATGTACCAATTAACTGTTAAATGATAGTTGAGATAGCAATGCAAATGTTTATGCTATGATTAGTTTGTATATATATTCATCTAGTCACGAAGATGCATCCTCCATAATCTCCGGGGTATACGTTCTGATAAATCTCCACTAGTACCCTGGATGCATCTACGGCTCTGATGCATTTTATTACCTCCCTTTGCTGGCTTTTTATCCAGTCAGGTGCCTCAGCTGGGAAGTTGAGCGTACCAATCACAAGGCTTCTATCATCACTCACTTTCCCTTCTTTCATCTAACCGATTAAACTTAGCAACACAATTATTGTTGCACAGGTGCTCTGAAAGAGGTAGAAGGAGTTATTGCATATATTTTTTTAAGGTTTCAGACCTGTCAATTTGATTGACTGTTTGATTTTTCACAGCTGCAACTGCCATGTTTATTGACACTGGCAATAAAGTGACAGTTGTAACGGCTTATCTGATTGGCTACTGTGAGAAGGCGGACCCAGCAAAGGGAGGTAATATAATTATCGTCTCGAGCCATAGATGCATCCAGGGTACTAGTGGAGATTTATCTGAACGTATACCCTGGAGATTATCAAGGATCACAAAGATGTTGCTTGCTGTGATTTGATGTAGATACAGTACTTAATGAGGCATGTCAGTATTATACCCATTTTGATGTACATGTGTGAATTCAGAGTTGCATAAACGTCAAGGGTGCCTTTGTATAAAGTGATCTTAGCTCTAAGGTAATCAGTAAATGAGGCATGTCTCCCACACTCAAGATAAAGTTTTATCTAAGGTAATTGTTAACGATGCACAAATGTGCATCCAGTACGCACAAATGTAGAGAATGGACACAATATTATTCTTTGTACCCACAACACATCTGTGACTTTGCTAAGTTCTGGGTTTTTCTTTCAGAGCAGTTCATCATTTCATCCATCTGTCCACATGATCAATGATTCATTCCAGGCTCTAAAGATATTATCAAAACATACAGTTCCCTACACTGTTCCTTCACAGAACCCTCATTACGCCCTCAAGGACCCTTAAGACTAATAATTGGGGGTCCCTGGGACACCCATGTTTGTAGTCAAGGTAAAACCCTGCATACTGTAACATAGACTTACGATAATCGTAGAGCTACGATCGCTTTGTGCAGCAGGACCAAGGTATGTAAATGTCTGACTTTGGATCTTAGCGCTTAGGCGATCGTAACTACCATACTGTAACATAGACTTACGATAATCGTAGAGCTACGATCGCTTTGTGCAGCAGGACCAAGGTATGTAAACGTCTGACTTTTGATCTTAGCGCTAAGGCGATCGTAACTACCATACTGTAACATAGACTTACGATAATCGTAGAGCTACGATCGCTTTGTGCAGCAGGACCAAGATATGTAAATGTATGAATTGTGATGTTAGCGCTAAGGTGATCGTAACTACCATACTGTAAGACAGACTTATGATAATGGTAGCACTAAGATCGCTTTGTGCAGCAGGACCAAGATATGTAAATGTATGAATTGTGATGTTAGCGCTAAGGTGATCATAACTACCATACTGTAAGACAGACTTACGATAATCGAGCACTAAGATCGCTTTGTGCAGCAGGACTAAGGTATGTAAACGTTTGACTCTGCTGTCTCAAGTAGTGTGTACAACCACAAGACTAGGCCCCATTTCACGACAAAATCTTTGCTATCATTTCTCCCCTAACTAAGAGATTGTAACTCCCATATTCAGAGCAATAACAGCGCTAATATTGCTGCAAATCATGTATTTTTTAAACCTGTGCACACTACAACGTGTAAGGGGTATAAGTTCTGGCTCTCAAATGCTGCATGTGTGGGGACCATTGACCAGTTTACTTGCTACATACATTGGCACTCATCTGTTGAAAACCCAGATATCAGATATGTGATGAAGAATATGAGTTTGGATAACAACTTCTTGTTTATTGCATTAAGTGCTGTTTAACTTGTTAGCTTGATAACAGTGTAAGAATTTATACCAAAACGTCACTCTATGCAATAAACATGAAGGTTTATGAATAACAGCTTCTTGTTTATTGCATAGAGTGATGTTTAAGTTGTTAGCTTGATAACGGTGTAAGAATCTGTATCGAAACATCACTCTATGCAATGGTGTGGGTGGTCTATGGATAATAAGTTCTTGTTTATTGCATAGAGCGATGTTTAAGTTGTTAGCCTGATTACGTTTTAAGAATCAATAGCAAAACATCACTCTATGCAATAAACATAAACATGTATAGGATGACATCTGTGGTCTACTTTTGTTTTATTGTATAGCATGACATTTAGTTTGTTAGCTTGATAACGCTTTACAAAATGTCACTCACTCTATGCAATAAACATGAAGGTCTGTGGTCTACTTTTTGTTTATTGTATAGGATGACATTTAGTTTGTTAGCTTGATAACGCTTTACAAAATGTCACTCTATGCAATAAACATGAAGGTCTGTGGTCTACTTTTTGTTTATTGTATAGCATGACATTTAGTTTGTTAGCTTGATAACGCTTTACAAAACATCACTCTATGCAATAAACATGAAGGTCTGTGGTCTACTTTTTCTTTATTGTATAGGATGACATTTAGTTTGTTAGCTTGATAACGCTTTACAAAACATCACTCTATGCAATAAACATGAAGGTCTGTGGTCTACTTTTCTTTATTGTATAGGATGACATTTAGTTTGTTAGCTTGATAACGCTTTACAAAACATCACTCTATGCAATAAACATGAAGGTCTGTGGTCTACCTTTTCTTTATTGTATAGGATGACATTTAGTTTGTTAGCTTGATAACAGCTTTACAAAACATCACTCTATGCAATAAACATGAAGGTCTGTGGTCTACTTTTTCTTTATTGTATAGCATGACATTTAGTTTGTTAGCTTGATAACACTTTACAAAACATCACTCTATGCTATAAGCAAGAAAGACTATGGATAACAACTGCTTGTTTATAGCATAGAGCAACATTTTAGTTAGCTTAATAACGGTGTAAGAATCTATACCAAAATATCACTTTGTGCAATAAACAAAAATTTGTTATCCATAAGATCGTATACTTCATTACTAACTCACCAACTTCTAGAATGCCGCTCAAACAATTATCGGATATGATCTGCCACAGAAACAACTTGAGTATTAGCAAAATGCCAAATGTCCTACTTGTTATTATTTATGCTGTTGTTTACATGCAGTTATTTTCACATTTTAATGAAAACTGTGATTTGTATTATTCTTCTATGTCAGAAAAAATTTCTGTGAAAATTACTGTGATTCTTTTACAGTTGAAAGAATGAGGTATCTTTCCCTGAAACTATAAAATTGCATTCTCACAGTTTCATTGGAGTCTTTTCATATGCAAGCATTAAGTCTGTTGTTTCCTTTGAGTGATTGTGTTTAGGTTTTGTCCTTGCTTCTTATTAATGGCTGTACTAAAGTACTGTCGGAAATAGAACAAAACTGTTTTTTCACATTTATATCTACAATTTAGGTAGTTAATATGTGAAAGTGTGAAATATCTGTTAAACTAAGTTCGGCCTAACTACAGTCGCAGTGGGAGGGAGATAGGAAATGTAAAAGAAGGATTTTACTGAGGAGAGATTAGTGCAGAAATGAGCAATGCGGGTTTTTTCTAAGTCCAATGCGACTTATTTAGAACAGACCATGGCTTTATGCAAATTAGTGATATTGTATTACAAAGGACACTTTTTAAATGATCATTTTGAAATTAGACTTAGCTTCATTATAAACGATAGCAGATGTAAAAATAATAACTTTAATGCTGAAACTATGAAGGATGTAGCTACCATGGTGTCTCACTATCACTATGGAAAAAAACAGGTAGGAGGGGCCATCTCAAAAGCAAAACCAGGACGGGTGTCACAGACTGGTTGGGGTCGGGCTGGGGTACTGAGATATCAGCTAAGATAAGATAATCAATAGAGACATATTCAATACACATGAAAAAGCATAAAATATCTTTGAGATGACCCCTTGTGTCTGTGGGCAGCACGTGCATTTCATGCCAAGTGAGTCGACGGTCCGTCATACCTGTCTGAGCAACCTAATTGCCATCTATAGTCTTATCTATTGTTTTCAGCAGCTATTCATAATTTTTTCTAAGTTTTGCCAGATTTTACGAGTAAACATGTTTTTCTTGATATCCTATTACACATCCCTCTGAACGCCCAATTAGGTCGATGTGGGTTATTTCGACATACGCTATTTGCGATTGTGTAAATTTTAGGGATACAGAGTAACAGCCTAAAAACAGGGGGTTTTTCTATTTCCGACAGTACCTTAGTTTAGACATTTTATTCGTTTATTATTTTAATGAGGCTGGATATTAAGATGAGATCGGTCCAATCTTGTTCTTGTTTAATGTTATGAAGTCTCCATATTTTGAAAGCAGGGATGAATCTGGTGTCGTGTTCACAGAGTGACTGATGCCTCTGTATCTGCTGATCTTTAATATATAGTTTAGATAGTATTCAGAACAGATCCTTAAGCCAGTTTTAATTTGTTGACTTTTAAGTTTGATAGTGATGTTTCTTCTGATGAAATATATTTCTTCTACACTTGACAGAATGTTTATTTTGTACCTATTTTTATTTGAAATTGTTTGTTTGATGATAAATACAAACTGTTGCATTGATATGTTCGTGTTTCTTCTTTCGTCTAAATTGAGAAGAGGGCACCTTAGGTCCAGCGGTTTGTGGGTTCAGATTGTCAGAACTATAAAAGTGCTCTTAGATTTCACCAGTGTTGAACCTGGCTAATGTAAACGCCTACAGCATTCAGCTGTTGGAATACTGTAAAATGCAGCATGAAAACCAAATCATCCACTCACACCAACTGTCTTTTGGCACAGTGAGTGAGTGAGTTTAGTTTTACCCGCACTCAGCAATATTCCAGCTATATGGCGGTGGTCTGTAAATAATCGTGTCTGGACCAGACAATCCATTGATCAACAGTATGAGCATCGATCTACGCAGTTGGGAACCGATGACATGTGTCAACCAAGTAAACGAGCCTGTCCACCCGATCCCGTTAGTCGCCTCTTATGACAAGCATTGGTTGCTGAAGACCAATTCTAACCCGGATCTACGTAGTGTTGAAACATTTAACGGAGAAATACTTTGAGTGTGAATAGACTCTTCTGATCAATTCGTCATGGGATACAAGGACCTAAAAACTAGTACACAGTTTTGGATGATATACATGTATCTGTCGCCGATCATCAAGAGGCGTGTTTCCAAGTGAGTGAGTTTAGTTTTACGCCGCTTTTAGCAATATTCCAGCAATATCATGGCGGGGGACACCAGAAATGGGCTTCACACATTGTACCCATGTAGGGAATCCAACCTGGGTCTGCGGAGTGACGAGCGAACGTTTTAACCTCTAGGCTAACCCGTCGCCCCTGTTTCCAAGTAATTACCGGACCCCTTGCTTGGAGTTGTCTCTGTTGTCACTGACAGGTATCAACAGATGGCAGACAGGTAAGCCAGGAGAAATTGATTGCATTAACAGATGTTGTACATTAACAGATACAAGCACATGCATACATGTATTCTTAGAACGTATATATAAATGTTGAATTAAATGTTATAGTATGTATGTCTCCAAAGTCATATACTTTATACAAAATGTACATTGTGTGTATGTGAATGTTTCTGTATCTGTTAATGCACATCTGATAATACAATGACTTCATCTATTTGTTAACGGGCGAGCAGTATTATTAGTGATTTCAAACCTACTATGAAAAGTTATAATCGGACCTAAATGCAAAAAAGTCGGACACCTAATGGGAAGAAATAAACCTCATGACTTGAAACGAACAATCGGTTATACCTATTTGGGTTGTCAGTTAAGAGGTGATGAGGTAATTTTACGATGATGTCGTATTGGCCACAGTCGGTTTACTCATGACTATCTGCTTACAACAGATGGAGATGGCCCTCCTATGTGTATGTCATGCGATGAAGTGTTCACAATCAAGCATATACGTCTTGTGTTTTGAAATGCAAGAGACCCACGTTATGAAGTAATAAATCTGAAAGATCTTTCTCGGGCATATCACTGTGACCTACTTAACATGAGAAACTGGTCTGTATAATAAATTGTAACTATGTAATGTGTATGACAAATTACTTGTTTCTATTTGTAAATGATAATATAATGAAGAAATGTGTATTTGAGGATACTTTAAATTTGATAATTAAAATAAGTATGTGTGCAGACTTTGTCTCTTCGCTGTGGGGCTGATGTAGTGAGACGTTCCTTTGTCCTCACTACTGTGCACAACAATATATCTGAAATTATCAAACATAATCAGTTAAAAAGATTTTTACCGATTCTTTCATAATGTTGCATGCACCGGGTAGATTATATTTTATAGTAAATTTAATACTTTTTACGGTTAACATGGAATGTATGTCTTCTGTTTAAGCAAGGTTTGTGACGGTGGATTGGTATGGTTCCTGAAGAGTGGTAGAGAGAATTTCGACTTTTTTAGACTGAATTTGAAAGCTGGGGAACGTTTTTGATCAGAGAGCTGTTTCACTGTCTACCTTGGCTGTTGTGTTTCCTTTGGGAATCATGCACTGATATTTGATTTAGGAACGTTTGCTGGTCCGAGAGAGCTGTTTCACTGTCTGCTTTTGCTGCTGTGTTTCTATAAGTGAATCTTAAATTAATATACTTCCCATCAAAAGTTTAAACTAACTTAAAACACTCACTGTATGATATGGATATATATATATGGTTACACCGAAGACTGATTTCTCCGCTAACTTGGGAAACCAATTGCAAACCTTATGCAGATAAATTGCACGAGGATCATGCATCAAATTGCTGAAAAGCAAACATCATGCATGTTAACAGCTGCGTTTTACTGTTAAGTTTTGTTAGGAATTCACCAGTTTTCACTGGGTTTTATCATTTATGGAACTCATGACAATAATCTTTTCAACGTTACGAATTTGTTTTACAATACATCAGTTCATGTGCAAACAGTACCTTTAAATAGCATGGAATATTTTGGAATAATGTAGTTTAGAATAGTTGATGGCTGGGGAACGTTTGCTGATCCGAGAGAGCTGTTTCACTGACTGCTTTGGCTGTTGTGTTTCCTCAGGAAATCCTACACTGATAGTTGATGGCTGGGGAACGTTTGCTGATCCGAGAGAGCTGTTTCACTGCCTGCTTTGGCTGTTGTGTTTCCTCAGGAAATCCTACACTGATAGTTAATGGCTGGGGAACGTTTGCTGATCCGAGAGAGAGCTGTTTCACTGCCTGCTTTGGCTGTTGTGTTTCCTCAGGAAATCCTACACTGATAGTTGATGGCTGGGGGGCGTTTCCTGATCCGAGAGAGCTGTTTCACTGACTGCTTTGGCTGTTGTGTTTCCTCAGGAAATCCTACACTGATAGTTGATGGCTGGGGAACGTTTGCTGATCCGAGAGAGCTGTTTCACTGCCTGCTTTGGCTGTTGTGTTTCCTCAGGAAATCCTACACTGATAGTTGATGGCTGGGGAACGTTTGCTGATCCGAGAGAGCTGTTTCACTGACTGCTTTGGCTGTTGTGTTTCCTCAGGAAATCCTACACTGATAGTTGATGGCTGGGGAACGTTTGCTGATCCGAGAGAGCTGTTTCACTGCCTGCTTTGGCTGTTGTGTTTCCTCAGGAAATCCTACACTGATAGTTAATGGCTGGGGAACGTTTCCTGATCCGAGAGAGCTGTTTCACTGACTGCTTTGGCTGTTGTCCGGAAATCCTACACTGATAGTTAATGGCTGGGGAACGTTTTCATCCGAGAGCTTTTCACTGGCTTTGTTGATGGCTTGTGTTTTTCTCAGGAAATCCTACACTGATAGTTGATGGCTGGGGAACGTTTGCTGATCCGAGAGAGCTGTTTCACTGCCTGCTTTGGCTGTTGTGTTTCCTCAGGAAATCCTACACTGATAGTTAATGGCTGGGGAACGTTTGCTGATCCGAGAGAGCTGTTTCACTGACCTGCTTTGGCTGTTGTGTTTCCTCAGGAAATCCTACACTGATAGTTGATGGCTGGGGAACGTTTGCTGATCCGAGAGAGCTGTTTCACTGCCTGCTTTGGCTGTTGTGTTTCCTCAGGAAATCCTACACTGATAGTTGATGGCTGGGGAACGTTTGCTGATCCGAGAGAGCTGTTTCACTGACTGCTTTGGCTGTTGTGTTTCCTCAGGAAATCCTACACTGATAGTTAATGGCTGGGGAACGTTTCCTGATCCGAGAGAGCTGTTTCACTGCCTGCTTTGGCTGAGAATTGTGTTTCCTCAGGAAATCCTACACTGATAGTTGATGGCTGGGGAACGTTTGCTGATCCGAGAGAGCTGTTTCACTGACTGCTTTGTGAATCCGTATTATGCATCTTTTGTCCCGCTTCATTTCCATAACATCCTTGAATTAAGGTGATAACGTTAATGATCATCAGATGTTTTCCTTTTCTCTTCCTAGTGAACCGCCTCCGTGGTGTAGTGGTTAGAGCGTCCGCCCGGAGAGCGGAAGGTCGCGGGTTCGATCCCCGACCGCGTCATACCAAAAGACGTTAAAATATGGTACTTGTTGGTCCCTGCCTGGCGCTCGGCATTAATGGGTACAACATCAAGGACTGGTCGGCTCGGAGTCAGTATAATGTGTCTGAGTGGAGTATTCGTGCTTCACTGCGGCATGGTATCTCAGTGGGCTAGCACTATAAAACCAGCTTCAGTCTGGGCTAGTACAAGCAGCCGCACATACACATACACACACACATATTGTAAACCAAAGAACACATAGCATGAACGCTTATAACAACATTCGCCGGTCCATTTAGAAAAGACTAAATCCGCAGTGTAAGCGAAGTTTAACCAAACCCGAAATTCCCACGGGGATCAGCTTATACTCGATAGCGCATGTTGGCAAAATATTAATAAAAAAATCCATAAATTTCTATATGTTACAGGGAATGTGTGAAACTAGGAATTACATATACAAAGGTCCCTAACATCGGAACATCATTTGATTTACAGAAGGCTACTGACAGGCGCGTTACATTTACACAGACAAACAGCTGTTTCAAGAACGAATAACCGTGTCAAAAACAGTGAAACATTGATGGCTGTGTGTGTTAGATTGCTGACTGGAGATGTGGTACCTAACTCTGAGTTAGTTTGAATCCACAGAGAAAGTGTAATCCCGTATATATCAAATATCATATGTCCAAAATCATTCAGCTAAAGGCCATATGTCAGTGACTTTAAGCATTTAAGTTGGGTTTAATCGTTTCGTTCGTGTTATGTTCTTCTGGGTAGCAAAAAACAGTCTCTTATCAGATCCCCTCACAATGGCAGCCATTCGGCTGAAACCACTCTTCGACATTATCAGAGTGTCACACGTTGAGAGGATGTATTCATCTAAAATAGCTTTCTCCATGCCAGAACAAACACTACCCCCGTGTATCCGGCCAATGTGAACTATCCGACCCTCAATTTCGATGAAATGTTCAGGAAATGCTTGTTTGAACACAACTCTGGCCTCGTCTGAGTCTGTTGCGATGAACACTCTAGACGAACCAGTCAACTGCAGTTGTTCCTTCAAGAACAGGACAACCGATTCCAGATCAGGCCGAGAATTGGTTCTAGCTAGATCACGGGGTATGGTTTCCGACTTCCCCATCCGTAGATGTGCACAAATTAACTGTTTAGATGATCTCTCTGCTTCAGCGTTGAAGGAATTGAACTTTGCCTGTGTGTTGGGTGCAAACCGGAAGAGCTGTGAAAATGCAATTCTGTAGATATCGTGGTGACTTTGGTTCTGTGCCCATTTCACAGTAGAAAACAGGGGGTTCTTCATGAGACTTATAACGTAATCTATATTTCCCATATAGTAAGTCACGTCCTTGTCATACATCGTTTCCAGATTGCTGTTTTTCATTTCTGTACCATGCCGTCCATTATCAATAGCCCTTATAATTTCTTGACTCCGACCTTTAAGCTTTGCCTCTTCAACACGCCATTCCACCAGATTTGGAATGACAAAATCTGAAAACTCACAAGGTCTTTTCATGAATAATCCAAAGTTCCGTTTCAACATCTGTGAGACTAAATAAGATGTAATGATACCTTTCTGTCTGTCCGCTAAACCACCACAAAGAGAATTACATTCATAAATTATGTATTTGTCAACCAAGACGTCCATTGGTGGTACAACATCCCGTAGAACACCATACTGATCTGGATGAGTTGTCTCCTCTTGCTGAACAGTTCTACTAACACTTGCTATAGCATGACGAGTGAGATTCTTTTCAGAAATGCTTATTCCAAAATGTTTTAAGACGTGATAGGGGAAAAGGTGTTTCATTTGTGAGAAACAGATGAAACAAAGCAGCGATGATAGGCAGAGGAGAAAGAAACACGTTTTCTTCATTTCCTGAAAAGAAAATGATACACTGCAATATTATATAAAAGCACATTTCAAGGTAACGAGTGAGTGAGTTTAGTTTTACGCCGCACTCAGCAATACGGCGGCGGTCTGTAGGTTGGGTTGAGTTGGGCTTTATGTCACATCGGCATTATTCCAGTCATATAGTGACGAGATCAAGTTTCCATTCATTACCATTTTAAGTCCAAGGTTCAAAAGAGTTATATTTTAAAACACATATATTCATTACATTTCTATTTCAAAACAGAAAATGTCATAGCACCAAATACAAAAGCAAACAATTCGTTATTCTCTTTACAAAGTTACAATTTATGATACAGGTCAACTTCTCTCAAGTAGTTTACAATCAGATGCTCGCTCACGAGGGAAACCAGATCTCCCGCATCATAATGTGCATCCCTTGCAGTCGAAAAGTCCACACAGTCAAGCAGAATGTGCTTGATGGTGAACACTTCATCGCAAGAGACACACATGGGGGGTCCATCCCAAACCGTTTTCAGCAGATAGTTGTGAGTAAACTGTGGCCAATATGACATTGTCGTAAAATTACCTCATCACGTCTTGACTGACAACCCAAGTAGGTATAACCAATTGTTGGCTTCAATTCATGAAGTTTATTTCTTCCAACTTGGGTGTCCCACCTTGTTTGCATAAGGTCCCGAGTATAACTTTTGAAAGTGGATTTGAAGTCAGTGTACGGGATCAGCAGTGGAGATAAGGACTTGTCAAGAGCTGCTTTAGCTTCAGCATCGGCCTTTGTGTTACCTGCTATGCCGACGTGACCCGGCAAACAGCGGACGATGCCACATTGGCCAGAAGAAAGACCGTTGTAAAGTTCTAAAATGTCCATGATGATAGGGTGGCCTGAAGTAACATTATGAAGTGCTTGAAGGCAAGACGGTGAATCTGTAAAAACGATGAAGTTTTTGGAATGGTTCTGTTGTTTGATATAGGTCAGAGCTGTGAAGATAGCTTTGGCATCAGCAGTGAAAATGGAGCTATTGTTGGGAATTCTAGAGGAGACAGTCTTGGATCCAATGACTGTAGCACTGGCAACTTGGCCATCATCCTTGGATCCATCTGTGAAAATGGATCTATGGGTGTTATACTTAGAACGTAACTGGTTGTATTAAAAGGAACACTAAAGGAAATGTTTCGGACTTTTTGAGTTTGGTGAGGGTAAGATCCACTTGTGGTTTCACCATCTGCCAGGGTGGGGAAGACAGAAGCCGGTAAGGTGCTATGATATCGAGATCCATGTTAGCTGCAGATATGTGTGGTTGAATTCTGATTCCAAGTGGTGGAACCAGGCTTGGTAGATTCGGATACAGGTTTTCATAGAGAGGGATGAAAACACAATTGTATGCTGGATTGGACTCATTTGAAACGTAACTTAGTGATATACTGCAGTGAAAGTTTAATGCAACGTTGTTCAAGGGGAGGTTCGTTAGCCTCTGCATATAGACTGTCTACCGGAGAGGTCCTAAAAGCTCAAAGACAGAGCCTAAAGCCTTGGTGGTGGATAGAATCTATTTTGTCTAAATTGCTTTTGCATGCTCCACCTTAGGCAATGGAGCCGTAATCTAGTTTAGAGCAAACCAATGATATGTACAGGTGAAGGAGGGTAGTCTGATCCCCTCCCCACTCTGTATTGGAAACGACTTTTAGCAAGTCAAGGGCCTTCAAGCACTTTGTTTTCAAATATTTTATGTGTGGTAAGAATGTCAAGTGACGGGCGAATATGAGTCCCCGGAATTTGGCCTCTTCTACAACCTTGATAGGCGTACCATCTAAAGATAGGTCTGGACCTTGTGCGGTTTGTATTTACGGCAAAAATGAATACAATTTGTTTAGGATTTTGAAAACTTAAAGCCATTTTCATTGGCCCATTTTGGGATTTTGTTAAGGCAGAGTTGCAGCTGCCTTTCTATTGCATGCATTTTCTTACCAAGACATGAAACATTGAAATCATCCACGAAAAGGGACCCAGCAACACAACTTTCAAGACGTTAGTGAGGCTGTTAATTTTGATGCTAAAAAGGGTGACAGACAGGATGCTGCCTTGAGGGACGCCCTGATCTTGGTGGAAATAATCAGACAATGTGGAACCTACCCGTACTTTAATTTTCTGTTGTTTAAAAACTGAGATATGAACTGAGGTAATCTGCCCCTCAATCCAAATCCATGTAAATCTTTTAAGATACCATGTTTCCACGTTGTATCATATGCTTTTTCTAAATCGAAAAAGATAGATAGAGTATGTTGTTTGTTGACAATGGGATTTTGTATAAAAGGTTCCAGACGCACCAGATGGTCAATGGTACTTCGGTTCTTTCGGAATCACATTGGAGGTCACTAAGGAGGTTATTGGTCTCCAACTACCAGATTAATCGATTGTTTACCATGGTTTTACAAACACAGCTAGTTAGTGATATAGGACGGTAGTTTGAGGGATCAGTATGATCCCGGCCAGGTTTTGGTATAGGGATGATAATGGCATTGTGCCACGAAGGAGGCAAGTTGCCGGTTGTCCAAATGTCATCAAATATATTGAGTAGTGTTTCCAAACTTGAATCAGGGAGGTGTTTCAGAAGCTGATAATGAATATCATCAGCTCCTGCCGCAGTGCCGTGAGCCTGCCCCAGAACAGTATGTAATTCATGAAGAGTAAACGTTTCATTGTAATCCTCACCATTATCAGAGTTAAAATTGACTGATTTCTTTTCTTGTTGGGTTTGGTATTTCTGGAACTTGGGGTTATAATTTGACGAGGAGGAGTGGTTTGCCAAAGTTGCGCCAAGTTTATTTGCAATTTCAAATGTATTTTTTAAAAGGGAGTCACCATCTTTGAGATGGCAAACACCAGATTTGGATCCTTTGCCCTTAATCTTTTGAATCATGTTCCACACCTTGGACGTGGGTGTGCGGGAGTTGATTTTGGACACATGTTTCCTCCACGACCGACGTTTAGTTTGCTTAAAGGTACGTCTTTCCCATTGGATTTGTCATTTTAACTGCATTCAGGTTATGCACAGTAGAATGTTGTCGGAAGTATTCTTCTGCCTTATTCCTATTTTTTCTTGCTTGTTTACAGTTGTATCAAACATTGGTGTTTGTACAGTAAAAAAGTAATATGAAGGCATGTACTCTCAAAATCGGAAGAAAGTGCAGAGTGACATATTCCAAACTTTTGAGCACACTACACTTGAAATTGCAGCTTTTTTAAAGAAACTTGAAGCAACGTGGCAATACTCGAAAGCAATGAGCAAATAATTGAAGCACCGAGAATATATCCTAGTGTTCAAAAGAAACTATACACCGCAAAAGATTACACAAAAATTCAAAAAAAATTAAAAGAAGTGAAAAAACCATACTGAGCCATGTCACACGCGTATAACCCCATCATTTCGGGGAACCAACGGCGAAACAGGTAAACGTTGCAAAAAATCTAAAATAACTTATTCTGATGTAACACGAAATGCACTTGCGTATAGACGGTATAAATCAGCCTATGCGACATGTGAGCAACATAGTAATAAAAAGAGGAATACGACCTAATTCTGCATAGACCATAGAATTACATATACATTTTTTAACTCATAACAATCTTTTACAAAAATCTAAGTGTAATCTTTCTATATTAACTGATTTATGGAAACCCCAGACCTCCGATGATAGATACTTGATGGCTTAGGAACGTTTGCTGATCCGAGAGAGCTGTTTCACTGTCTGCTTTGACACTGAGAATGGAACTGGACCGTGAGCAGAGTCAAGAGTTAATGGCATGCTGGTATTTGACAGTACTCTGACAGTACAATACTTTGAATGAAGTGGAACTTACAAAGCCTCTCAGGATCACAATTATTTAGCGGTTCTTTGACCCCTTTGATGGTAGAAATATCACGTTTTTATTGATTCTTCTAAACTAAATTTTACTGTTAACCAAATTTATCAATCAATCCAACTTCTTTTACAAAACCAATGAATATCTGTGAAGTGATACAAATATTTATGAAGTGTAAAATGTCCTCCAAAGATGTAACTTTGAAATATTTATCCCGTGTGTTGGAAAATCAATTCAATCAAGAATGACTTACTTCATTGTGATTCTGTCATCACATGGGATACAAAACATAGGGCCCTCATCGTTTCGTGCTGCTAAAACGATATCATCGTCTCTAGACTGAAAACCAAAGTATATGTACGTGTAAACGACAATTGGTTTTATTGTATGTAATTTGTGAATCCGTATACATCTTTGTCCCGCTTCATTTCCATAACATCCTTGAATTAAGGTGATAACGTTAATGATCATTAGATGTTTTCCTTTTCTCTTCCTAGTGAACCGCCTCCGTGGTGTAGTGGTTAGAGCGTCCGCCCGGAGAGCGGAAGGTCGCGGGTTCGATCCCCGACCACGTCATACCAAAACACGTTAAAATATGGTACTTGTTGGTCCCTGCCTGGCGCTCGGCATTAATGGGTACAACAACAAGGACTGGTCGTCTCGGAGTCAGTATAATGTGTCTGAGTGGCGTATTCGTGCTTCACTGCGGCATGGTATCTCAGTGGCCTAGCACTATAAAACCAGCTTCAGTCTGGGCTAGTACAAGCAGCCGCACATACACATACACACACACATATTGTAAACCAAAGAACACATAGCATGAACGCTTATAACAACATTCGCCGGTCCATTTAGAAAAGACTAAATCCGCAGTGTAAGCGAAGTTTAATCAAACCCGAATTTCCCACGGGTATCAACGTATACTCGATAGTGCATGTTGGCATTATATTAACAGCAAAATCTATAAATTTCTATATGTTACAGGGAATGTGTGAAACTAGAAATTACATATACAAAGGTCCCTAACATCGGAACATCATTTGATTTACAGAAGGCTACTGACAGGCACGTTACATTTACACAGACAAACAGCTGTTTCAAGAACGAATAACCGTGTCAAAAAACCGTGAAACATTGATGGCTGTGTGTGTTAGACTGCTGACTGGAGACGTGGTACCTAACTCTGAGTTAGTTTGAATCCACAGAGAAAGTGTAATCCCGTATATATCAAATATCACATGTCCAAAATCATTCAGCTAAATGCCATATGTCAGTGACTTTAAGCATTTAAGTTGGGTTTAATCGTTCGCTTCGTGTTATGTTCTTCTGGGTAGCATAATATAGTCTCTTATCAGATCCCCTCACAATGGCAGCCATTCGACTGAAACCACTCCTCGACATTATCAGAGTGTCACACGTTGAGAGGATGTATTCATCTAAAATAGCTTTCTCCATGCCAGAACAAACACTACCCCCGTGTATCTGGTCAATGTGAACTATCCCACCCTCAATTTCGATGAAATGTTCAGGAAGTGCTTGTTTGAACACAGTTCTGGCCTCGTCTGAGTCTGTTGCGATGAACACTCTAGACGAACCAGCCAACTGTAGTTGTTCCTTCAAGAACAGGACAACCGATTCCAGATCAGGCCGAGAATTGGTTCTAGCTCGATCACGGGGTATGGTTTCCGACTTCCCCATCCGTAGATGTGCACAAATTAACTGCTTGGATGATCTCTCTGCTTCAGCGTTGAAGGAATTGAACTTTGCCTGTGTATTGGGTGCAAACCGGAAGAGCTGTGAAAATGCAATTCTGTAGATATCGTGGTGACTTTGGTTCTGTGCCCATTTCACAGTCGAAAAAAGTGGGTTCTTCATGAGACTTATAACGTAATCTATATTTCCCATATAGTAAGTCACGTCCTTGTCATACATCGTTTCCAGATTGCTGTTTTTCATTTCTGTACCAAGCCGTCCATTATTCATAGCCCTTATAGTTTCTTGACTCCGACCTTTAAGCTTTGCCTCTTCAACACGCCATTCCACCAGATTTGGAATGACAAAATCTGAAAACTCACAAGGTCTTCTCATGAATAATCCAAAGTTCCGTTTCAACATCTGTGAGACTAAATAAGATGTAATGATACCTTTCTGTCTGTCCGCTAGACCACCACATAGAGAATTACATTCATAAATTATGTATTTGTCAACCAAGACGTCTATTGGTGGTACAACATCCCGTAGAACACCATACTGATCTGGATGAGTTGTCTCCTCTTGCTGAGCAGTTCCACTAACACTTGCTATAGCATGACGAGTGAGATTCTTTCCAGAAATGTTCATTCCAAAACGTTTTAAGACGTGATCAGGAACAAGATATTTCGTTTGTGAGAAACAGATGAAACACAACAGCGATGAAACGCAGAGGAGAAAGAAACACGTTTTCTTTTTCATTTTCTTCATTTCCTGAAAAGAAAATGAAATGCTGCAATCTTATTTCAAAGCACATCTCAAGTTGCGAGTGAGTGAATTGTGATTGAAAGTGATGCTTTTTGTTCAGTGTTATAGTGATATAAAGATGTGAATTCCAAGGTGTGATAGAAAAAATTGCAGTTTCTATCCTTGCCAAACAAGGCTGGTTCCCCTAACACTTGCTATAGCATGACGAGTGAGATTCTTTTCAGAAATGCTTATTCCAAAATGTTTTAAGACGTGATAGGGGAAAAGGTGTTTCATTTGTGAGAAACAGATGAAACAAAGCAGCGATGATAGGCAGAGGAGAAAGAAACACGTTTTCTTCATTTCCTGAAAAGAAAATGATACACTGCAATATTATATAAAAGCACATTTCAAGGTAACGAGTGAGTGAGTTTAGTTTTACGCCGCACTCAGCAATACGGCGGCGGTCTGTAGGTTGGGTTGAGTTGGGCTTTATGTCACATCGGCATTATTCCAGTCATATAGTGACGAGATCAAGTTTCCATTCATTACCATTTTAATTCCAAGGTTCAAAAGAGTTATATTTTAAAACACATATATTCATTACATTTCTATTTCAAAACAGAAAATGTCATAGCACCAAATACAAAAGCAAACAATTCGTTATTCTCTTTACAAAGTTACAATTTATGATACAGGTCAACTTCTCTCAAGAAGTTTACAATCAGATGCTCGCTCACGAGGGAAACCAGATCTCTCGCATCATAATGTGCATCCCTTGCAGTCGAAAAGTCCACACAGTCAAGCAGAATGTGCTTGATGGTGAACACTTCATCGCAAGAGACACACATGGGGGGTCCATCCCCATCCGTTTTCAGCAGATAGTCATGAGTAAACTGTGGCCAATATGACATTGTCGTAAAATTACCTCATCACGTCTTGACTGACAACCCAAGTAGGTATAACCAATTGTTGGCTTCAATTCATGAAGTTTATTTCTTCCAACTTGGGTGTCCCACCTTGTTTGCATAAGGTACCGAGTATAACTTTTGAAAGTGGATTTGAAGTCAGTGTACGGGATCAGCAGTGGAGATAAGGACTTGTCAAGAGCTGCTTTAGCTTCAGCATCGGCCTTTGTGTTACCTGCTATGCCGACGTGACCCGGCAAATAGCGGACGATGCCACATTGGCCAGTAGAAAGACCGTTGTAAAGTTCTAAAATGTCCATGATGATAGGGTGGCCTGAAGTAACATTATGAAGTGCTTGAAGGCAAGACGGTGAATCTGTAAAAACGATGAAGTTTTTTGAATGGTTCTGTTGTTTGATATAGGTCAGAGCTGTGAAGATAGCTTTGGCATCAGCAGTGAAAATGGAGCTATTGTTGGGAATTCTAGAGGAGACAGTCTTGGATCCAATGACTGTAGCACTGGCAACTTGGCAATCATCCTTGGATCCGTGTGTGAAAATGGATCTATGGGTGTTATACTTAGAACGTAACTGGTTGTATTAAAAGGAACACTAAAGGAAATGTTTCGGACTTTTTGAGTTTGGTGAGGGTAAGATCCACTTGTGGTTTCACCATCTGCCAGGGTGGGGAAGACAGAAGCCGGTAAGGTGCTATGATATCGAGATCCATGTTAGCTGCAGATATGTGTGGTTGAATTCTGATTCCAAGTGGTGGAACCAGGCTTGGTAGATTCGGATACAGGTTTTCATAGAGAGGGTTGAAAACACAATTGTATGCTGGATTGGACTCATTTGAAACGTAACTTAGTGATATACTGCAGTGAAAGTTTAATGCAACGTTGTTCAAGTGGGAGGTTCGTTAGCCTCTGCATATAGACTGTCTACCGGAGAGGTCCTAAAAGCTCAAAGACAGAGCCTAAAGCCTTGGTGGTGGATAGAATCTATTTTGTCTAAATTGCTTTTGCATGCTCCACCATAGGCAATGGAGCCGTAATCTAGTTTAGAGCAAACCAATGATATGTACAGGTGAAGGAGGGTAGTCTGATCCCCCTCCCCACTCTGTATTGGAAACGACTTTTAGCAAGTCAAGGGCCTTCAAGCACTTTGTTTTCAAATATTGTATGTGTGGTAAGAATGTCAAGTGACGGGCGAATATGAGTCCCCGGAATTTGGCCTCTTCTACAACCTTGATAGGCGTACCATCTAAAGATAGGTCTGGACCTTGTGCGGTTTGTATTTACGGCAAAAATGAATACAATTTGTTTAGGATTTTGAAAACTTAAAGCCATTTTCATTGGCCCATTTTGGGATTTTGTTAAGGAAGAGTTGCAGCTGCCTTTCTATTGCATGCATTTTCTTACCACGACATGAAATATTGAAGTCATCCACGAAAAGGGACCCAGCAACACAACTTTTCAAGACGTTAGTGAGGCTGTTAATTTTGATGCTAAAAAAGGGTGACAGACAGGATGCTGCCTTGAGGGACGCCCTGATCTTGGTGGAAATAATCAGACAATGTGGAACCTACCCGTACTTTAATTTTCTGTTGTTTAAAAACTGAGATATGAACTGAGGTAATCTGTCCCTCAATCCAAATCCATGTAAATCTTTTAAGATACCATGTTTCCACGTTGTATCATATGCTTTTTCTAAATCGAAAAAGATAGATAGAGTATGTTGTTTGTTGACAATGGAATTTTGTATAAAAGGTTCCAGACGCACCAGATGGTCAATGGTACTTCGGTTCTTTCGGAATCACATTGGAGGTCACTAAGGAGGTTATTGGTCTCCAACTACCAGATTAATCGATTGTTTACCATGGTTTTACAAACACAGCTAGTTAGTGATATAGGACGGTAGTTTGAGGGATCAGTATGATCCCGGCCAGGTTTTGGTATAGGGATGATAATGGCATTGTGCCACGAAGGAGGCAAGTTGCCGGTTGTCCAAATGTCATCAAATATATTGAGTAGTGTTTCCAAACTTGAATCAGGGAGGTGTTTCAGAAGCTGATAATGAATATCATCAGCTCCTGCCGCAGTGCCGTGAGCCTGCCCCAGAACAGTATGTAATTCATGGAGAGTGAACGTTTCATTGTAATCCTCACCATTATCAGAGTTAAAATTGACTGATTTCTTTTCTTGTTGGGTTTGGTATTTCTGGAACTTGGGGTTATAATTTGACGAGGAGGAGTGGTTTGCCAAAGTTGCGCCAAGTTTATTTGCAATTTCAAATGTATTTTTTAAAAGGGAGTCACCATCTTTGAGATGGCAAACACCAGATTTGGATCCTTTGCCCTTAATCTTTTGAATCATGTTCCACACCTTGGACGTGGGTGTGCGGGAGTTGATTTTGGACACATGTTTCCTACACGACCGACGTTTAGTTTGCTTAAAGGTACGTCTTTCCCATTGGATTTGTCATTTTAACTGCATTCAGGTTATGCACAGTAGAATGTTGTCGGAAGTATTCTTCTGCCTTATTCCTATTTTTTCTAGCTTGTTTACAGTTGTATCAAACATTGGTGTTTGTACAGTAAAAAAGTAATATGAAGGCATGTACTCTCAAAATCGGAAGAAAGTGCAGAGTGACATATTCCAAACTTTTGAGCAAACTACACTTGAAATTGCAGCTTTTTTAAAGAAACTTGAAGCAACGTGGAAACACTCGAAAGCAATGAGCAAATAATTGAAGCACCGAGAATATATCCTAGTGTTCAAAAGAAACTATACACCGCAAAAGATTACATAAAACTTCAAAAAAAATTAAAAGAAGTGAAAAAACCATACTGAGCCATGTCACACGCGTATAACCCCATCATTTCGGGGAACCAACGGCGAAACAGGTAAACGTTGCAAAAAATCTAAAATAACTTATTCTGATGTAACACGAAATGCACTTGCGTATAGACGGTATAAATCAGCCTATGCGACATGTGAGCAACATAGTAATAAAAAGAGGAATACGACCTTATTCTGCATAGACCATAGAATTACATATACATTTTTTAACTCGTAACAATCTTTAACAAAAATCTAAGTGTAATCTTTCTATATTAACTGATTTATGGAAACCCCAGACCTCCGATGATAGATACTTGATGGCTTGGGAACGTTTGCTGATCCGAGAGAGCTGTTTCACTGTCTGCTTTGACACTGAGAATGGAACTGGACCGTGAGCAGAGTCAAGAGTTAATGGCATGCTGGTATTTGACAGTACTCTGACAGTACAATACTTTGAATGAAGTGGAACTTACAAAGCCTCTCAGGATCACAATTATTTAGCGGTTCTTTGACCCCTTGATGGTAGAAATATCACGTTTTATTGATTCTTCTAAACTAAATTTTACTGTTAACCAAATTTATCAATCAATCCAACTTCTTTTACAAAACCAATGAATATCTGTGAAGTGATACAAATATTTATGAAGTGTAAAATGTCCTCCAAAGATGTAACTTTGAAATATTTATCCCGTGTGTTGGAAATATCAATTAAATCAAGAATGACTTACTTCATTGTGATTCTGTCATCACATGGGATACAAAACATAGGGCCCTCATCGTTTCGTGCTGTTTAAACGATATCATCGTCTCTAGACTGAAAACCAAAGTATATGTACGTGTAAACGACAATTGGTTTTATTGTATGTAATTTGTGAATCCGTATACATCTTTGTCCTGCTTCATTTGCATAACATCCTTGAATTAAGGTGATAACGTTAATGATCATTAGATGTTTTCCTTTTCTCTTCCTAGTGAACCGCCTCCGTGGTGTAGTGGTTAGAGCGTCCGCCCGGAGAGCGGAAGGTCGCGGGTTCGATCCCCGACCGCGTCATACCAAAACACGTTAAAATATGGTACTTGTTGGTCCCTGCCTGGCGCTCGGCATTAATGGGTACAACAACAAGGACTGGTCGTCTCGGAGTCAGTATAATGTGTCTGAGTGGGGTATTCGTGCTTCACTGCGGCATGGTATCTCAGTGGGCTAGCACTATAAAACCAGCTTCAGTCTGGGCTAGTACAAGCAGCCGCACATACACATACACACACACATATTGTAAACCAAAGAACACATAGCATGAACGCTTATAACAACATTCGCCGGTCCATTTAGAAAAGACTAAATCCGCAGTGTAAGCGAAGTTTAATCAAACCCGAATTTCCCACGGGTATCAACGTATACTCGATAGTGCATGTTGGCATTATATTAACAGCAAAATCTATAAATTTCTATATGTTACAGGGAATGTGTGAAACTAGAAATTACATATACAAAGGTCCCTAACATCGGAACATCATTTGATTTACAGAAGGCTACTGACAGGCGCGTTACATTTACACAGACAAACAGCTGTTTCAAAAACGAATAACCGTGTCAAAAACCGTGAAACATTGATGGCTGTGTGTGTTAGATTGCTGACTGGAGACGTGGTACCTAACTCTGAGTTAGTTTGAATCCACAGAGAAAGTGTAATCCCGTATATATCAAATATCACATGTCCAAAATCATTCAGCTAAATGCCATATGTCAGTGACTTTAAGCATTTAAGTTGGGTTTAATCGTTTCGTTCGTGTTATGTTCTTCTGGGTAGCATAATATAGTCTCTTATCAGATCCCCTCACAATGGCAGCCATTCGACTGAAACCACTCTTCGACATTATCAGAGTGTCACACGTTGAGAGGATGTATTCATCTAAAATAGCTTTCTCCATGCCAGAACAAACACTACCCCCGTGTATCCGGTCGATGTGAACTATCCGACCCTCAATTTCGATGAAATGTTCAGGAAATGCTTGTTTGAACACAACTCTGGCCTCGTCTGAGTCTGTTGCGATGAACACTCTACACGAACCAGCCAACTGTAGTTGTTCCTTCAAGAACAGGACAACCGATTCCAGATCAGGCCGAGAATTGGTTCTAGCTAGATCACTTGGTATGGTTTCCGACTTCCCCATCCGTAGATGTGCACAAATTAACTGTTTAGATGATCTCTCTCTGCTTCAGCGTTGAAGGAATTGAACTTTGCCTGTGAGTTTGGTGCAAACCGGAAGAGCTGTGAAAATGCAATTCTGTAGATATCGTGGTGACTTTGGTTCTGTGCCCATTTCACAGTAGAAAACAGGGGGTTCTTCATGAGACTTATAACGTAATCTATATTTCCCATATAGTAAGTCACGTCCTTGTCATACATCGTTTCCAGATTGCTGTTTTTCATTTCTGTACCAAGCCGTCCATTATCAATAGCCCTTATAGTTTCTTGACTCCGACCTTTAAGCTTTGCCTCTTCAACACGCCATTCCACCAGATTTGGAATGACAAAATCTGAAAACTCACAAGGTCTTCTCATGAATAATCCAAAGTTCCGTTTCAACATCTGTGAGACTAAATAAGATGTAATGATACCTTTCTGTCTGTCCGCTAGACCACCACATAGAGAATTACATTCATAAATTATGTATTTGTCAACTAAGACGTCCATTGGTGGTACAACATCCCGTAGAACACCATACTGATCTGGATGAGTTGTCTCCTCTTGCTGAACAGTTCCCCTAACACTTGCTATAGCATGACGAGTGAGATTCTTTTCAGAAATGCTTATTCCATAATGTTTTAAGACGTGATAGGGAAAAAGGTGTTTCATTTGTGAGAAACAGATGAAACAAAGCAGCGATGATAGGCAGAGGAGAAAGAAACACGTTTTCTTCATTTCCTGAAAAGAAATGATACACAATGATACATATTATATAAAAGCACATTTCAAGGTAACGAGTGAGTGAGTTTAGTTTTACGCCTCACTCAGCAATACGGCGGCGGTCTGTAGGTTGGGTTGAGTTGGGCTTTACGTCACATCGGCATTATTCCAGTCATATAGTGACGAGATCAAGTTTCCATTCATTACCATTTTAATTCCAAGGTTCAAAAGAGTTATATTTTAAAACACATATATTCATTACATTTCCATTTCAAAACAGAAAATGTCATAGCACCAAATACAAAAGCAAGCAATTCGTTATTCTCTTTACAAAGTTACAATTTATGATACAGGTCAACTTCTCTCAGGTAGTTTACAATCAGATGCCCGCTCACGCGGGAAAACAGATCTCTCAGATTTCTCGCATTATAATGTGAATCCCTTGCAGTCGAAAAGTCCACACAGTCAAGCAGAATATGCTTGATGGTGAACACTTCATCGCAAGAGACACACATGGGGGGTCCATCCCCCTCCGTTTTCAGCAGATAGTCATGAGTAAACTGTGGCCAATATGACATTGTCGTAAAAATACCTCATCACGTCTTGACTGACAACCCAAGTAGGTATAACCAATTGTTGGCTTCAATTCATGAAGTTTATTTCTTCCAACATGGGTGTCCCACCTTGTTTGCATAAGGTACCGAGTATAACTTTTGATAGTGGGTTTGAAGTCAGTGTACGGGATCAGCAGTGGAGATAATGACTTGTCAAGAGCTGCTTTAGCTTCAGCATCAGCCTTTGTGTTACCTGCTATGCCGACGTGACCCGGCAACAGCAGAGGACGATGTCACATTGGCCAGTAGAAAGATCCTGGTAAAGTTCTAAAATGTCCATGATGATAGGGTGGCCTGAAGTAACATTATGAAGTGCTTGAAGGCAAGACAGTGAATCTGTAAAAACGATGAAGTTTTTTGAATGGTTCTGTTGTTTGATATAGGTCAGAGCTGTGAAGATAGCTTTGGCCTCAGCAGTGAAAATGGAGCTATTGTCGGGAATTCTAGAGGAGACAGTCTTGGATCCAATGACTGTAGCACTGGCAACTTGGCCATCATCCATGGATCCGTCTGTGAAAATGGATCTATGGGTGTTATACTTAGAACGTAACTGGTTGTATTCCTGTTGGGACACCAAAGGATTTGTTTCGGACTTTTTGAGTTTGGTGAGGGTAAGATCCACTTGTGGTTTCACCATCTGCCAGGGTGGGGAAGACAGAAGCCGATTAGGCGCTAAGATATCAAGATCAATGTTAGCTGCAGATATGTGTGGTTGGAATTCTGATTCCAAGTGGTGGAACCAGGCTTTTTATATTCGGATACAGGTTTACATAGAGAGGGTTGAAAACACAATTGTATGCTGGATTGGACTCATTTGAACGTAACAAATTTTGACGGTATAAATCAGCCTATGCGACATGTGAGCAACACAGTAATAAAAAGAGCACAAAAATATGCCATGTTTGAGACAAACCGAGAGAGAGAGAGCTGTCATAATGGCCCGACAAGGAGCTAACCACACCGTCATTGTCAGAACCTTCGGCTGCACCCGAACAACTGTCATCATACTGATGCAACGACTAAGACAAACAGGCAATACGCCAGACACGCCTAGGAATGGTCGACCACGTGTGACAACGCCCTTTCATGATCGCCACATCCGGACAATTCACCTGAGAATATTTTTTGTAACGGCGACTTCAACGGCAGTGACGGCACTAGGACACCATTGACAGATGCGTGATTGGCGACGTGTAATGCTCAGCGACGAGAGTAGGTTTTGCCTGGACGGTAATGACGGCCTGGCTCGTGTTTACAGGCAAATAAGTGGACGTTCAGCTTCGATTTGCGTTCAGCAAGTCCGGCCGTTTGGAGCCAATAGCGTCATGGTGTGGGGAGTGATATGCGGTGATCTCAAAACGAGACTTGTGATTATTCATGGCAACCTGAATGCTCGAAGATACAGGGATGAAGGTTTGCGACCAGCTGTGTTGCCATTTTTCCAACAACAATCACGTGGCATTGTCTACCAACACGATAACGCAAGGCCTCATACAGCAAGACTGACAAACGGCTTTCTGCATAACTCTCACAGCGTTGTTTTGCCGTGGCCCGCATGTTCTCCCAACATGAATCCGACTGAACACTTATAGGACTACCTGGATCGACAAATCAGAAGACTACTAGCGCCACCTGTCACCGCTCAACAACTGGAACAATGTCTCCTACAGGAATGGCAACGGATCACGCTTAACGTCACTCATCGTCTTACGTCGTCAATATGTCGATATTTTGATATCTCATATTTTGATTTTGTATTTTATTTATTTTTCCAATTTTAATGCCCTTTGAACTTAGATAAATTTTGTTGAATTTCTCTCTGAATATAGTGTTGTAGGGGGTGAAGTCTATCCACTTCTCCACAAAAGCTGCTCAACAGAATTGACCGAGCTTCCACGTGTGTTTCACTGGAACTCTAAAGGTGTTCATCTCATACCTTGTTTATGCAATTTCTTAATTTTGTCACTTTTACAGATGTTTGAACTTAGTTGAATTTGGTTCTATTCATGCTGTTCGTCCCATACAACAGGGGGTGTACTTTATCCACTTCTCAAAAACCACTGCACAAAACTCATTTAGCTTACAAGTGTCTTTTATAAAGGTGTGCATCTCATATTTTGTTTTTGTTTGTTATATTTTTTTGTATGTTTAGAGACATTCGAACTTAGATGAATTTTGTTGAATTTCTCTCTGATGATAGTGAAATAGGGGATTAGGTCTATCCACTTCTCCACAAAAACTGCTCAACAGAATTGATTAAGTTTATATGTGTGTTTCATTGGGACTCGAAAGGTGTGCATCTCATAGGTGCATAGATGTTTATTGAACTTGTTCGTGAATTTTGTTCAATTATTGATCTTTATATGATAAAAGGTTGTGTTATCTAACCCCTCAACACATTGTTTTTAGGGTTTTGAAGTACTTCAGTGGGACCCTGAATGTGTGAACTCTTCCTACAGCAGCGGGGGCATCCGTGTCCCTGGACACATTTTTTCTTGTTATTACTGTTATACAATTGCTTAACTTTTCATCTAGACTATTTACTCTGATTAAATTAATCAGTGGTAACAGGATAAAATTCCCAACTGTATGACAATCATCGCTCGTCACGCTGAATGCCCGGGTTCGATTCCCCACAATGTGTGATGACCATTTGTGGTGTCCCCTGCTGTGATATTGCTGGAATATTGCTAACGGGCTTGGGTGGTCAAGCTCGTTGACTTGGCTTAAGCATGTCGTCGTATCCCAATGGCGTAGATCAATGCTCATGCTGTTGATCACTGGATTGTCTGGTCCAGACACGATTATTTACAGACCGCCGCCATATAGCTGGAATATTGCTGAGTGCGTCGTAAAACTAAACTCACTCACTTTCAGTGTCGGTCAAACGTTACTTTTGAATTTGTGTGTACATTTGCTCTAGAATTGAATACTCTGTTGAAATTAAACATTTATTCATATATATATGCTTTTCTTTTCAAGTTTGGTCAAACACACTCTGTACTTTATTTTGAGCACTAGTTTACTTAAAATGTTTGAAAAAAACTTGAAGCAATGATAAAATACTCGAAAGCAACGAAAAATTAATCGAAGCTACCAGAAAATAGAATAAACAACAAGAATTAGCCTTTCCTATCTATATCACACATCAGGTTTGGAATATATATGAATGTCACTAATAGCTTGGATTAGCCAGCCGTTCCCTAAAACACGATGTAGATAAAGTGGATGAGAGTTGGTATTCAGCAACCCGTATTTGTCGTAAATGGCAATTAGCGGGAATGGGAGGCCGGATTCACTGGCTTGGTTGATGCTTATCACACAGCTGGAATATTGCCCAGCGTGGCGTAAAACCAGAAACAGTGTTGTTGAAACATGCCTAGTCACTTTTATTTAAGCAGAAATCCACTGCCTGCCTGGTTGTGTATTTGGCGATGTCACAGAGGTGAGCTTCTGAGATGAGGGTGTCATTAAACAAGAATACAGTGATAATTGAAACGTGGTAGTAGTTCACAGTACAACTCCAGCTAAGTCAGCTATAACGAGACAATATAAACGATAAAATTAAAGACCATTTCCTTTGGCACCAATAATTAATCAAATCAGAGTAAATATTTAAGCTGATAGCCTAAGCAACTGTATAACAGAAATACACCGAGAAAAGCTACACTTTTAAGATATTGATGAGATACATAGACAGCCAGTTAAATCGACTTTGACAATTTAACAGGTAACACTCGAGAGTCTTAACGTAGGGGAAATCCTAATAGCAAGCTTATTACTAAACAAAGTAACTTAGTGTTGAGGAGGCCAAATGACCATAAACATATGAGAGATATCAATAAGTACCATATAGTTCCGCTAATGATTGAAAATTAAACTTTAAAAAAGATCAGGTAGGTAGGTGGTTAGGTGGGTGGGAGAGAGAGGGGGAGTTAGAGAGTTAGACTGACGGACATACATACGTAGGGACGGATACAGACAGACAGATTCATAATCTATTCATAAAGTGCCATATATTTGTTATGAGAGGCAGTACTTACCGGGGCAGATAAATGGAAGGTCGATCCGTACTTCAACGTACAGCGTGATGTGACTAATTTCAGGGGCAACTGTTAACGCCAGATAGCAGGTCGTCAGATAATTGATGTAACAGGTGCGGGTGGTATCAACATATCAACACAGCATATACTTCAATCAAACATATTGATGATCTAATCTATCAGCCAACAAATACCAAAGACATGTCATTTACAATTGCGTTATAAAATTTATGTAGTTTACCTCCATCGTCATCGTATTGCATCGTATCGATGCTCATGATCTGATCACTGTATTGTCTGGTCCAAGAATCGAGCATCAAATGACGAGCAACCAACCATAACGAGAGTTGTTTTAACGGGTCTGTGTTTTGGTGGTTCTGCGTTTTGGGAGGATACCTAACTGACAGGTAATCAGGAACACTTGATTAAACTGTCACATGTTAAACATTTACACATCAAATCGTCAACACCTATAGAGCAATGTTGGGGACTTACTTAACGCATCAATATTAAAATTTAAATAAATTTATTGAAATGAACGTATAATATAAAACAGCAATGGCGGACAACAGACCGAATTGATTATCTGTCTAAACAGACAAAACAGTGGTGACAATTATATGAATTTATCAATCATAAAAAATCTCTTATGACTACATACCCGTGAAGATCCGGGTTAGAATTGACCTTCAGGAACCAATGCTTTGGAATATTTGGAAATATCAAACGTTTGGAATATGTCACTCTGCACTTTCTTCCGATTTTGAGAGTACATGCCTTCATATTACTTTTTTACTGTACAAAAATCCCATCATTCTGTTCTCTTGACTGACACTCTCACTCACCAATTCACTCACTCGTTCACCAGTGAAGACACGGGTTAGAATCTTGATCTTCAGTAACCCATGCTTGTGGTAAGAGGCGACTAACGGGATCGGGTGGTCATGCTCGCTGACTTGGTTGACACATGTCATCGTATCCTAATTGCGTAGCTCACGCTGATGATCACTTCTTTCTATCCATGGTGGACAATAACGTGTCTTAACATAGGTAGGGATATCTGTTCTGTTGGATTTTTAATAACCACCTTATACATTTAATATGTTTTATGTATTGTGAATAGGATGTTCAAACCAATGCCTATGGTGGCCGAGTGCTATTCCATTTCTCAAGACGCTCTCCCATGAACTTGGCAATGGTATTTATTATTATTTTATTATCATATGTTTTACAGATTAAAATTGAAAATGCAACAGAGAGGGTTCGGGTGACCCTTGCACAGTCAGGCTGGTAAGGCTCATCATCAGCTGTCTGGGCTGCCCCCTCGACATGCAGCCCAGACAGCGAATGGGACTTCTCCCAGGAAACGCTGCCTAGTCGAACCCACCAAGAACTTTCCGGAGAATATGAAGGCTCCCCAACACTGCAGCCTTCTGAATTATCCAGTGTGTCAGAAGGGCTGTACTCCCGGTGGAGAACCCGGGCAAACCAAGGGCACCGAGAACAATGGGGAGCCTGACGACAGTGTGCTTGTGATGCAAGCGAGACATTTCAAAGGCGGGGTCCGCATACTTAGTATGCTTTTCCTGAATCTTGCCAATCACATTGGTGTCAAAAGGGACCGAAAAGTCAATTATATATATAAATTCATTGGTTTTATCAAAAAGGACAAGATCAGGTTTGTTGGCTGGAATTCTTCTGAGGCTGTATATGGGCCTATTCCAGAGAAGTTTGAAAGCATCATTTTCCATGACGCCCTGGACATGTTCAGGGTCGTACCATGGATGGACCTCGGAGTCAAAGCCACAGGCATGTCGGAGACGGTAGTAAAAAACAACGAACCATGCCATCATGTCGTTTAAGATATGCTGTTTGTGCCAAGGAAGGGCATCCACTGACAAGGTGTTGGACAGTCTCTGTGAATTCATTGCAAAGTCGACATTTCATGTAAATATTTTCTTTAAGAATCACGTTTAGGCGATTGCGAGTGGAAAGTGACTGGTCCTGAGCAGCAAAAAGAAAGCCCTCAGTTTCACATTTGAGACCAACCGACTACATCCAGGCGAAGGTGTCGGTGGGATTGCTATTCTGTTCCACACACTGCATGTACACACGATGCAATGGCTTCTCAGAAAGTTCCTCCACAAATGACCGACTCAGGGCAGACTTGGTGAAGGATTTCCCCTGGTTTACTCCCATCACTGTACCGTCCTGCAGTACATCGCCATCAGCAAAGTCAACCTCAAATTTCAGATTCTGTCCAACAACCTTGGCACGCTTAAAATACCTGTGGAATTCCTTGCTTTCATCATGAGTCTTGACATGCATCACCAGAGGATCATCCGATAAATAAATATGTGCAAAAGTACACAATAAAATTCTATCATGATGAGCCTCCACATTAATCAAACCCCGACCTCCAGAATTGATTGGCATATATAAACGGTTAAGAGAGGAACGAGGGTAGTGGGCTCTGTTATCAGACATGATCCTTCTGGTCAGACGGTCAAGACTCTGGATGTCTTGTTTTGTCCAATCAACTACTCCAAAGGAATAGGAAAGGACTGGCACAGCAAAAGTATTGGTGGCTTTGACCTTGTTTCGAGCATTTAGCTCTGAGCTGCAGATTTTCCTTAAGTGAGATTTGTACTCGGCCCGACGTTTGTCTTGAATTTGGGAACTCTGGAGCTTGTCTCGAACTTGCATTCCAAGATAGGTGTAGGCCTGATCTTCCACAAGATGCTCAATAACTCCTCCCTCCTGTACCTTGACCGATCCACCATTAATTATTCTTGGATATTTATATAGCGGACATATCCATGCTCGTTGGTATTTTTTCCCTCGATCATTGGATGTCAATTTCAATGGCACGTCTTCTTATTAATCTGAACTCCCTGGGGATCATACAACTCTTGCTTTGTCCAAGTTTACTGCACGTTGCTGTACTCGCAACTAGGTTTTTGCACGTATTCATGCGGCCACCATGAATGGATTGGTCACATACCAACGGATTCGTGGGTTCTTTTTAAGAGCACAGGGTTGTGTACTGTACACTAGGGGTTGTGACAACACTGAAAGAGTCTGCTCACAAAGTTGACTCCAAGGTTTTTTACACCCGGTCACAGGTGGTCTCGATCCCGGCACCTCATGCCCGCTGGATCACTAGCCTGGCGCCTTAGCCAGTTCGCCCACCACGGCCCCACGTATGTGGGAGTCCACCGGTACCCCCAGAAGACCCACAGACTACAAGAAAAGGCAAGGCAGGTACAGGAAGCAAAGATCTGACCAGCCAGTCCAGCCCATCTACTGCCCAAGCGTCACGCTCACTCGGCCCGATTCCCCATGTAGCCTCTGTCGGACTCTGTGAGCAGTGTGATAACTGTTTGCCCCTGCCCCACAAACTGCACTGTGAGAAATACAGCAACCATTCTGGGTACCCCATTATGCCTCGTGTTGTTTCAAGTGCTCCGGAAGTGCTCCCTCTCACATCTGCGCGCAGGAGTTTGTTCCACCCTTCCCTTTCCATACTGAACATGTATTTACACATTAAAGAGACATTTTACATGGGGTCGGGCATAATAAGCGGGAAAACATAAAATAATGTGAGTCCTTCAGATTAGTGATATTCTAAACAAAATAACACATAACTGAACGCGATTTGTAAGGTCACAAAATTCGAAACTCCATTTCCAAAAGGCTATATCAGTTCTATAAACGAAGTTCAATCAAACCCGAAATTCCAACGGGGATCAACGCATAGTAGAAAGTGCATGTAGGTGAGATGAGGTGAAATTGGGTTTAATGTCGATTTCGTGCTTGAGAATATTTAGCTCATATTATGACGACATGCATGCATGTGTATGTGTATAATAATAATAATAATAATAATAATAATAGTGCATTTATATAGCGCTATTTCCAAACATAAGGATGCTCAAAGCGCACAAACATGGTTTGATATTAGGGAAAGTCAGGGAAAGCTTGGCGAAAGAGGAAAGTTTTTAGTAAGGATTTAAAGGATGACAACGTTTGAGAGTCTTTGAGTTCTTGGGGCAGATTATTCCACTGCGGCTGCTTGTACTAACCCAGACTTAAGCTGGTTTTATAGTGCTAGCCCACTGAGATACCATGCCGCAGTGAAGCATGAATACCCCACTCAGACACATTATACTGACTCCGAGCCGACCAGTCCTTGTTGTACCCATTAATGCCGAACGCCAGACAGGGACCAACAAGTACATGTAGGTATTATTAATGATACAAAGGTCTCTGACACTGGAGAATCACCTGATTCACTGCAGGATACTGACGGACTCGGTTACGAGTACATTCAGCGTGAAACAAACAGCTGTTTCAAGAACCAATAACCGCATCCAAAGCCGCCAAGCCTTGGTGGCTGTTTGGGTTTGATTGCTGACTTGAGATTTGGTACTGCTATAAGGTAAACAATGCTTCTTCTAAACAACAAATGTATAACAAACCC